>NC_137192.1:1807478-2189978 GCF_960531495.2 Zeus faber
GACAGGGCCCCCTCGCCACCTCAACCTGGGCAGACTGTCCTCAGTGCGCCCCAAACGAGTTGCTTCGCTCTGGCGGGGCCCGGCCCTCATACACTCAGAGCAAAGGGTCAGCGGCGATCTCGGCTACCCACACACCCATCTCGAAACACGGACCAAGGAGTTTTTGAGATAACCACGCTCCATTCATTTGCATATAACTGATGGAAATGTTGCATTTTGAAATAAAAGTGCCCTGAAATGAAAAAGTCGGGTGCATTTCCTCTGCCGGCTGTGCGCCGCGACTGGCTCGGGGGCGAAGGTGACCGGCGGCTCTGGCCTCTGGCTTTATAGCGCCCTTCCCTCCGCTTCCCGGGGCCACAGACACAGTTTACCCGTCTTTTGAAAACTTATTTGAAAAACGTATTTATTTAATGATATTTATTAATTTCGAAATTTATATTTAAATTTATTTATATGTTTATTTTGGCTCATTTATCTATTTCAGGATATATTTCATAGACATTTATTTATTTCCTAGGCACATTATTTATTTACTTATTTATTCTTTTTTTTTTATTATTGACTATGTCAAATGTCATTCCATAGGTGTTGTTTCAGCCTTCTTCCAGTACAGACTGTAGTTCTGTCAGCTCATGTAAGGGAATGTCACCACCTGCTAGTGTAGCTAGTAGTGCATCTCACATTTGTTGATTGTTTTCTACAAATCTTCTGCGGATTGAACAACAGTGCCTTTCATGTATTTGTTGTGGTGACAATTTGTAAAACCTAACATTTTTATGTAAAATTAAAATACATGTTTATGTTTAAGTTATGCATATTTGCAAATCACTTGATTTTTTGTGGATATTTGTGGATAGTGAGATGTTTGTGTATCATAATACACGTTTGTTGATTGTTTTCTGTGTCTTACAAATATTAAAGTCCAATAAAAACTTCCATTGAACAGATCCTATGAGCTTTATTATGGTCATTTAAACATACACATGTATCCAAAGACTAGTGACCTGTGCTCAATGTGATGAGTTACAGCAATGAAACTAAACTCTGGACTAAACCCATGGCCCATCCGGGCCAAACTGGACTAAAACTCAGGTGCATAACAACAGAATATAACCTAGAACAAATGCCAAGTGGCTTTAAAATTCAACAAATCAAACACAATGATTTGTTCTTTTTTCCTAACGCCCAAATGTGTAACTCCTGATCTTGGTCCTTACATTCTTAAATACCATTTTAAGGAAGACGTGTCAAACTTTTTTCCTCCCTCCCTGTATAATGTATGCGTGCCCGGCATCTTTGAGGATTCGTGCATATACGTACACATTCGGGACTCAATGTGCAGTAGCTTTCAATATGAGAGGGACTTGGGCTTTTTGCTTCGTTCAATCTACTAACATTCTGATGGACTTCCGAGGAATCTTGCATGTTTCAACATGTATGAATGTGCAATATTTATTTCAAGTAAAATACCTGCCTGCGCATAAATGAAGCTGTTTTGTTAAAATTTTGTAATATAATGTGACATCTGAGAATAGTTAGCAGTTAACCAAATTAAACACAAAAAAATGCTGATGTAAAAATGTTTTGATTTTTCTTCCCCAATTAGGAGTTCCCCAAGGAGAACATCAAAAGTGGGACTCGTGGGACAATCAGAGGAGGTTTCGGAAAGTGTTAATCACACAGATTCACTGCACTGTGATATCAAATTTCGGTGCGGCCGCAACCGAATATTTCATATGTTTTCATATTTCCTGCCCATGCCCACATGTTTTTAACAAAAGGCGTGGCTTAAAGCTGAATTGTTCTGGCCCTTTAGACAGCTGAGGGGAATTGCAGCAAAATGTCCTTTCCCATCAAGGGTTGCAGTTCCAACACAAGGCGGCAGGAACCCAGGCCTTTTGAGGGATTTCGGCGCAGTTGGGGCAGGGATGCTTTCATTAGATAATCCCTCCTTAGAGGAGAAGGTGGCTCTTTGTGAGGCTTGGACCAGCAACATTAAAGAAAAGGTCACTCAGGAAATGATTGAGTGCTTCAAAAAGGCCTGTGAAGTGTCTGAATTGGGGGGAGAGACGAGCATTAAAAGATCCTCATATTTTGTCTCATTACTTTTCTATTTTCTTCCTAAATTTGGTACTTGCTGGGGAGTTATAAGGGAATTCATTTTGACCCACAACAACATTGTAATTAGGCTAAGGAGGCTGCAATCTCTCCTATTTGGGAGATAACCCGCCGGAGCACGGTGCCAACAGCGCCCCATGCGGGAATCGAACCCAGGACCTTCTTGCTGTGAGGCAACAGTGCAATGCACTGCAAAGGGTGTTATTAGTCAAGTCAAATCAAGTCACACTCTCTTTATAAACCACATTTCATATCAGGGCAACACAATGCACTTTACAAAGAAATACAATCAAAAAATAACAGTTGTCAGCTGGTCATTTCAAAAGAATGCCCCTGAAACAACAGCAACAACAAAAGCAGCAGCATCAACAACAAAAACAGCAACAAAAGCAACTACAACCGCCGTAACAACAGCAGCAGCAGCCACAGAACCAACAACAACAGCAGCAGAAACAACAAAAACAACAGCAAAAACAACTACAACAGCAGCAACCAAAGAAATAACAGCAGCAGCAACAACAACAACAACAGCCTCAAAAACAGCAGCAACTACAACGGAAACAACAAATGAAACAGCAGCACAGAAACAACCGAAACACCAACAGAAAAAGCAGCAACAACTACAGTAGAAACAACAGAAACAGCAGCAAAAACAACAGCAGCAGCAAATGAGACAACAACAGAAACAACAACAGCAGAAGCAACAGAAACGCGCTAGCCACGCCAAAGTCCACCTTCCCAAATCCGAAAAAAGGTCAGGCGAGGGTCTAAGCCAGGAAATAGTAAGGATATCACAGACTGAACAATCCAAAATTCCTAATCCCAAATCACGTAGGTTTGAGAGACGATTCACCAAAGTAACGCACACACAAAAACGTCACCAGCAACAGAAACAACAAGAGCAGCAGCGGCAACCGCGGCATCAGGCAGAAACAATAGCAACAACAGACACAGCAGCAGACAACAGAAACAACAATAGAAACAGCAGCAGAAAATGTCTGCGCAATCACAAGAACAGTCAGTGTGGAAAAAAACAGCTCTCAGAGCATACAGAGCACACACACACACACACACACACACACACACACACACACACACACACACACACACACACCCCAACAAAAGCAACAACAAAAGCAACTACGACAGTAGCAACAACAGAAACAACAACAGTAGCAGCAACAAAGACAACAGCAAAAACCTGTTACCAGCAGCTGTTATCAGCAACAGAAACAACAACAACAGCAACAACAGCAGCAGCAGCATTAACAGGGTTGGGCCTCTCTCAGGTCCCTCAGTAGGGTGTTCCATTTACTTGGGGCATAGATACAGAAGGCAGCCTCCCCTGCTCTAGAGTTGGTACGAGGAAAAGTTAAAAAAAACCCTGCCTGTGGACCTGAAAGTTCTTGCTGGTTCGTGAATAATTTGCATCTATTTTATATAGTGAGGTGCAGGCCATTTATAGTTTTATATACAAGTAGCAGAATCTTAAAATCAATTCTTGTTTAAACAGGAAGCCAATGTAGAGACCAAAGAACAGGTGTGATGTGTTCAAACTTTTTTGTGCCAGTGAGAATGCGTGCATCCGCATTTTGGATTAACTGTAGCTGCTGCGCAGGTGATTTCGGGAGGCCGGTGAATAGGCCATTACAGCAGTCTAATCTACTCGTTATGAATGCATGGATTAATATTTCAGACTCTGCTTTTGACAGGAAGCCTCTTAATTATGAAATGATTTTAGATGGTAGAAGGCTGATTTTGTGATGTGATTGATATGGCTCTTAAAATTTAGATTGCCATTTATGATTACACCCAGATTTTTTGTCTTCATTCTTGCTCTCCAGGGACAGAGAACTGAGATGAGCTGCAATTTTCTGTCATTAAGCCTTTGCACCAAAGATGAGGAGTTCTGTTTTGTCTTTGTAAAAAGTTCTGTGACATCCTATGCATTAATATCATTAATACACTGAGTGAGGGAGTGTATGGGGAGTAGGTCATCATGATAGGGATATGTACAGTTGTCAATCATCTGCATAATTACGGTTATTTATTTTGTGTTTCTTTACAATATGTGCAAGTAGGAGCATGTAGAGGTTAAACAATAATGGCCCCAGAATCGAACCTTGGGGCACTAAAAATGTAGTATCCACTTTGTTCAACACAAAATCTCCAATGGACACAAAGAACTGCCTGTCCTGTAGGTAGGTGAACCAGTTTTCAGAACTTTAATCAGTGCTGATTCTGTGCTATGGTGAGGTTGAAAGCCAGATTGATAGGTGTCTAAAAGACTGTTTGAGGTTAGAATCAGAATCAGAAATACTTTAACAATCCCAGGGGGAAATTACTTTTGTTACAGCTCCAAATCTACATATAACATGTTTACATACAACATATTTACATACATTAGACAAACATTACATACATTTACATACGTTAGATAGTTGTTAAGCTGAAGGTAAACCGTTTTTTCAAGTATTTTGCTGAGGAACGGCAGGTTGGAAATGTGCCTGTAGTTGGCAATAACTGTTGCATGGAGATTGCTCTTCTTCAGGAGTGGTTGAATGACAGCTGTTTTAAATGCTGCAGGAAATATCTGATTGAAGAGAGCCGTTTAAAATTTCTAATACCTCCTGGTCTAGGCAGTTAAAAACAGTTCTAAAAAATGTGGTAGGGAGGGGGTCCAGACAGCAGGTGGAGGACCTGAGTTGACCAAAAATATCGTCCAGTCTTTTCATGTCTAAGGGGACAAAGTCAGACATGACAGCAGTCATATTACTGGAGAACTGAAGGGTAGGTTCATTTCTGGATGTTGAGGCACTAATATTCTGTCTGATAGCTATAATTTTGTTCTTGAAGAATGTAGCAAAGTCTTTCAGTGGAGAGCATCTCTGACGGGGTTGTAGATGGTGGATTAATAAGTCGATCAACAGTGGAGACGAACACTCTACTATTGTTGAGGTTTTCATAAATGATTTTAGTTCATTTCTGTTCTGCCTAGGGACACTCTCTTAAGCTGCCTAACAACCGCTCCATTTCTCCAGGGGGCTTTTTGTTTTTCTATGTGTTGAGTTTTAACAGGTGCAATGTTATCAATGATATTTTATATTTTGGAGTTGAAGTTGTTCACAGGATCCTCAGTTGATGAACAGCAGTAACTCATTTACAATTCTCTTAAAGGTTTCAATGGCATTAATATAATGATACGTTTTTTTAATTGTCCGGGTACCCCTTTGTTGTACAGGAAGAGCAGACAGGTCAAATAATATGAAAAATTGATCTGAAATAGCAACATCCATGACACACAGTACAGTGATATTAGGTCCTTTTGATATGACCAAGTCCAGAGTATGCCCCTTATTGTGAGTGGGTCCAGAAACATGCTGAGTGGGGTCAAACACCTCCAATAGGCTAATGAAGTGTTGAGCATCTGGGTCTATTTGATTACCAACATGAATATTAAAATCACCTGAGATAATTACGCAATCATAATCGGTGGACAGTAGCTCAGAGAATTCATCAAGAAAGCCACATTTACATTTTGGTGGCCGAAAGACAGCGATTATTAAAATCGGGGCACTGCAGTTCATAGATATAGAAAGGTGTTCAAAAGACGTGAATTCTCCGAGTAGGATTTCCTTGCATATCAGAGAAGACTGCAGCTATTCCACCACCTCTCTTATCAGCTCTAGTGGTTTGGATGAATTTGAAATTAGGAGGTGCTGTCTCAAAGAGTGTGACTGTGCTATTTCTGTCCAGCCAGGTCTCAGTCAGTAGAGATGCGGCGTTGAAAACAGCGGGGTCCGCGGTGGCGGAGGAGACACCAACTGGCTCAGGAGCGGAGGCCTGGGCAGGCCAGGGATAGTCTGGCGGCAGTGGGGACGAGGTCGGCGGCGGTGGAGAATGTCCTGGTGACCTCGATGCCACGGTGGACTGTGAGCCGCCCCCAAAAGGGGGGAATTCCCGCATATCCCTGACATCGACTGCAGGCTCCAGGGCTTGGAATCTGTTCTCCAGCCGGAGAGTTTCTGGCATAGAGCGGCAAAAGGAGCGCACACAACGCCAGCCATAGCTTGCAGCCAGGGTCCAAGGCTCTGGGTTGGAGCAGGTCTGGCACTTTGGCCATGGCTCCTCTATCACAGCCGGCAGGGCGTCAGATGGTTCCGACTCACCCGCAGTGATAATGGATCTGGGCCATGGGAGAGTGGAGTCTAAGTTTGGTCCGATCACAGCGGAGGACATGGAGCAGGAGATGTGCTTAGCCTGAGCGCTAGCTATGAAGGTCAGATGCACAAACAGTTCATCCTTCTTCTTCACGTCCTCACGCAGACTGTGGATGTCATTGAAGACCTACTTCTCTAGAGCGCTGAGTCTGTCCACCAGGCACAAACAGTTCCCACAATATGTGGACATAGGCATTGATGCCGGCATATTCAGCAATATGCTAAGCTAATCATTACATTACATTTAGTCATTTAGCAGACGCTTTTATCCACAGCGACTTACAATTGTTCAAAACACCGACGGACGCAGCCATCCGGAGCAATTAGGGGTTAAGTGTCTTGCTCAAGGACACTACAGCATGCTAGCAGGAGGAGCCTGGGATCCAACCAGCAACCTTTGGATCAGTAGACCACCAGCTCTACCGCCTGAGCTACCATCCCCAGCTAATAGGCTAAGTAGCGCTAACTGAGCGCTAGCCGAGCTCTAGCCAAGTCCACGTTCCAAAATCCGAAAAGACAGTTCAGGCAAGGGTCAAAGCCAGGAAATAGTAAGGATATCACAGTGCAAACAATCCGAAATCCGTAATCTAAAATCAGGTAAAGTTGGGAAACGATTCAACGAAGTAACGCACACGCAAAGAGGTCGCTGGAACCGGAAGTGGCGGCTCTCACTATTATTACATCTTTTTTTATTTTTTGGGGGGGATTTTGGATTTTGCTGTACTTTAATGTATCCCTGGCTTAGATTTAATTGCATTTCTTTTGCAATCTACATTTAGGGTTTCACACAATTGTTGAGATTTTGATGTTTTGTCATTTGCAGCTAGAAGCTATCCACTTGCCTTCCTCTAAAGCTGAACACTAAATTCCACCCCTCTTCTAGTCAGCCATGATTTATTAGGTCTGGGAAACTTCAATTAGGCCACTGTCGAATCATAAGTCTGCTAATTGTGTTTTTGCCTACTCTACTGACTGTTAAGGAGTAATTGAATACTGGACAAATCCGGTAATTGTAATACTGTATGTTACCGTGATAGAGAAACATAGCTGATATGAGTAGGCATCAAAGGCATCAGAATCAAGCGTATTTAAAATGTAGACAAAATTACCCATTTTCGCACCCACCATTATTTCATAATTTGTGCGACTGGAGTTTCAATGAGTTTGTGAGATGGCTGGGTTGATGGATTCGGTTCAGAGAAGTGAAGTTTGCATAAATTAGGTTCATATGATGAAGCCAGTGTAAAGCTTTCCTCACTGCCTCTGGGGAAGTGATCGGCAGGGATAGCGTCTATTGTACCTGTGTGTGTGTGTGTGTGTGTGTGTGTGTGTGTGTGTGTGTGTAATTGATCACGGGAGTTTTGTCTTCTGCACATTCACTCATCCAACATTCTATGACTTAATCCGCAGACAGCTTGTGGGCAGAGACGGACAGCCAGAGACAGAGAAATGGAAGGACTTTGTGTCACCACAACCATGGTGAATTGGAATTCAATCAATGTCTGAACCTAGTTCGCGAAGGATAGGTTTATCATTTTTCAGTCCGAGCCTTATTGCACATTTTCCCATTATGAATTCACACTCACAATCTAGCTCACTATGTCAGCCACCAGATTGTTGAAGGAAGTAATTGGAGGACTGTCTGAGTACGGTGGTTCAAGACATGCCTCTGCGTGATTTATGAGCAATGAGTCTGCTAGGAAGCTTATCGACCTTGCCCCCCATGAGCCCCGTTAGTGTTCAGTGCCAACCCAAACTGATCAATATCTACTGATCAGACACACAACTGACTGGGCCCCTGGCTTGAGGAATGACTTGTCAAGGGTTAACACTTAGGGGTGAATACACAAAAGGATTGTGCAGCCTTTGCGGCCGCTGAACTGGCACAAAAAAGCAAATGTCTATTCACAAAACACCTGCAAACGGAAAATGAGCCTTGTTGCAAAAAAGTCCACGCACAGAGGGAAATTATAACCATCTTCAGAGAGCTGGTGGTAATTGTGCGGAGACAAAAAAAAAAAGGCAGCGGTGTAAGATAATCTTCAGAGAGCTGGTGCAATTGAAGCATTTATAAGGGGTGTCACGCCCAGACTTTCCAGTGATCTGTAAGTAATATTTTGACATTATTATTATATTTCTTATTACTGTCACGGCATCCGAAGGTAGCGGAAGGAGTAGCAGTCTGTGGTTTTCAAAACACACTCCAAAAGCAACTTGTTGAAACTTTGAATAATTTATTGTACAAAAAAGACGTTACAAACGTTGACAAAAACGGTTCTATAATTCCTATTAAACTCAAAAGATATCGAAAAAACAACTAATGTTATAGGGAATATCACTTGAACTTTGCGGTAGACAGAAAATATATTAAATCAACTGTCATAATTTATACATTGTTATATCAAGATTCAGTGATAATTTCTTAAGTAAAATTGTATTTAAAAAAAAAAAAAATGTTAACCTGTGCTGTCAGCATGCTGGGCATACAATGCATTGTATTTGTATGCCATTGCATCTAAGACAGAGTTAGTCTGCAAGTGGAGTTCAACTTCTCAACCTTCAATGACACTTTTAATTCATTCTTTAATTATCAAGAACTTCTTGCTACAACCCTGTACTGTGGACGACCTTTGGGATGACCAGAGCATAGCATTTTGTTAGACAGAACCACCACCAATCCCCCTCTTTGGAGAACAATCTTACCATGTTTTGGTCTGTAAACAACTAATCACTACTCCAAGAGGGGGAGAATCACCATGGGTACATGTACATGGAAAAAAATCAACACAGAACCTCAGATGACAACATGTATCGACAAAACAGAGTTAATTGCCAGGAAAACTGAAAGAGCAATTCAGCACATGGCCTCTTCCTGTCATAGTTATGGCAGTAAATAAGGGAGGAAAGGAGAGGGATGTAACCAGAATGGTGTTTGGGGGTGTGTTCAAAGCAGCTGCTTTGACATCCATGCACCCACAACCTCATGATCTGTACAGAAATACAAAAATGTATATGCGCATGAGAGGGCTGCACGATATATAGTTTCAGCATCATCATCGTCATGAGCAATAGTCACATCGCAGGACATGCGATGCCACTTATTCTGAACTGTAGTTCATTTGCTTTGTTCCAATTCAGGGAATAATATGAACCAATGTGGCACTTTGACCTTGGTTAACAAGTGGACCAAAACTTGTTAACAAAACTCTTTTGTGACTGGTCAGAACTTTCCGGGAAGTTTCGTAGGATTTCCGGAAACCGGAGTTTTCTTCACCCAGACAACACCTCTGGGGGAGCATCAAGTCTTAGTCCTGTGTGTCTATGCCTCCACTGCATTCCTTTCTCATCGCGCACCGCAGACCATGTGGCAGTGGGTAGGGTGCTGGCAACTCACCCTATCGCTCCCTCTGCGCATGCATGTGTGTGTGCGTGTGCATGAGTATGTGTATGCACGTTTTCTCAATTTCTCAATCCTAAACTTCTCTTATTTCACTTATTTCCAATTAAAGACTGGAGAAAGATTCTACTTTCTCTATCTGCCGAATCTGACTGCGCTTTTACGCGCTGAGAAATCCGGTTGACCGCAGGTCCAAGCGGTCGGCAACATGGTGACGCGGACTGTCAACGGTACACAAAACTCTGGTGGGGCATGTGCCCCCCTAGCTTGGATGGGCAGTCCGCACCTCGGACCCGCCTCCATACAGCCCCGCTGATTAATGATAGCGTCCAATCGTGTATAGCGTATACAGTACAGAAAGTGAATTGTATCAGTTTGTTAGTTGCATTCTCACTGCAAACGAAGCACGCCCAGGAGTGATTGCAAGTATTCCAACACCACTCCCTCTAGGCGGTCTCAGACCAGTTGATTTGGTCCAGAACAGAGATTGATTGCTGTTTTCACATGTTCCCAAACAAACCGGTCGAGAGGGGTAAAGCTCCAGGAATCGGAACAAATACGAGCTAGGTGTGGATACATAGCAATAGAAAGGGTATCAGGTTGCGCAAACACTTCTGTCTACATCCTAGACCAGGCATGCCCAAAGTCCGGCCCCCGGGCCAAATCTGGCCCGTGTCTAAATTTCCACCAGCCCGAAGCGTCTGTCATAAAATCAATAATATGTGGCCCGCCAGCACGTACAAAAAAAAAAGCAATTTTATTTTTCACCAGAGGATGGCAGTAGACTTGTGGCCGCACTCTCGCCGCGTGACCCATGTGTGAACTTTTACCACTGTGGTATATTTTAAGCCCATTTATAAAATGGCAACTGGAACTAAATAAAGGAAAGTTGACAACGAGGGCCGCCATTTCCAGGACAAGTGGAAATCTGAGTATTTTTTCACTGAAATGCGAAACAACTACGTGTGCTTAATTTGTCAAGAGACTGTGGCTGTTTTCAAGGAATTCAATATTAAGCGGCACTATCAGACGAAACATGCTAACTTCGATAAGCTAACGGCAAACGAACGCACCGAAAAACTGAAGCAACTTGAAGCTGGTTTAATGGCACAGCAGCGCTTTTTCCAAAGAGCCCGTGACTCAAATGAAAATTCTACAAAGGCGAGCAACGAGGTGGAAATGCTGATTGCCAAGCACTGCAAACCTTTTACTGAGGGTGAGTTTATTAAAGACTGCGTGATGAAAATGGTGGAGAAAATTTTTCCTGAAAAAAACCAAGAGTTTGCCAATGTTTGCCTGGCTCGTAGCACTGTGGCCTGGAGGATTGAACAAATGTCATCTGATATCAAGAGACAGAGGCAAAAGGAGTGGAGTTTTACTTTTTTTCGTTAGCCTGCAACGAAAGCACGGATGCATCTGACACAGCTCAGTTACTGATTTTTTTGAGAGGAGGGGACAATGACATGAACGTGAGTGAAGAGCTACTTGACCTCCAGAGCCTTAAGGACCAAACGACAGGAATACATTTGTTTGCTTCTGTTTGTTCCGCCGTAGATGACATGAAACTACAGTGGAATAAAATCACTGGGATTATTATGGACCGCGCACCTGCCATGGTTGGTGAGCAAAGTGGGCTATCGACCCAAGTCTGTAAAAAAGTCAGCGAAGAAGGAGGCAAAGCTATAAAACTCCATTGTATTATTTACCAACAATTTCTATGTGCCAAACATCTGAAATATGATCACGTTATGAAACCACTGATAAAGGCATTAATTATATTCGCTCCAGAGCCCTGTCACCGCCAGTTTCAACAGTTTCTGATCGACATCCACGCTGAATAAGGAGATGTTGTGTATCATAATGACATAAGATGGCTCAGTCGGGGGTCTGCAATGCAGCGATTCTACTCTCTCAGAAAGGAAATCGGACAATTCTTGGCACAAAAAAGACAACCGATCCCAGAACTCTCCGATCCTGTTTGGCTGGCTGATATTGGATTTCTAGTTGACATAACACGACATCTGAACGCGCTGAACACAAGCCTTCAGGGAGAAAATGCAGTGGTAAGCCAGTTGTATTAAAACATCAAAGCTTTTGGGACAAAGCTGTTACTTTTCCAAAGGCTCCTGTCACAAACGCAGCCCAATACCACACATTTCCCATCGCTGCAGGAAATGATGACCAGTTTTCCAGCAAACAATATCACTGCGCAAATGAGGAGGTATGCAGCAAACATCTCATCTCTGGCTGAGGAGTTTCAACAGCGTTTCAGGGATTTTGCAGCTATTGAAAAGGAGATCACACTTTTTTCCTCTCCTTTTTCCGTGGATCCTAATGACGCTCCAGCCCACCTGCAGCTGGAGCTTATTGAGCTGCAGTGTGACATGGAGTGTCATAGTCAGCACCAGCAACTCCCTCTTGTAATCTTTTACCGCCGGCTGGACAAAGACGGGTTCCAAGAGATTCGAACATTTGCTAAGAAAGTGCTGAGCTCGTTTGGCTCGACATACTTGTGCGAGAAGACGTTCTCGGTTATGAACATTAACAAGAACCGCGTGAGGACAAGACTAAGTGACTCTCACCTGCGTGACATCTTGCGCATCAAAACCACTGTTTTTGAACCAGACATGCCCTGTTTACTGCAGTCGAGATCTCAGTATCACCCTTCACATTAATGTAGGTCAATTATTTTTTTTATTCTTCTGAGGAGAATAAATACTAAAGTCTCAGTGAATTAATTTTTTGTAATGATCAAAACCAATGTTTTGTCAAATTTCGATCATTAATTTGACTATACTATCCTTTGTCAAAATGCACTTTGATGTGATTTGTTGAAACAAAATCAATAAATACATGTTTCAAAAAAATGTGGGGGTCAGATTTCATAAAATAGTTCATTTGCATTTAATTTATTATTATTTTAACCTTTATCTATCCTGATAAGGCAATTGACAACAGATTCTCATTTGCAATGCCAACCTAGCTGCACACAGCAGAGTAAATCAAAGCAAAATAAAAGCAAATACAAATAAACGGGTATACAACAAACTGTACAAAGTGATATAGTTACATATTTACATGTTAATTTACAATGGTAATGGTTCAAAGAACGTCAGGCCGAATGGTCGGCCCCCATACGTTTTCACCTCACCAAATCTGGCCCTCTTTGCAAAAAGTTTGGACACCCCTGTCCTAGACCATGGCTGACTGCAGCAAACGCCCAAAATGTATTTTTATAAATTAAGGGAAAAAGAAACCTTCCTGTCACAGTTGGCAGGGAATATAGCCCAAATGTGCCAAGAATAAAGATATTCTTATTTTTATTTGCTGATGCACTCACCTCCAAAATCACCAGAAATAATGATTGAATAATAATGATTATTTCTTCCCAAATAGAGATATTCAAGTCAACTGTTGAAAATTCCTGGATTTTTTTCATATCATATACTGTATGTTGCAGAAAAAAAATATTGCAATTGCAAGTTCTTTCCAATATTGTCGGGCCTAGTGCATCTCATCGACTGACATGAGCCCAAGTAAACACAGATGACACGTCCTCCTTCCACCCAGGGCACATATTAGATAATAGGTTTCTGTCTATCCTGCTGTCAACAGTAATAAAAGCTCCTGGTAGGGTGCCCGGGCTGACACAGAGGGAGTTTGCTCCTCATTTTGGCAGGAGCAGGTGAACAGGTAGGCTGTCAAGGTGCCGAGTCTGGAACTCAAGGAAAACCGCTCCATATTTTGTCATTCTCTGAGGATTTTAACTCTCCCAGGCCCCTCTCTCTTTTATTTTTATAACATGTATGTTTCTTGACATTTGTACCCACTCCTCAATCCTAATTAGATTTGTCATTTAGCGCCTTGCACTCACTGAAGGCTCTCGTTTTAAGAGCTTCATATTTTCACATTAATAAGTGTTTCGAGTCTGGACTTTGTGTGCACAGAGACTTCTGGTACGTATGGTTCAGTTGGCGTTCTAATTGATTAAAAAAATAAAAAATAAAATAAAAAAAATAAAAATCTAACTTTAATCAAAGTTCAACTTGTTTATTTTGAATGGTTTGAGTAACAGCAGGATAAAGCTCTCGCTGTGAAATGATATTCACAATATCAACTTTAACCTTTTCGGTGTTTTAAACCGGATGTAGACGAAAACACTTCCACACCCGTGCTAACTGGCACCCTCTAGTAATGGAACACATGCCTGCTTTCTTTCCAATACTGTCTGGGAGCAACACTCCACATCCCAAATCAACCCCTCGGCCTTAACCATATGCACTAAGCCTAATGAGGGCACTTCCAATCCAGAGTTAGCCAAACCGAAAGAGGATGATTGGTTGTCAGCCATCCAATTCAGTGCAAGACCAAAGAAAGACCTAGCATGCATTACAATTTGCTCATATTGTAAGGGCATAAGGCCAGGCCAGATGATAAATTAACTTAATACATATGTGAATTAAGTAAACTAAGTAAGTTTGATTTGTGTAATATATACTTGGAACATGCGTGTGTTTGTGAAAAAATTACAGACATATGGCACTAGGTTTGTAAGTGGTGTGATTAAAGTGATTAAAACGATGTCTCCAATTTCATGAATCAGCTATTTTTACACTGAGAGATAGAGAGGGATAACACATGAGTGTGACTTTTCCTCAGTCAAACCCCAGGTGTTGCAATCACAGCTGTGTCATATTGCACTTTCTTTCCACTTGACCTTCCTCAGAGACCCAACCGGAAGTAGAACAGTGTCTGCTATGTAAAACGTGTTCTTCAATGGAGTTTAACAGCCGTCAGGGTTAGGGTTAGGTTTAGACATCAAGTTGTTTTTTTTTCCCCAAAGAAAAAAACGGGGCTGCAACTAATAACTGAATGTCACTGACCGCAACACCATGGCCACCAGTGATAGACAGAGCAAATTCTCACTAACACGAGTCTGCTAGCTTGCATCAATAACGGACGTGAAAGTGACAGTAACAACATTAAAACGAAAGTTTTGCGGTGGAGGAATTTTCTATATGGACTTGTTGTCAAAAGGCTTTTCAACTTTAAGTAATAAAATTAACTATTCGTCAAAAATATAGGGCAGTGACTCTGGAAATTAACGTATTGCAGCAGAGGAAAAAATAATAATTTTAAAGTTTCCAAAAACCTAATGTGGGATGTACTAAGGGTGAAAAATAAAAAAATACAGAACACATCCCATTCATGATAGTCAAAAGGCATAGAAACTGAAATCTGAACTGTGTATCGTCAGAGAGGGATAGCGAGAGAGAGAGAGAGTGTGAGTGAGTGAGTGAGTGCGTGTGTGTGTGCATGTTTGCGGTGTGCTAATTAAATACGGTGTCTTTTCATTCCACTGTGAGCCCAAAATAAGGATTTTGGGAGATTTCCATAACCACAGGCAAAGTCAAACATTTGTAGACGGCAGTGGGGAACTAAAAGACACAAAGATTAGGCAACAATTTATGACGGATAACAAACTTTTTGTTAAAAGCTTTTTGTATCGACTAAAACAATTCATTAGATATTAAATGAATAGATATACTAAGAAGTATAAATACTAGCCAAAATGATGACTGAGTAAGTCACAATTTTGAGATACAGATAATTTTGAGATTTTGATTTGACTGAGTAACACTTTCCGGATGAAGAGGACTCATTATGTTCCTTTTCCACCAAGTTAATATGGTCTCTGAGGTCCTCAAAACATGTTTTTGAATTTGTTTTTGCTGAAAATACCAGTAAGATTATGTATTCAAGCCATTCTAATGCGTCCAATCCAACCTGTCTGAAAACGGACTGTTTCAGTGGGAGAAGCCACTCTTCTGAGGCCACGAGTTATGTTGGCTAATGGGGTTTAAGCACAAGTTCCGGGTTCTGTGAGCCAATGGCGTTTGGCATGGCTTCCGGGTTCCCTTTTTCTGTCGTATTTACTCCATAACTTTCACTTATTTCACCTCATCAGTCCACCAAAAATCTGCCAAATTTCTGAACAAATTTGAAGTAAGGAATAAGCAATCCAGTTGCTGAAACTCATTCCATCTACAAGGCCAAATTTACAAGTTTGTTCTGACTTTCTCCGCGGTGTCCAGAGCAGAGCGGAGCACCATGGGATACGGCGGGGCTTGGGGCTTTTTTGTTTCATTCAAATATGGAACCGTTGGAAAATGAAGCCTAACGTGGACACACACACACACACACACACAGCAGAATTAATTTTTAAATACTTACATTTCCGTCGTCTGCAGTTTTGTCATGGACAGTTGGTATTAATTCCTCTTTCTTTTAACAGATTTGTAGTGGTCTCTGCAGCCAATAACAGAGCACTTTTGATGATTAGCTCTTAGCTTCGATGCTAGCGGGTCTGGTCGCGCTCCAGTCATGGGTGGAGTTACTCAGATGGGGGGCGGTTCTAATTCTAACGTGTCTCAATGCTATGTAGTACTGAGACACAAATCTAAAAAAGATAGGAAATGTTTTCTGAAACGGACAGCTCACAATAAACCTAGACTTGGTTGTCTTATTTCAGTTTGTGTGTTAGTAGACCAATCAGAGACCCAAATGTATGTGCACAAGCACTGAAAAGGTGAGTTTTGCATTATAGGTCCCCTTTAAGAATGTAGTTTATACATTTTTTAATAAATCTGTCATCAAGGAAAGGTAAAAGACAACACTTGATGCAGGCGGACCCACAAACGGCGTCGTTAACATTTCAATGAAAGAGCTGTTAAGGTCCGATACAATGTGAACGCTTTACTGTTTAATCTCATTTGCAGTTGGGTGTCTTTGCATTTCAATTTGGAATAGTCTAAAGAATTGTCCTGGCATTGAAACCCCCAACTCACTTGAAACAGTGCTTGGCATTGCGTCCTACTGATAGATACATGGTTATCAATCAAAATTAGTTGTAAAAATGTAAATGCAAAATGTAAATTCTATTTATTTATTTTCTGTCATGAAGATGCAAGATGTATCGCTTAAATAACGTCTAGGTTGCGCAGGCAACCAAGGTTCCCTGAGCAGGGACCAGATCTATTACTCATGGGAGGCGATCGTCAGATCACTTAATCCAATCAAAACGCTCTGCATTCACTCCTGAAAGGCACTGTCCCACAGTAAAGTAATAGATCTGGTCACTCCTCAGGGAACCGTGGTTGCCTATGCAACCTAGACATTCCCTATCGCAGGAACTGCAATCTATTATTCATGGGACCCTATACCATCATGCCATAGTATGGTGATCACTCGACAGAGGTTCACATAATAACGTAACCCCCACTGCCGTGTCTGTCCCAGACAAGTCAGTGGATGTGTGAGGAAAAATGCTTATGGGATACTTCCTGTAACACCTACACAATAAGGCCTGTGCGTGTCAGGGCAGAACTAGTAACGTCCAACATGTAAAAAAGCACAAACATATGAGGGGAGCTCCAAGACGCTGCCTGACATATACCGATCAGCTACAACATTAAAACCACAACTAATTATCACTTATATTGTGTAGCTTCCCCTCGTGCACCCAAAACAGCTCTGACCCATCGAGGCATGGACTCCACAAGACCTCTGAGGGGTCCTGTCCTATGCTGCACCAAGACCTTAGCAGCAGATCCTTTAAGTCCTGTATGTTGCAAGGTTGGAGCTGTTCCAGCACATCCCACAGGTGATTAATCGGATAAGACCCTAACCCTGGCAATCCACATGATGTAGAAGAAATGATTCATCAGGCCAGGCCACCTTCTTCCATTGCTCCATAGTTCAGTGCTGAGCTCTTTGGTGGTGGACAGGGGTCAGCATGAGCACTCTGACCGGTCTGCGGCTACACTGCCCCATACACAGCAAGCTGCAAAGCACTTTGTGTTCTGACACCTTCCTATCATAACCAGCATTACCTTTTTCAGAAATTTGTGCTATAGTAGCTCTTCTATAGGATCAGACCCGATTGGCTAGCCTAAACTCCCAACGCACATCAATGAGCCTTAGGTGGCCATGACCCTGTTGACGGTTCACTGGTTGTCCTTGGACCACTTGTAGTAGGTACTAACCACTGCATACCGGGAACATCCCACAAGACCTGTAGTTTCAAGATTCAAGATTTTTATTTGTCACATACATATACATACTTTCATACATATATGGAGTGAAATATAATGCAACGCACCCGGTGATAGCACACAATATGTCCTAGGAAAAAATAAAAATAAAAAATTTCTTTCTATATAAAAAATTTCTTTCTATATAAAAAATTTCTTTTTATATAAAAAATTAATTTCAATTTTTCTATAGTTTTGGAGATGCTCTGACCCAGTCGTCTAGCCATCACAATTTGGTTTTTGTTAAAGTCGCTCAGATCCTTATGCTTGCCCATTTTTCCTGCTTTCGACACATCAACTTCAAGAAGTGGAGGGAGGGGGGAGGGATGGATTGCAGTGTTTGTGAACAACGGATGGTGTAATCAGGGGCATGTTTCTGTGAAGGAGCATATCTGTAGCCCAGATATTGAACTGTTAGCCATGAGTTTTCGTCCATATTATCTGCCGAGGGAGTTCACATGCACCATCTTTGTTGCTGTTTACGTTTAACCATCAGCTGTTGCTGATGTGCCATGTGACGTCATCAACTCAGTCACTGCCAGACTACAAATAAAACGCCCGAATCCATTCATAGAAATTTCTGGAGACGAGCCCTTGGTATTCTACAGCACCTCTTCAACCTCAGCCTGAGCTAGGAGAAGGTTCCAGTGCTGTGGAAGACATCCTGCCTTGTTCCAGTACTTGAGAATTTTTCTCCATCTGCCCTCGATGACAACAGACCAGTTGCCCTAACATCACACATCATGAAAGTCCTGGAGAGACCTCTCTGGACCCACTGCAGTTTTCCTACCGCCTCAATGTTGGCGTCGAAGACCCCATCATCTTGCTGCTTCAGCGAGCCCACTCTCACCTGAACAAAGCAGGCAACACCGTTGCTAGATTTATTATATCTTTATATATTTGTTATAACGCTGTTTGTGGGTCTGCCTGCATCAAGTGTTTTATGAGTTCTCCAGTGCTTTCAACATGATCCAGCCTGTACTGCTGTGAGAGAAGCTCCAAGAGGTGCAGGTTGACGCCTCCACAACCTCCTGGATTATTGACTACCTAACAGACAGACCACAGTTTGTGCGGCTGAGGGAATGCGTGTCTGAGCAGGTGGTTAGCAACACAGGAGCACCGCAGGGGACTGTACTCTATCCTTTCCCAATTAACCCTGTATACCTCAGACTTCCAATAGAACTCTGAGTCCTGTCATCTGCAGAAATTTTCAGACGACTCTGTAGTTGTGGGGTTTATCACTGGTAGAAAGGAGACTGAGTACAGGGAACTGGTGGCATGTTGTGGGAACAACCACGTCCTCTTAAATGCAACCAAGACAAAGGAGATGTTTTTGGATTTCAGGAGGACCAGGACTACACTATTTCCATCCTGGGAGAAGAGGTGGAGGTGGTGGAGGGTTACAGGAGCTGGGCATTCATCTGGACAACAGACTGGACTGGAAATGCAACACTGAGGCTGTCTACAGGAAGGGACAGAGCAGACTACTTCTTGAGGAAGCTCAGGTCCTTCAATACGTGCAACAATATGTTGCATATCTTCTACCAGTCTGTTGTGGCTCATGCATTTTTATTTGCAGTCATCTGTTGGGGCAGCAGCATTAGAGCCAGCCAAAGAAACTGAACAAAATGATAAAGAAGGCTGGCTCTATGCTGGGGACTGCTCTGGAGCCCCTAGAGCTGGTTGTGGAGCGAAGGATGTTGCACAAGCTGCTCAGCATAATGGACAACACTGCACACCTCCTACACAACCTACTGGACATACAACAGTGTCTTCAGCCAGAGGGTCCTTCAGCTCCGCTGCAATAAGGACTGTTACAGTAAGTCCTGCCCACCGCAACGGTCACCTACAATAACTCCCTTGTGTGCCAGGAGAAGAAACTCCTCCTCCGAATGGCAATGCACAAGGCACATTTTACATTTACTTCACATTTAATTTCCACTTTTAAGTTGTACCTTGCTTTTTATCTTATCTTATCTGTATACAAATTAACACAAACCAGAGACATACCTCTGGTTTGTGTTAATTAGTATACAGATAGCACTAAGATAGCATGCATACATGCGACCAAACAGTACAAATTATGCCTTGATTGAGAACGGCTGAATGGTTGGGTGAATGTTAGGAAGACTATTGTGTCAAATGGGTCATAAGCCGTGAGCAAATACTTAAGACCTACATTAACAACTTTTGTGGGAGTCTATTATAAGCCTGTCCATAAGGAAAATTCAATAGTCTGTTGGACATCTATAGCTATAATATAGAGTATATTCTGGGTATTTCATTATTCATGTAAAATCAATACTGTTTTCACTGTTTCTTCAGCATGCAGTTACACTTTACATAAAACTGGCATAAATAAAGTGTGGAATTTGTATCATTTTATTAGGTAGTGAAAAATGGTCTATAATTTTAGTGGTAATTTTTGGTAGGTTTATTATAACAGTGAGGGACAGAATATCAAAAAGAAAATCCAGAAAATCACATAAAAAAAAATATATAAATTATTTTGCATTTCATTGAGTGAAATAAGTGATCCCCTACCAATCAAAAATAATTCTGGCTCCCACAGATTAGGCCTCTACCGCTTTAAGAAAGTACTCCTAATCTCAACTCGTTACCTGTATAAAAGACACCTGTCTCAACTTGTTACCTGTATTAAAGACACCTGTCCACAGAATCAATCAATCAGACTCCAACCTCTCCATCATGGTCAAGACAAAAAGCTGTCTAAGGACATCAGGGACAAGATTGTAGATCTGCACAAGGCCGGAATGGGCTACAAGAATTGGCAAGTCAGTGGCAAGAAGCTGGGTGAGAAGGAGACAACTGTTGGCACGATTATTCAAAAATGGAAGAAACACAAAATGACCGTCAATCTCCCTCAGTCTGGGGCTCCACGCAAGATATCACCTCGTGGGGTATCAATGATCATGAGAAAGGTGAGGGATCACCCAGAACTACACAGGGGGAGCTTGTTATTGATCTCAAGGCAGCTGGGACCACATTCACCAAGAAAACCACTGGTAACACACTACGCTGTAATGGATTAAAATCCTGCAGCGCCCATAAGGTCACCCTGCTCAAGAAGAGACATGTACAGGCCTGTCTAAAGTTTGCCAATGAACACCTGAATGATTTAGAGAATGCTTGGGATAAGGTGATGTGGTCAGATGAGACCAAAATCTAGCTCTTTGGTATCAATGCGACTCGCCATGTTTGGAGGAAGAAGAATTCTGACTATGACCCCAAGAACACCATCCCCACCGTCAAGCATGGAGGTGGAAGCATTATGCTTTGGGGGTGTTTCTCTGATAAGGGGACAGGGCGACTTCACCGCATCGAGGGAAAGATGGATGGGGCCATGTACCGTGAAATCCTGAGTGACAACCTCCTTCTCTCAGCCAGGACACTAAAAATGGGTCGTGGATGAGTCTTCCAGCACGACAATGACCCAAAACATACAGCCAAGGCAACAAAGGAGTGGCTCAAGAAGAAGCACTTTAAGGTCATGGAGTGGCCTAGCCAGTCTCCGGACCTTAATCCTATAGAAATCTGTGGAGGGAGCTGAAGCTTCGAGTTGCCGAGCGACAGCCTCGAAACCTTAAAGATTTGGAGAGGATCTGCAAAGAGGAGTGGTCCAAAATTCTTCCTGAGATGTGTGCAAACCTGGTTATTAATTACAAGAAACGTCTGACCTTTGTACTTGCCAACAAGGGTTTTTCCACCAAGTACTTAGTCATTACATTACAAGTAGCAGACACTTTTATCCAAAGCGACTTACAATTATTCAAACACCGACCGACATCAGGAGCAATTAGGGGTTAAGTGTCTTGCTCAAGGACACTACAGCATGCTAGCAGGAGGAGCCTGGGATCGAACCAGCAACCTTTAGATTACTAGACGACCAGCTCTACCTCCTGAGCTACCATCCCCCCATCCACCCCCCCCAAGTCATGTTTTGAAAGGGGATCAAATACTTATTTCACTCAATGAAATGCAAAATAATATATATATTTTATTTAATGTAATTTTCTGGATTTTCTTTTGATATGCTGTCTCTCACTGTTATAATAAACCTACCAAAAATGACCACTAAAATTATAGACCGTTCATTTCTTTGTCAGTGGGCAAACTTACAAAATCAGTGAGGGATCAAATCATTATTTCCTCCACTGTACACACATGATAGCATCATGCAGTTGCTGCAGATTTGTGGGCTGCACATCCATGATGCGAATCTCCCGTTCCACCACATCCCAAAGGTGCTGTATTGGATTGAGATCTGGTGACTGTGGAGGCCATTGGAGTTCAAGAAACCAGTTTGAGATGATTTGAGCTTTGTGACATGGTGCATTATCCTGCTGGAAGTAGCCATCAGAAGATGGGTACACTGTGCTCATAAAGGGATGGACATGGTCAGCAACAATACTCAGGTATGCTGTGGCATTTAAACGATGCTCAATTGGTACTAAGGGGCCCAAAGTGTGCCAAGAAAATATCCCCCACACAATTACACCACCACCACCACCAACCTGAACCGTTGATACAAGGCAGGATGGATCCATGCTTTCATGTTTACAACAAATTCTGACCCTACCATCTGAATGTCGCAGCTGAAACCGAGACTCATCAGACCATACAATGTTTTCCAATCTTTTATTGTCCATTTTTGGTGAGCCTGTGCGAATTGTAGCCTCAGTTTCCTGAACTGAGCTGACAGGTGTGGCGCCCTGTGTGGTCTTCTGCTGCTGTAGCCCATCTGCTTCAAGGTTTGATGTATTGTGCGTTCAGAGATGGTATTCTGCATACCTTGGTTGTAACGAGTGGTTATTTGAGTTACTGTTGCCTTTCTATCATCTTGAACCAGTCTGCCCATTCTCCTCTGACCTCTGACATCAACAAGGCATTTTCGTCCACACAACTGTCACTGACGGATATTCTCTCTTTTTCGGACCATTCTCAGTAAACCCTTAAGATGGTTGTGTGTGAAAATCCCAGTAGGTCAGCAGTTTCTAAAATACTCAGGCCAGCCTGTCTGGCACCAGCAACCATGCCACGTTCGAAGTCACTTAAATCCCCTTTCTTCCCCATTCTGATGCTCAGTTTGAACTTCAGCAAGTCATCCTCACCATGTCTACATGCCTAAATGCAATGAGTTGCTGCCATGTGATTGGCTGATTAGCTATTTGTGTTAACAAGCAATTTAACAGGTGTACCTAATAAAGTAATATATACACTACTCACAAAAAGTTAGGGATATTTGGCTTGGAAAATATATATATATGGAAAATGTAAAAAGTTCACGCGACAGTGATATTATATCATGAAAGTAGGGCATTAAAGTAGAAGCATGCAATGGTGATTTCCTCATCTCAAACAATTTATTGAAACAAAAGCCAACAACAGTGGTGGGTATACCACAACAAAAAATGTCAATGTCTCAATAACTTATGTGCCCTTGAGCATCAATTACAGCTTGACAACCACGTCTCATGCTGTTCACAAGTCGACTTATTGTCTGCTCAGGCATGGCACCCCACTGTTCTTGAAGGGGGGCCCTCAGGTCATTGAGGTTCTAGGGTACAGAGTTATGAGCCTCTACACGGCGACTCAGCTGATCCCATAGATTTTCTATGGGATTCAGGTCTGGAGAAAGTGCAGGCAACTCCATTTGAGGTACCCCAGTCTCCAGCAGCCGTTCCCCAATGATGCCACCTCGATGAGCTGGAGCTTGTTGTCCATGAAAATGAAAGTAGGCCTGTGTTGTTCATGCAGGGGCACAATGACTGGATTAATGATGTTATTCAGGTAGTATGGGCTTGTCACTGAACCATTCACAAAGTGTAGGGCAGTTCTGTATTGACTAGACACACCTGCCCACACTGTAACACCACCACCACCAAAGCCTCGTCTGGTGACAACAGTGGCTGATGCATAGCGCTCTCCTTGATGTCTCCAACATTATTGATCATTGGCCGCCATAATTTCTGCTCAACGTGAATCGACTTTGATCAGAGAACAGCACTGAGGCCCACTGGTCGCTCGTTCAGCGTAAATGCTCCCTGGCCCGTGCAAGACAATGATGCCTGTGCCTGGTGGTGTGGTCAGGTACCCTTGCAGGTCGTGTAGCACGCAGACCACGCTGATGTAAACGGTTTCGAATGGTCTGACGTGACACTTGGGTGCCTCTCACCTCCCTTAAATGTGCCTGGAGTTGAGTGGCATTCATCATCCGGTTCCGCAGGACACTGTTCACAATGAAGTGGTCATCAGTGTGGGATGTGGCCAAAGGACGTCCACTTCTATGCCTTTCTGTGACTCTTCCAGTCTCTGTATCTCTGTTGCAACCTGCTGATGACACTCTGTGACACTCTAAGCTCAGTGGCCACTTCCCCCTGAGAACATCCTGTTTGAAGCCTTGCAATGGCGAGGTACTGTTGATCAGTTGTTAGGTGTCGTTTTGGTCTCATGATGTCGAAATGTGAACAGCATGATGAAGAGGACTGTTTAAATACCAATTCTAATTGAACCAGGAAATGTATTGGTCGATTCATGAATCAAACACCTGTTGTGAATTTTGTCGTTCAGCTACTTGTTAGAGAACAGCAAGTTGTGCGAAAAGTACTGAAACATTGAACAGTTGGACATGTGCATTCAAAAGTTTAGAGAAGGTCAAATTAAGTTCACCTGTAAAGGTTATAGTGCATTTTATCTTCATCTTGAAATTTCACCCGAAAGCCGAATATCCCTAACTTTTTGTGAGTAGTATATATGTTTGTGTGGTGTTGGGATGGTGTGGTGAGCAGCACCACCTGACCTGGATCTAGGTAATTGGGATCAGGGTGGCTGCATACCTGTTGCTTGGTCTAACAAGCTAAAGGTTAAAGCCCCCATTCTCTCTCTCTCACACACACACACACACACACACACACACACACACACACACACACACACACACACACACACACACACACACACACACACACACACACACACACACACACACACACACACACACACACACACAGGATAGGAACCCATGTCATGACATGTTCAATCTGCTCCTGGACTAATTCCAGCTAGCCCACTCTCTACAATAAAGTGGTGTTAACAACCCCTGTCGTCTGTGTCTCTATGTTGGTCGTCCCTGAAAACGCCACTTGGGTGGCATGTGTTGGCGAAATTGCCACACTGACACCTGAACAGGGACTCTCCAGCACGGGGAAGGGACACAGAAGGGCCGTCCGAAGACGCCCTGGAGCCACCAGCGGTTTAACGGGGGGCCCCAGCACCAACCCTCTCCTGACTGGCAGCAGCAGCACCTAGGGGGTCCTGTGGAGGACTGGATGAGAAGCGGCACAGCAACCACCACACGTAACCGCTGGCAGCTAGCTTCTCCTCCCAGCAGCCATCGCCGGGACCATACTGCAGCCCAGTAGCAAGGCCATTCCTCCAAATAGCCCCCGCGACAGTCAAGACCGGCCATACCTTCGCCAGCCAACACAGCAGCTCGAGGTCCCATGCTCCAGAAGACAGGAGAGGAGTCTGCATCGTCGCTCTGGGGGAAGGAAGCCGGTCGACCGTGGTGTTCTAGGGGACCAGTTACATTTTTTTTGGACATTTGTTTGTTTCAGGTACAGGAACCCTATGTCAGAGTCTATATTGCAGGTATAGGAACCCTATGTCAATGTCTGTATTAGTTTCTTCTGTTCTCTGCTTGGGGGGTTCCAGCTAGCCCACTATCTATAAGAAGACGCCACTATCTATAAACTGTTGTTTACAACCCCTGTCGTCTGTGTCTCTGTGCCGGAGGGCCCTGAAAATGCCACTTGAGTGTGGTGCGTGTGGTGGTAAAACTGCCACAATATACAGTATATATATATATATATATATATATATATATATATATATATTTATTTATTTATTTATTTATTTATAGGCAAAATGTTGGCATGTATTGCAAGATGTATATGTAGTCCTACCTCAAGTCCATGTTTTTTGTATTTATCCATCAGATAGATAATGTTTCAAGTTCTGTTGTTGAAACTGGAAAAATGCGTCTATCTGGCTCGTTAGAAGCTAAAAGTAATTGGAAAGAATTGCCCCCTCATCAATAATTAAAAGCATGCATTTTATGATATGTACATTCTTGGGACATTTCAAATTAGCTTTGCTTTGGAAAGGTTGAGTGTAAAGGCATAACCTGATAAGATTAAGTTTGATATAATTTTTGATGTATAAGTTCAATGTAAAACAAAGCTGCTCTAATAGCTATGGCCACAGAAGATTAAGGTACAATTTTTAGTAAGATCAACAAGAACAACACTGCCCTGCAATTAATTTCTAGTATTATGTAGTTTAGATATGAAGTATGTATGTTGTGTGTTAATTTTCATTTTCAATTTATTCCTGCACAAACTGTACTGCTTTATTAAAAAAAAAAAAAAAAACAGCCTTATTTTATATATTCTTATACATTTTACTTATTGATTTGCTGTTGCTCTACTTTACATTTAAGTTTCATGTATGCATTCTGATTCACGCTAAAGTAGTGGCTTCACTGTAATGTTTTTCTTCATTTACAATTTGATCAAGTTTGCCACATAAGCTCTAATAGCTTTTTTCAATTTGGGGGAATTAGAAGTGAATAGGAGATTTGTGTCAGAAATGTGTGATAAAGAGTAAAATTGTAAAATATTGTCAACTTGATCAAAATGTTTACCAATGTTCCCAATACATTGGGGGTGATTTGTTACACTGAAGACCCTTCCACCACACACACACACCACAGGTATAACAACAGGAATTCTGAGACACCAATCCAGGTCTGAAGGGTAGCT
This sequence comes from Zeus faber, assembly GCF_960531495.2. Lineage (NCBI taxonomy): Eukaryota > Metazoa > Chordata > Actinopteri > Zeiformes > Zeidae > Zeus > Zeus faber. The sequence goes on from NC_137192.1 coordinate 1,834,150, forward strand.
GGGGTCCCAAAAATACCTTTTGGCTGAATCTATATCTATCAACTTAAAGTACAATTTATTTATCTTCTGTACACATGAACACATGTACACGTGTGTGGGTCTGTACATGCCCAGGTGGCGGTGTGTTCCTGTACCAGGAAGCACTTTCAAAAAATATCCTTGTGTGGTGACACACCTGGGAAAAACCAAAAGCAGAGATACGCACAATTACAGAATGCTGAAATATCTTAATTGTAACACATGGAAGCTTGTGTCTACGCTGCAGCCAGAGGGCGAGTTACCATCTGCCCCTGTCTTGGTTAAATATTGTTTTTGGCTCAGTCTCAATGCGACTGTGGATCGGGATGTTTTTTGGAGATGTTCTTTTTCTTATTTTTTTCTTTTCAGTTACAAAGACGCTGCAAAAACAACTGAAATCTAGGCTACTCCCAGTCCAGGTAGATGCAGGAGTCTGGTCTTGTAAGAAACAAATGTAGTGCCAATTGTGACAAGATGGCGAATGGAGCCCACTTGCACAGCACTTACTACAAGCGGCTTTGCTCAAACTAAAACAAAACACTGTGGGTTTGCCATGACGAATCAATGCTGGTTAAATTCCTTTTAAAAACATATTCTCTGTTCAGTTCAGGTACGTGTGCAATTCATTGTGCACATTGTCCCAAAGTGGATAGAACTTCTGCTTGTAGCATAACACAAAGCTGGTAAGATTTCAGTTTTCGCTATGCTGCAAACAATAAATACAGCAAACATCCATCTATCAATCCGCACACGAGCCGATATGCATTTATTTTGCACTTTTCCGTAAAGCCATCAGCATGATAAGGCACATGAACCGGAACCATCCATGCACACAAAGACCAGCAAACATTTATACTGGTGTGTGAAGGACAACTTGCCCTCTTGCATCAAATTGGCAGTGCTTCAAAAATGACACAAATACATAGAGTATAATAGGTGACGTTTAACAGCTTCAGTGGGTTAATTTCCTATGATTTCCTACTTTAAATCTAACACAATTTCACATAACCAATACACACCCTGAAGCACAGATTTTTAATTGAACAATGCTCACGTCGAGCCCACGTGATAGAGACGAGGAGTTTTTCCCCTTCAAACCCACCAGGATGTCACGGTCAACCGTCTACTTTCCTCTGGGTCAGAGGTGTGGTGGTATGCGGCCTGCTGGTAATCAGTAATGCAGTTAATGCGGGCAGCCCTAACCATACATTCAGTACATTCAGCCATTTACAGCTTTTTAAAATAGGTTAGATGTATTTCTCAATACCGAGTTAACTTTTTTAACTTTCAAAACTCTTAAAAGTTAGCACAACAGCAGTACATGTTCACTAAACTGCGGCTCATCTTTCATTGCTTAAACGCAAAATGCATTCAACAACCACATCATCTATCTGTTAAAAATGACAGATTGTTCCTGTTGGCAGAGAACTTTTGCCAATGTCATGGGAGAGAATGAGTGGATTTTGAGATATTTTGAGATCCAGGACAATATGATTCAAAGCAATATTTGAACAGCCTAACTTAAAAGTGAATTTGAATTCATGGATGCCATAAACATATAAACTACATAATTTACTCACATCCTTCTCAAGATCCATGAACATAAAATCGATTGCATAAAACACAGATACACACCAGATACAAAGCTCTAAACATCCGACAATCCTTTTCAACCCTTGTTAAAATGTCGCTTCCGTCAATTTTATTACTGTTAAAAAACCTACTTTTGAGAAACATATTGCTCTGCTGCAGTTTCTCATTGTGCTTCAATGTCGTTCAATTGGGCTCACTTTTAAGACTTAAAAAATCACAAAAAATAACATTAAATCTCTGTGATGTGGGGATGGGATGGTTTGAGCAGCCACACTTGAGATGCATCTAGGTGATTGGGTCAGAGTGGCTGAAATCCTGTTGCTCATTGGTTGGGCTTACGAGCAACAGGTTAAAACCATTATTGTCACACACACTCAGGATAGGAGCCCTGTCATGAAATGTTCCATCTGCTCCTGGCTTATTCCACCTAGCCTCCTCTCTACAATAAACAGATAAACTCTAAAAAATAAATGACAGTATGAACATGAATAACGGTAAAACAACATTCTGTTCAAAATTGCAATTTCGCAGTACGTCCAAAGCCTAACATTGACTGCAGTAGGTTGCCAGTAGGAAGCAGCACAACTTCCTGTTTCTAGCCTCTGACGTCAGCGTGGAGGTAGCCAAAGGTTTGCCGATTTGCAGAAGTGCAAAAGAGTCAATTACTGATATTGTGGTGGCCGTTACAAAAGGTGATCAAAGAGTGCAGATTAGAGGCCTACCTTCTCATCGTTTACCACCACTTCCACTCAGTAAACATCCTCTCCTCTCTTTCTGGCTCTCTCTGACTCTGCACTGCTGCCCCCCTTTTTTCAGTTAGTGCTCTCTCCCTCTCTCTGCATCACCTCCTCATCCTCTCTCGCTCTCTCTCTCTCTCTTCAGACAGCTGACTAGAAGCCAGTGCTGCACCAAACCAGTATGAGAGGAATTTCAACGAGGTGGGGGGAAACAGTCAGAATCGAGCATTTCTTTCCCTTCTTTTCAGATGGTATCCTATTCTTTTTTTTTTTTGTCTTTTTTATCTTGCCTTCTTCCGGAACACATATGGATCAAATTCCAAATAGAGAAGCTGGAGGAATTCAGAGGCTACCAAACCAAAATCCATCTCTGCCTCCCTTTCTCCTCTCGCTTTTTCATTTTTCATTAATCCAATAATTCAATTTACTCTGTAGTCAAGTTTTTTGTCAAAATTAACCTGAATTGTCTGTCTCTCTGTCTGTCTACACTTTATACCTTGATACATAGTTTTCAGCCTCGTCCACATGTATACGGATTTCTATGAAAATATTTTTTTTCCCCCTCCGTTTCCTAAAAAAAAAAAAAAAAAAGATTGAAAACGCTCACATAAGCATGCCTGGCTGTTAGGGCTGACACTGGCCGTTTCTCAATACCAAGTACGCGAAGTCTGGACTTGCGGACTTGGTAGTTCAGACTTGGCAAGTTCGACTCGGGTGTACAGACTCCCGGGGACCAATACCATCACCACCGCTTGGTGCAAAATGCATTCCTGGATATTTGGCTGTCCCAAGTCCACACAAGTCACCACCGATGCATCCTCGATAAAATAGGCCACATCCGGGCATTTGGACTGGACTTGGCTTGATTCATACTTTGAATTGGAACAGTACTTGGGCTGCGACTGATGACGTTTCACAAGTCCACAAGAACACAAGTACAGACAAGAACGCAGATTGAGAAAGGGCTAAGATCTCATAAAACTTGATGTCCAAAACCACAGAAGAACATTAGGAGCATACCTATTGAGCTTCTTGAGAGGCCTGACACATGAGAAAATGCAAAAGTTGAGGTCATGATGTAGTCCTGGAAGGTGTTTTCAAAAGCTTCATTTTTAGTCACCTAAAACACAGTTTTAGTGTGGACGGGAGGCCAAAACACATAGAAAAAACTATGTTTTCAAAAATATACATATAGGTGTGGACACAGGGCCTTAGCCACAGTGCAGCGAAAACAAGCTCTTACGGCACCCAGACCACAAATTTTATACAAAAATTGTTCGTTCTCTCTCTCTCTCTCTCTCTCTCTCTCTCTCTCTCTCTCTCTCTCTCTCTCTCTCTCTCTCTCTCTCTCTCTCTCTCTCTCTCTCTCTCTCTCTCTCTCTCTCTCTCTCTCTCTCTCTCTCTCGAACTGACTTGTTAATGTCAGGACTTTCGACTTTAGCTAACACCACATGGTCATGACCAAAATTTGTTTGCGTACCATTGACCACGAAACATTTATCGCAGTAGGTCCAAAGGCTGTCTGGGGTCTTATTTCAATGATGCTTGAATCTTTTCCAACTTCTAGTTGGACTAGAGACAATACCCTCAGTCTTTGTCTCCTTTATTTTTTAGATTTTTTTCTAGTGGTGGTTTCCCAATTTAATTCTGCACGGAATGAATGATAAAGTTGTTTTTCTGTAGGGTTCAATAGGCCAAAGAAGCGCATGGTTCAGTGTGACTGGGATAAAAGGAAAGTTCATCAAAGTTCATTCCCAAATTTTGGGAATGAAAATCTGGTGTGTGTGTGTGTGTGTGTGTGTGTGTGTGTGTGTGTGTGTGTGTGTGTGTGGTATCTTCTTTGAGATTTGTGGTATCTTCTTTGAGAAGAAGATACCACAAATACTACGAACGCGTCGGAAAACTAGAACCCGTGAAATTGTAATTAGTCACAGAAAGACACCAACGTTTTTCGTATTTCATGGAACCGTCACCATTCGGAAATGTAATCCACAGAAAGGCATCACCACTCAAATCACGTAACGTTGCTTCGTAAGCTTCCCTAAATGTCATTATTGCCCCGCACGAGACCAAACGTGAACTTCCGTCAATGTGACTACCCTGCACCCCACTACTGATGAACTGATGCCGAAGTACATTAGCTATTTATTATTTCATAAATATTGGTTAAACGTTAGTCCTTTTGTAGTCACTCTCCCTAATGATATGTACCTTTAGTTTTATTTGCAGTTCATAACAGTACGTTGTACTAAGCAGTTGTGGGCTCATTAGTTTGTGATTCACATGATTCACAATATTCACCAGAATGCAAGAAATGTCTTTGTAACTAAAATTTGGGGAAACTGTAATACGTATCAAACACGATTAAAGGGACCCATGTATTACTGCCTGCAGCTATATTTATTATTATTATTATTATTATTATTATAACCAAAACTGGCCTCAACTAGCCAGGACATGCTGCATCTACTGTTTGTATAGGTCAATGTCACACACACACACACACACACACACACACACTAGGCAGACTTAATGCTTTCTATGTGCATTTTCATTCCTCACACACACACGTTCAGAATTTGCACGCAAACACAATCTCATCATTCATCATCATTGACCGGCTTCTGATTTGCTCTCGCACAAAGTGTTTCTCAGCGGTAGACAATCCAGCTTGTCTGTGTATTGTTCCTCATGGATAGATGCGTCTTGTCTTCTTGGATTCGGCTTTGTCCAAACAGTAACCGCTTGACTCCCCCTTATCTTGGATGTTTTTGCAGTTTTTGCGTACATCATTGTGATATCTCAAGACAATCTAGTTGATCCACCCACTATTTTCAGTTACGTTGATTGGTTTGACCAGAAAGCCACATTTTTGGCAAATTGTACAGGGTTGGATTGATAATAAAAACATGATATCGTCAAAGTCCAAAATATTGTCATTTGAAGTGACAACTTTTTTTTCAGGGACAATTTTAAGGCTCTCTCCGGCCAGCTTCTAATTTATGTTGTATATTAATGGTTTAATAAGGTTTTTACACTAAAAATGTTTAATAAACAACAGCAAATTAATAACAGCATTTCTCTTAATAGCATCTCCACACCTCACTGAAAATGCACAGTATGGGGAGAGAGGTTATTTATTTTGCCAAGCAAACAAATTACACCATTTTAATAAAAAATAAGTAGACACAGCACCATCTATCCACATAATGTATATTGAATATGGAAAAGGATAGAGGTTTGAAATGTTTGGCACACCCACAACAGTCAGTCAATTTTGAGCCGACACGCCCACAATGGTAGGGGCACGGAAGCCCCATTACCCGCGGTGTGACCATACGGCGACGAGATGAGAGCTGCTTGGTTTCCATGTTTGTTTTCACCAAGTGACTCCCCGCAGTGCAGAATTGTGACGAATGTCGTACTAGAGTGACGTAAAAGTCGCATGAATATGACTGTGACTGAGGTTCAGACTGAGGTTGCATTGTCTGATTTAGGACCATATTATGAAAGTGGCCCAAATCCAAATATAAAGGATCAGATTCCATGTGATTTGTCCTTTTCACACTGTTATGAAAAAACAGATCTGAGTCACATATGAGCAAAAACATCTGATTCGGGCCACTTTTGCCTGCTGTGTGAACATCGCCTTAGACACATCAATGTGTTGGAATTTATCTTTATAGATCAAATCCAAATTAAAGTATCCTCCTTTATTATGAGAAATAATTGTTACTACAATGCCACTAACGAGTTAGGTTCCTCTATGCTGGCTCAAGGGTTTGTGTTATTGCATCTATTTGCATGACGGACTATGATTTGTTTGATTCGTTCAACTAAAATTCTCACCCATCACCTGTAAATTTGCAGAGTGTTTGCATCCCAGGCGTGAACTTGCTCTCACGTTCCTCCTTGATTCTGTTAGGCCCACGGCCTCCCAGCACCACTAGAGGCCGCTCTTGCCTCATCTGCAGCTCCCCCCTTGAGCCAATTGCACACACCTGGGATCAATTACCTGCATCACTCCACACAGAATTTAGTCTCCAGCTTCCCAGTCATTCATTGCCAGACCGTCAACTAGCTAACACGAGTTGTACAGCTACTGGCTCCATTCCTAGTTCCAAGTTCCTAGTGCTTGCTTCAAGTCCCTAGTTTATGTCTCTTTGTTTCGTCTTCCCCTTACCTGCTTGTCTCCTCTCGTTGACCCAGTCTGTCCGTCCATCTCCAGTCAGCCCGGTTTACCTACTTGTCTCCGCTCGTCGACCAAGGCTGTCCGTCCTTCTCCATCCAGCCCGGTTCCCCGTCTCTCCACCTGGATCCTGGACCCCTCCTCCCGGTCATCGTCATCCCTGCCCAGCCCTGCGCCATCCCTACCTGACCGGGTCCCCCCGGCCAGCTCCACCGTGTGGGCTCATAAACATCCTTTGTCTGCCTCCCGTCTCCCCGTGTCATGCGTTTGGATCTCTCCTAGCCCTGGTCGTGACAGTACGGTCTGGCCATAAAACATGGACCCAGGCGACACAGAGGGGCTCCGCCGCGCACTCTGGGACCAAGGAGTGTTGCTTGGTCAACATGACCAGGCCCTCCGGACATCAAGGAACACCTCCGGACCATCTCGGCGGCCGTCAGCAGCCTGCAGGTTCCACCGGCTCCCGTGGCCCACCCTGCTCCTCTGGCCCTCCCTCCTCCCTCCACAAGGGCTCCCAGCGCCTCCCTCGTCCCCCCTGAGCCCCACGTTCTGGCTCTAGCGCCCTACGACAGTGATTTCGGCACCTGCCGCGGCTTCCTTGTGCAGTGCGCGGTGGTTTTCCAGCAGCAGCCATCGTCGTACGCCGGAGAGGGGCGGCTTTCGGCTGGGGTTCCGCGGTTTGAAGTCAGGGGGGACCCGTGAGTCTCTCCTACGATCTGTTCACCTGCGAAATCTGGAGAGTCTTCGACCACCCAGTTTGCGGCAAGGAGGCCGCCAGAAGACTCCTCTCCCTCCGCCAGGGTCCCCGTAGCGTCACCTCCCTCGTTGTCGAGTTCCGGACACTAGCCGCAGAAAGGGGCTGGAATGACGGAGCCCAGCAGGACGTGTTTCAGCGTGCCCTGAAAGACGAGTTGCGGACGAGTTGGCGCGGCGGGAGGAGCCCACGGACCTGGACCAACTGGTAGAGACTGCCATCCGCCTGGACAAACGGCTACGGGAGCGCCGGCACGAGAGGGAGGGGGCGAGACTCCAGGCCGTGCCTCCCGCTTTGGCGGCCACGCCCCGGTCTCCAGCACCCACTATTCTCGGGCGCCTCCGAAGTCCAAACCCATGCAACTCGGTTGCTCCCGGATCTTCCCCAAGGAGCGAGCCCACCACATACAGACCGGCGCCTGTCTGTATTGCGGCCGGCTGGGACACCTCCGAGCCACCTGCCCGGTCCGGCCAGGAGAGGGCAACTTACGTTCCGGTCGCTCCAGCGCCAACCCGCTCACCCGTCCTCTGCTCCCAGCTACCCTCTTGTGGGGGGGGTATAACACTCTCTTCCTCCGCTTTCATAGATTCAGGGGTGGATGCGAGCTTCCTCGACCTGGGACTTTCACGCCAGCTAGCTCCGGATCCACAACCCTCAAATGGACTGGCGCCTGGAGCACACACTGCCATGCCCACTGGCTCCACTCGGCCTCAAACATGCTGCCGGAAGCGCCGCCGGGGGACCCCAAGAGCCCCAATCTGTCCTAGGTTCCTTCACAATATCTGGGCCTGGCCCCTGTTTTTAGCAAGCAGGGCGCGCTATCCCTAACACCTCATCGCCCCTACGACTGCGCAATCAACCTCCTGCCAGGCGCCCCCCTCCCCTGCAGTCGCCTGTATAACGTCTCCCGGCCCGAACAGGAGGCCATGGAGACCTACATCCGCTACTCTCTCGCTGCCTGGATCATTCGCCGCTCGTCGTTTCCGCTGGGCGCAGGGTTCTTCTTAGTCACCAAGAAGGACAAGACCCTCCGTCCCTGCATTGACTACAAGGGACTCAACAACATCGCAATCAAGAACAAGTACCCCTTGCCCCTGATGGACTCAGTCTTCGTCCCCATCTGGGGTGCCACCCACTTCTCTAAACTCGACCTCCGCAACGCTTACTACCTGGTCCGCATCCGCGAAGGGGACGAATGGAAGACCGCATTCAACACCCTGCTCGGACACTTCGAGTATCTGGTAATGCCTTTTGGTCTGTCAAATGCCCCAGCGGTCTTCCAGACCCTAATTAACGATGTCCTCCGGGACATGCTCAACTCATTTGTCTTTGTGTACCTCGACGACATCTTGATTTTTTCCAAATCCCTCTCCGACCACGTAAAACACGTACGCCTGGTGCTGCAGCGGCTCCTGGAGAACAGTCTCTTTGTTAAAGCCGAGAAAAGTGTGTCTTTCATGTTCCGTCCGTTTCCTTCCTAGGATTCATCATTGGCCGAGGGAGGCTGGGGATGGACCCAAAGAAGGTGGCCGCCGTGATGGAGTGGCCAGCCCCGACAAGAGGAAGCAGCTCCAACGTTTCCTCAGGTTCGCAAACTTCTACCGGCGCTTCATCCGAAACTTCAGCCGTATCGCCGCTCCCCTCTCAGCCCTTACCTCTGCCGCAGTGGGCTTCAAGTGGACCCCCGTGGCTGAGGCCGCACCAACCTCCAGTTCGTGGTAGAGGTGGACGCTTCGGACACGGGGGTAGGAGCGGTACTGTCGCAGCGCTCTCCAACCGATGGTAAGCTCCACCCCTGTGCCTCTCTCTCCCACAGGCTCACCCAACCCGAGCGCAACTATGACGTGGGCAACTGGGAACTCCTGGCCGTCAAACTAGCCCTGGAGGAGTGGCGCCACTGGCTTGAGGGAGCAAACCACCCCTTCGTCGTCTGGACCGATCATAAGAACCTGGCCTATATCCGGACGGCGAAGCGGCTAAACTCCCGGCAGGCCAGGTGGGCGTTGTTCTTTGGCCGGTTTAACTTGTCTCTATCCTACTGCCCAGGCACCAAGAATACCAAACATGACGCCTGTCCAGTGTGTTCACGCCAGAGGAGAAGACAGGGGATCCAGAACCCATCCTTCCACTCCTGTGCCTTGCCGCCACGCTCACCTGGGAGATTGAGTCCGTGTCACCCAAGCGCAGGAACACCAGCCCGACCCAGGTACCGGACCCCCTAACCGCCTGTTCGTCCCTGACTCTGCACGCTCCCAGGTTCAGCAGTGGGCCCATGCCTCCCGCCTCAGCTGCCATCCCGGGATCACCCGCACCTTGGCCGTCGTCCACCAGCGCTTCTGGTGGCCGACCCTGCTCCCTGACAGCCGGTCCTTCGTCTCTAACTGTCCCACCTGTGCCCGGTCCAAGACCTCCACCGGACCCCTCTCCGGCCTCATGCGCCCGTTACCCATCCCGACTCGTCCTTGGTCCCACATCGCCCTGGACTTTGTCACCGGTCTCCCACCATCCCGGGGTGACACTACCATCCTCACAGTGATGGACCGCTTTCCTAAAGCAGCACACGTCCTCGCCCTGCCCAAACTGCCATCGGCAAGGGGGACCGCAGACCTGCTGGTGGCCGAGGTGTTCTGCCACCATGGCATCCTGGCAGACGTGGTGTCAGACAGAGGTCCCCAGTTTATCTCCCAGGTCTGGCGCGCCTTCTGCTCGGCCCTGGGGGCACAGGTCAGTCTCTCCTCCGGTTTCCACCCCCAGATCAAAGGCCAGACGGAGCGGGCAAACCAGGAGGTGGAGGCCATGCTCCGCTGCCTGACAACCACCAGCCCCACCTCCTGGAGCGACCAGCTGCCGTGGGCTGAATACGCCCACAACACCCTGGTCAACGCCTCCTCTGGCCTGTCGACCTTCCAATGCTCTCTGGGCTACCAACCCCCACTGTTCTCTGCCCAGGAGGTTGAGATCACCGTATCCGCCGTCCAGGGGCCACATCCGTCGCTGCCGGAGGATGTGGAGGAGGGCCGCTCTGCCCTACTCCAGGCCTCGGCAAGGTCGGTGCACGGTGCACCCGCACACGTCCCCGGACAGATGGTATGACTCTCCACAAAGGACTTGCCCCTCAAGGTGGACTCCGAAAACTCGCTCCCCGGTATGTTGGTCCCTTCCCCATTGTGTCAATCATTAACCCCTGTGCCGTACGCCTCCGTCTCCCTCCCTCCCTCAGTGTCCACCCCACCTTTCATGTGTTCCTGCTCAAGCCGGTGGTTTCAAGCCCTCTCTACCTCCCCGCCAAGGCCCCACCACCCCCCCGCACCATCGACGGTCACCCGGCCTACACAGTGCGGCGCCTGCTGGATGTGCGGAAGCGGGGGGAGGGGCCTCCAGTACCTCGTGGACTGGGAGGGGTACGGTCCGGAGGAACACTCCTGGGTCCCCCGGAGACAGATCCTGGATGGCTCCCTCATCCGGGGTTTCAATATGACTCGCCCTTCCGGTTCCAGATGTCTGCCAAGTGGCGTCCGTAGAGGGGGGGGGGGGTACTGTGAGGCCCACAGCCTCCCAGCACCACTAGAGGCCGCTCTTGCCCCATCTGCAGCTCCCCCCTTGAGCCAATTGCACACCTGTGATCTATTATCTTCATCACTCCACACAGAATTTAGTCTCTAGCTTCCCAGTCATTCATTGCCAGACCGTCAACTAGCTAACCCGAGTTGTACAGCTACTGGCTGCATTCCTAGTTCCAAGTTCCTAGGGCTTGTTTCAAGTTCCTAGTTTATGTCTCTTTGTTTCGTCTTCCCCTTACCTGCTTGTCTCCTCTCGTCGACCCAGTCTGTCCGTCCCTCTCCAGCCAGCCCGGTTAACCTGCTTGTCTCCGCTCGTCTACCAAGGCTGTCCGTCCTTCTCCATCCAGCCCTCCTCTCCAGACCCCTCCTCCTGGTCATCGTCATCCCTGCCCAGCCCTGCTCCATCCCTACTTGGCCGGGTCCCCCCCTGCCAGCTCAACCGTGTGGGCTAATAAACATCCTTCGTCTGCCTCCCGTCTTCCGGTGTCGTGCGTTTGGGTCTCTCCTAGCCCTGGTCGTGACAGATTCTTTGTCAGACCTGTTCTGACCTATCCGTCTCTGACCAAAACAAAAAGATAAAAACACAACAGAGCCAACATATTTCCCTTCTCTCCCCCCTTCTGTCTCCTCCTCCCCAGCCAATTAAAACATTGCTTAACCTACTACTTTGGTTTAATTTCTTGCTAATTAATGGCTAATTTACTGCTAATTTGGGACGAAATACCACAGTGGGGTGAATACAGCTCGTCCTCTAACTGTACAGTTGTTTGTCCCTGCTCTGCCCTGTGTGTGTGTGTGTGTGTGCGTGCGTGAGTGCGCGCACATGCGTGTGTGTGGTGGGAAATCCAAATGTAGGCAACAAAAGGGAAGGAAGAATTTAGATAAGATTGTAAATCGGACAGTGGGATATGGGAAAGCGGACGATGAGCTCAAAATTTGTTACCAAACAGGGGGGTTAGACATGTCATTGGATGAGAAGAGAGGTCTGACCCCCTTGACCAACAGAGTAGCAATGAATAGCATAAATTTCACAAGGGCTCTGAAACCTATCTTACATAAGCACGCAAACATGGACTCATCGAGCTACGCAAAGTTGGTTTAGGCGTAGTTGCGCTCTGTCACACAACTCTTAACCCTAAGTTGCGGTATTAATTGCACAGTGAAGGAGCACTATAGCAAGCCACAACAAGAAACTGTCAGGGAGCGTCCCAAATCTTTTCTCATCTTACCAAATCTCACATTCTCGTATAATAAGTACAAGATTGGTAAGTTTGAGTGGTCAATTGAGCTTCTTTCTCAATAGCAAGCGCTATAAATGATGGGAACGCAGAACTTTCCACCAACAAGGCCGAGTTGAAAACAATATGAGCTCTGAATTCTTTTCATTTGAAAGGCAGAATCTTCCACTGAGTCTTCTCAGAACACACACACACACACACACACACACACACACACACACACACACACACACACACACACACACACACACACACACACACACACACACACACACACACACACACACACACACACACACACACACACACACACACCTTTGTAACCCACCTTCACAGAAAAACAGTCTGTCCCATAAGTCTGCACTGGTCCATCAGTATTGTCTGTCCGTCAGCCCACCTGGCATTTTCGCACCTACGACTCTATGCTTAGACTTTCATTTCCATTTCTCATTACCGTTCTATGATCTCACACACTGCTTATTATCATGGTCAGATATACTGGACATTTTTTTTTTTGTTTTTGTTTGTTTTGGTGCGGGGGTGCTGTTGCCTGTTTCATTTAATTTTGTGAAAAGAAAAATTATGTTTTCAGTGATCAGAAATCTCTTGAATTATCTGAAGCCAAAGGAAAATTTCCACATTTGTGGACAATGAAGTTCTATTCTATTAATGAATAGCAAGGTAGCAAAGCAATGTTTACGGGGGAAACAAACCCCCCCCAAAAATAGAGTAGAAGGGCTTTTTGCAACACAAAACCTCTGGGCAAAAGCTGTTTTACTCATTCGTGAGGAAATTATTTAGCAGTGCCATAACAAGAGGCCTTCTGGGAGTCAAACCTTACAAAAGAACAACAAACTGCCCCTGTCTTTTTTTGATGGAAATGGATGATTAGGGGTGCCAGGGCTACAATCCTGGACTGTCAGGACGGCGAGAGACACTCCTCATTTCTTAATTTCTTAACTCTGAAATAAAGCTATAAATTAAAACACATTGGGCCTTGTTTATAGTGTTGCAATGCAGTGTTGCAGTGTATGCAATACATTTTGTTTATCCCCCTCCCAAAGATGAGACATTGAAGAATTGAGCACTGGTGCCATCTTGGCTGGAAATTGCACAGGAACACACACACACTCAGTAAATATAGGACAAAAGTGTTGTGTAATGGGATCCTCTCGTTTCCCAGTCTCTGAGTGTCGTTGCTCTTGTCTACCCAACCTGGGCGTTGACGCCAAGCCAGCCAGACAGCTTGCTGCTGGGGAAACCCTCTGACAACTGCCAAGCCCACTGCGACAGGCGTACAAAACCATTCAGTCCCCCCTAAAGCTTCTACACTGAAGTTGGGGCCAAACTGCTGTCTCTGTGCCGGCCTAATGTGAAATGAAACGCTTACGGCACACAAAGTTACGCCGGTATTTTTGTCTACTTCAAGCAGAACAACCGTTACCATCTTACCAGCTACAGAGCTTAAACATCTTTGAAAACCGACAAGAGACAATACATATACACAAACATATCTATACGAATACAAGCAGAGACAACCAGTTGCAGCTGAGTTTATCAATCACGTTGTAAATAACCCATCCCCAATAACCTGCTGTCAATTTAATCTGAGACCTGTAATTAGTGGCACCTAGCCCTGTTTCAATCCACTTGCCTGCAAACGTGCAAACACTGCGCACGCGCACACACACACACACACACACACACACACACACACACACACACACACACACACACACACACACACACACACACACACACACACACACACACACACACACACACACACACACACACACACCTTGGCTGAACTTGGGGTGTTGGTGTGGGGGTGGTAGGAATACTTTTGAGGAAGCAACATATGGTTAGGGACATAGTTGGGGGGAATGAAAATTCATCAGTGGGTGAACTGTGTCCAAAAACAACAAAATGTGTGACTCTTGAGATGGAAGATGCAAATTGAAGTTTTATAGTTTAATTAAAGAGTGGAAACTGCATACTAATGTGAGCGGTTAGGGGGAGGGCGCTGTTATTCAGTGACAGTCTCATTTGCAACCAGCAATTGACACCATTAGCATTGGTGGCTGTTAATTACACCTGCATGGACAGAAAGGTTGTCTGCTACCAATCAAGTGCCCCATCCTCCTCCTCTTAAACACACACAAGGCAAAGACCCCCACCACCCCCACCATTCCAAACCAGAAGCACATGTTCAGCTGAAGACGGTGTAGCCTGTGTCCAGTACAAACGACCAGCCCAATGGCAGCAACCAGGGTTGGATAATTCCGAATATCAACTTCTGGTGATTTCACTTACATTTCACTCATCGCATCATTACCTGACTACATCTGTCTGACAAACGCTTGCACTTGTGCTGACGGTGTGTTCCCTTAAAAAACCTCTGTGCTATAACATCAACTACTGCTTGGTTGGGACATATTAGCATTCGGGGGCACAAATTATGCTGAAAATCAACTTAGGGCCCTTTTATTGAAGTACATATTTGAGGTCAGCATTACACTGTCTGACACAGTAAAATAGAATAAATATAGAGATTGAATGTACATTGATAGGAATATTTTGAATTTTTTAAACTTGTTTAAACTAATTTTTAAACTTACCAAATAAAGAAAATGATAATATATAAATTAATTTCATCAGACAAAAAGTGTATCTGGGTTGCTAGGCTACTATGCCCTGTCACGTTCTGTTTGCGCCTGAAACTGACAGTTACCATTTGCATTCATAACCAACGCTGCAGGCTTGACTTGTTTGATTTGCAGAGACAAGTTTTGCACCTAATAATGCTATATCTGACCAATTCGGTTTTGTTTGTAATACATAAAAAAAACCCCACAAAAACACGATTTAAAAACTGTTGCCAATAATATTTTTGGAAATATCCAGGTGGAGGTAAGCTCTTCATTGTTGATTTATGATTTATTGTTTTCCTATAAACTTGAACATTGACCTGCAGTGATACATTTTGGTAAAATATTAAGTGAAAACAGCCATAGCCTGTGGTCAATATAGATATAAGGCTAATTACCGGCATGAACAATCTTGAATATTTTCAAGACTGAATATAAAAAGAAAATCTCAAAAATGTCTGTTCCAGTACCAAAGGTTGCTGACCCCTGGCCGAACAGAATAAGCAATACAGAACCTCCTGAATTACATGTTGCTACAATCAATTATTATTATTATTGTTATTTTTATCTCAGACAGTTCAGACAGGATGAAAAAACACAGACTGTGAGCATTTTGGCGGACAGGGTGGAGTGGTAAAATCGGTGAAAACCCGAAAAGGAGCACAGCAAACCATATGAGGAGGTTATGGTTATTATCACTTTGAGAGTCAGGGTGAAGGTTGAAGCCTCACCTAAACAGCAAAATTGCGCAGCTGGAAGTATTGGGAGTACGCCTGATGCTTCTGCATGGGGCAACGAATAATTATATTATTTTCTATTCTATCCTATACATTTTTAGAGTCACAATCACACAGCGACGGCAGGGTTCTATTATGGTGGGATATACCTTCGCAGCGGCAGTGAAACTGGCTTCCAGTGCTGGCAAACATAGATTTGAAGATAAGGATCACTTGAGTACATGCAAACAGCCTATCGCCATACAGCCAAACAGGGAGTCTTTCACCATTTCCTCTGTTTCCCTAAAATGAAGGTGAGGTGTGTTTGGACGTACCTCCTTTCACCAGCTACTCTCTTTCTCTCTCTGTTCCTCTCTTCTCCTCTCCCGGTCTTTGTTGCCTCCTTCACTCCAGCCCTTCCCCTCAAAGAGTCACTGCTCACGGCGTGCTGGGACTTGGTGGGAATTGTGTGTTTGTAGGGAAGGGGGAGGGGGTGGGCGGTACTGGAGGGAGAGAGAGAGAGAGACCCACGTGAAAAGTGGGAGAATGCCCCCCCCAAAAAAAGAGGGAGAGCGGAATATGAAACCAGTCGCCACAACTTCAACAATCGGCCTACACTGCCCCCACCATCCACACACACACACTTTTCCTTTGAGTGGCACTATTTCTTACTAACAAGGATTTACGGCAGAGTAGTCCAAGTCGAAGTCGGTCGCCCCGTTTTCTCTAACTCTTACACGCACACGAGTCTACTTTCCCTTCAAACTCTCTCTCTCTCCTCTCTCTCTCTCCCTCTCCATATGGCTGTTTCCCATCACTCGCCTTCTCCCTAGACCCATACACACCTCACCCACCTCGCTCAGGAGGGAGGAGCAGCAAAACAAACAAACAAAAAAAATGGGGAATAGTGGTACGGAGGAAAAGGAAGACAGAAATAAAGTATCCTTTCCCACAATTTTTTTTTTTTTTTTTTGCCACAAGTCAATTTATAGACTTTTGTGTCTGAGCATATCCAGAGGAGTGAGGAGTTTCGACTCAAGCTGAAAGCCGTTTTTTTGTTCTTTTAGAGGTACACACACGCAAAAATACAGGTATAGTAGGTGGTTTATGGGGTTGTCTTTCAAAGCAAGATTAGCTGGGATTAAAACACCTCTGAAAAATTATTAGAGTAATAAGAAGCATGAGACATATTTTAGGTAACTTACAAATGCTTAAAAAAACGGCATTAAAGCCGAGATTATCAGGACAATCTGAATATCCTGTTAATCAGAATCAATTTTATTCACCAGGCACATTAACATAGATGAGGAATTTGTATAAAAATAAATATGTTCTAACCTATGTCCTAACCTACAATTACTTAGCACCACCTTTCAGTATTTGTTACACTAATGTTGTTGTTACACTAATCTCTTTCGCAATGTAGCTTGAATGTTATTCTCCCTTGTAAGTCGCTTTGGATAAAAGCGTCTGCTAAATGACTAAATGTAAAAATGTAATTGTCAAAAATAAACATATAGCCAACAATTGGATATTTAGATGTATATAAATATACAAAATGCAATGCTATGCACAGGATAAATTATTAATTATTATGATTTAATGATAATTATGAATTATAAATGATTAATTCATGCTGGTGGGTATTCAAGTGCCGTCTTTCCTTTTATATCATATATGCATGCGCAGACAGACACACGCAAAGGTGAGTCAAGAACTGACCTGGCTGATGCAAAACTGGCTCATTGTGTGTGTGTGTGTGTGTGTGTGTGTGTGTGTGTGTGCGCTGTGATTATATGTGGTAGTGGTTAGTCATGATTCCTCGGAAGCAGCAAAAACACAGGTGTGCAGTGTGAGAAACACCTGGGGTTATAATTGCTGTTTTTAAATGTTTGACTGTTATAAGTTTAACCATATTTCACAAAGTGAATGCCATCACAACACAGAACATGTGAATATTAAAACGAGAGTGGAGACATGTCGGGGGAGGAGGGGGCAGTGTATGGGTGGGGCAGGAAGTGGATTGGATTGTAGCGGACAGAGGCTCAACAAGTTCACACTAGCAGAGGGTTTAGGAGCCTGATGCTTTATTGTTGTTTTTTAATATGTAAACGCATTTAGTATGTACAAAACCATTGTATGCATCAGGAGGACATACTACATCCTGTGAAATATTGCAGCTGTCAAGCATATCTTTGTATGCGGGTGTTGCGGCTATATGATGAGGTATTGTGTCACTACTACTGGTTGATTCCGTAATTACACATGTCAAAGTGAACTTGAACTATGCAATACTCTGCAATGACTTATGTATTTGCAATGCGATACATTTTGCCTCTTTGTGACGAGTATTAGTAACCTGATAATCACTTCACCGAGCGGATCGATGAATGGTTATGCACCAAAAAGAGCTCCAAATGTAGCTGCATTTTAAAATTAAGATCACATTTTTACATTTTCATTTTTACTTGACATACATTTGTAATATTTATTGCTCAAATAACTGAGTTTTTGTGATGCTATGATTAAGATATATTTCACTATTTTACAGGAGCAAAGCTATTGAAATTGGTATTGCTTAAGTTGACAAGGCCTTGGGCCACAGCTCCTCTAGGTGCACAGGCAACACCAGAGGGCAGTGAAACTAAGACCAATGTATCGGCGGTACAGTATAACAGAAATGCAGTGCTCTTGTCATTCCACAGGTCATCAAGAGGACAGAGTTAATGTAAGCCTTTCCTGATGATTAATAAAGAGTGGCTTTGCCGGTTGAGAAGTTGAACTGCATCTGCAGATGAACTCTGTCTTGGATGCAATGGCATACAAATACCCTGTGTTGTATGGCTAGTATGCTGACAGCACAGGTTAAAGAAAAACATTTATTAAATTAATTGTAATTTTATTTGATTTAATAAAAAATAAAGCATGGGAGTAGGGAAATGTGCAGAAGTATGTAGACCAGTAACTTGTAGATGTAGACCAGTAACTTCCACCATGCTGTCAGCTCTCATACTGAAACACTTTTGGAGAAAGTTAAGAAAAAGCCTTATGGATTAAAGACGCACCTAAGATGATTACAATTTTACAATAAGACAACAGAACAGCAGAGAAAGCAGCAATGAGGCATGTTGAAAGAGAGCACTGTAAGAAATTGCTTTCTAACACGCCAAAAAGAAAATTAAATAATATTTTTTAAATAAATGTATTGATGTAGAATTGTGTCTGTAAGATTATTCAGTCATACAGGAGGAACAAATGTCTTCAACAATCTCATTCAGAGAAATTAGCTCATTCTGTGGATTTCTTTGATTGGAATAAGTAACTTTTTACCTTGAAGAGACCAGAGCTTTTAATGCTCTCCACTCTGAACGGGGAAATGTCCAAATTTTAAGAACATAATGTGTTCTTAAAACTGTGCATTTTTTAGGAACATGACCTCACCAAAAACCATTCCATGCCATTCCCCAAACAATCAAAGGGACGAACCAGAGGAACTACAACTACATTGGTAAATGTGTCAGCTCCTCTACAACCCTAAACTGAACCCAGACCTCTCCCATCCCTGTGGCCTTGCAGAAGGTTTGTGCAGCAAGTCAAGCATCAACAACAAATGTTAGCTCTAGCTAGCTTATGTGGCTAATACCATATCAGTGTCCTCATTCTGCCATGTGAGAAGAGGAAGTATGGCAGAGAATAAAGAGAACGAGAGAAGAGAGAGCTGAAGAGAGTCAAGACACGCCAGGAGGAATAAA
Source organism: Zeus faber (assembly GCF_960531495.2). Classification (NCBI taxonomy): domain Eukaryota; kingdom Metazoa; phylum Chordata; class Actinopteri; order Zeiformes; family Zeidae; genus Zeus; species Zeus faber. The sequence continues at coordinate 1,853,358 of NC_137192.1, forward strand.
GTGACATTCATATCAAGGGACACTTGTAAACCTAGGAACTGTAGAAAGGGCTGCAATGCTCACAGTCTCTCACACAATACTACTTCCTCTTGAGACTCTAAGAAAATAAACAACAATTAAAATATAGCAGACTTCCATCTCCTGCAGTCTGTCAAGATTGTGCTTTGTATGTTTTTGCTGTAAATGTAAAGTTTTAGTTATTTGTCTCTGACATGGCCATTATGTGGACTATGTGCTTGCATAGGACCCCTGAAGCCAGCTGCCATTTTAGCCCCCCCCAACCGCAGTCTGTGTTTGACGAGGTCTAGCACGCTCAAGTTTTAAGCTGGGTTTAAGCTTCTAGTATTAGTGGAAACTAGACTTTCAGACAAATCCATGGGTGTGCACGTCATGCTTGCTAGCTCGGAAGCGGGTCTAACATAGCTCAAAAGTCTGTGATCTTTTTTGACAGAAGTAAATGGACAGGAGCATTTTCAATTTCCCTTGACCTCTCACATCAAGATATCTGTATGAAATTGGGCTCATTAGAACTGCAACAGTCTCACCTTTACAGCCATACCTGACATATCAGCTACAGAGGGGTTTGGCTTCATGGTCCTAAACAGACCCACCCATCTTTTCACCGCGTGCAGTATTTTCACCTCTTTTTCTTTCCACATTTCGGCACATTGTGGTACCTAAACGGTCATGAAATTGTAGAGATTCGGTATGGGTTGCAAAGCTGAGACTCTTGTGAACCCAACTGCATTCATGTGTGATGAAATTTGGCCTCATAGTAACCATTTCAATGTGATGACAGAATTTTTTTTAAACTTGACCTTACTGTATAAAATTATCTATTGTGGCCTCTTGGTTAATCATAGCCTCATGAAACACTAGACCATTCAGAAATGTATGGGTGGCCATGTCATTGAATTGAGAACATTGAGAATTTAGTACATTGAGAAAATAGTCCTTGTCACCCAATCATCAAAATGGCACAAATCTCCAGGTTTAAAAAACGTATTGATACTGCATCGCAGCATTAAGTTCTATAAAGTGTTTTGAGGAGAGGTAGTGGAGGGTGGAACGGGAGCATGCTGTGATCTCGCAAGAAGACGGAAGTGGGTAGAGATCTAACAAGGCGGCGCCCTGCTACACTGACTAACACGCCGATAATCTGCTCCAACTAGGACAGATAACAAAGCGATTGCCAAAAATATTTATTTATATAAATTTAAAAAAGGGAACACTGCCCAAAACAAAAGTGAAGCCTTGAGGATTATATAGATTTTTTTTATAACGATTATGTGATGGAAGATGACCAGGACCGCAATAATCCCGCGAAAAGGAAGAAGACTGATTCGGCAACGGACACAGACGATCTTATCCTGGGTGCTGTAGAGGTTAGTGTCTTGGATGAGGTTAACATGGACAAGCTGGACATGCTTGGTCCACTTCTCCGAGATATTACCGCCATCAAAGGCAGCCTTGATTTCCTGCACCGCACGGTCGACGAGATGCAAAAGGACAACGCGGATCTAAAAACCTCCGAAGAGTCTCACAACGGGGATGGAAGTTTTAAAAAAAAGAAAATAAAATAATAGGAGACTATCCTGGATATACAATCCAGAAATATGTGGGACAACATCATCTATTCGTGGATCCCAGAGAACAACACCGAGACCGAGAGCACCGCCCTTAAACTCACGATGGACACCTTGAAGCAGATCGCCTTCTACCGGGTTCACCGACTGGAACACCGTGTGGGGAACCATCCCCGCTCCATCATTGCCAAGTTTGAACACTTCAAGCACAAGAGCTGGTTAAAAGCAAAGGACGAGAACTGAAAGCAACCACGCTGGGCATGAACGACCAATTTCCCTGGGAGATCAACGACTGATGGAAGGTGCTGTACCCCATCCTGAAGGAGAACTGGCAAAAGGGTAAATGCCTATTGATGGTTGTTGATAATCCTCCACCACGCCTGGTTATTTTGATCATTATTATTTCTTTCACAATATCTTTTCAAAACTCTTAGAATTCTCTGAATCACTATGATATTGGGAGGAGACTTCAACACAGTACTGGATCCAAGTTTAGACCCTTATACCAGAAACCAGAAATATTCACAAATCCTTGCATTCGTCGGACACTATAAAACAATATATGAGTGATTTTTCTCTTGGCGATTGGTGGCGATCAAATAACCCACATTCTAGAGAATACACATATTATTCACCACCCCACCAAAATTTCTATAGAATCGACCATTTCTTGACAAGTAACTCCGCAATGTCCAAAATCACTAATCCTGAAATCCACCCTATTGTAATTTCCGATTACAGGCTGATTAGTTTCAACTACATAAATGAAACTAATTGGAACCCTCCTGACAGGTGGTGGTTTAACACCTCACATTTGACGGATAAAAAATTGAATGCGATAGAGAAAAAAACACTTATTACAGCCATCAAAGATCCACAGGGTAGGATAACATACTCCCAAGACATTAATAACATATTTAGAGACTTTTATAATAACCTAGATCACTCGGATAATGAATTGAATATATCAAACATTCACTCATTCCTTGATAATACTGACCTTCCTAAACTTTCGACAGAGCAGGCTACCACCTTAGATCAACCCCTTACTCTAGAAGAACTCAGGAAAGCTCTCTTCTCTATTCCCAACAATAAATCACCTGGATCAGATGGCTACCCAGTGGAATTCTATAAACACTTCTGTCCACTTATATCCCCATAATTCATCAGAATGGTTACAGAGCTCAATTCTACCTCCACCATGGCTAAGCACATGAATACCGCTCTCATTTCGGTTTTGCTCAAACCCAATAGGGACCCAATCCTTACCTCCAGTTATAGACCCGTAAGCATTATTAATTGCGACCTTAAGATTATAAGTAAAACACTAACCAACAGAAATGAAAAAGTAATTCCATTTATAATTCACCCAGACCAAACAGGCTTTGTCAAAGGCAGACACTCATCCAGCAATATGCGTTGTTTATTCAGTCTGATCAGTATATCTCAAAGGAACAACTTAAATACTGTTACTGCCTCTTTAGATGCTGAAAAAGCATTTGAGAGAGTAAATTGGACATATCTGTTTTCAATCCTCAACAAATTTGGCTTTGGAGAGTCACTCATTGAATGTAGCAGAATCCTCTACAACTCCCCATCTGCTTCTATCATCACCAATGGTTACATTGGTGATGATAGCCCCCTTGCGGCGGCCATCAATCAAAACAGTAATATTGTAGGCAGTCAAACAGCAAACTCTGTTCACAAAATCAGTTTGTATGCAGACAATATCTTGTTGTACGTACGGAACCCATTATCATCCTTGTTGTTGTTCAATCTTATATGCAAATTCTCAGGTATCTCAGACTGTACAATAAATTGGACTAAAACCACGATATTACCACTCAGTGGGGGGGGACTGCAATTCTGCAACCCAGAAAATTCCCTTAACCATCACAACGTGACAATATTAAATACCTTGGTATTGATATCTTCAATCTATCAGATTAGTTTACCCTTAACTTCACTCCATTGCTCCGATCCATTGAAGAAGACCTAATTCGATGGAACAACCTAGCCATCTCACCAATTGGTAGGATAGCAGCGGCGAAAATGAATATACTTCCAAAAATAAAGTATATATTTTTAATGACCCCAGTTTAATACTCTAGACTCAATAGTCAATAAATGTTATTGGAAATACAAGAAACCGAGAATTAAACTACCAGCACTACAGAAAAACAGACTGTGGAGGACTAGCAGCCCCAGAATTTAGATACTGCTATCTAACAAACCATTTTCAATTCATAATTAAATGGTTACAACCAGAGTAACAATTTGGCCATGGATGGCGAGACATTGAACTAACAGAATGTCAGGAGTTATCATTATCTGATCTACCATTCCTTACTGATTCAAAAAGGAAACATAACTGCTTTAAAAACCCATTTATGGCAACAACTCTGTCTGACTGGTGGAAATTCCTCAAACCCAGTGGTCACACTCTCCAAACAAATTCACGTCAATCTGGCACAACACAGATTTTCTGTTTAAAAACAGACCAATAATCTTTAGGTCTTCGGAAAGACAAGGAATTACTCATCCGGAACAGATTTTCAAAAACAATTCGATTAAATCCTTCTCAACCTTAACCCAAAGGTAAAATATCAGTGGCCACAGCTTCCTTCAATTCCTTAAACTACAGCAGCCTCTAAAAGTTAAAATCAAATTGATGAACAACATCCTCCAATGATTGAACATTTCACTCATATCGGTCACTTAAAAAAATCCCTTTTCCAGAATATACACATTTTTATTAAAAACAGATGACACTTTATTACAACCTACAATGGAATGGGAGAGACCTTGCTGTTCCCAAGATATCAACCTGTGGAAGCTTATTTACAACAACACCTTTTCTATGACCCGCAACTCCAAAATGCAACTCATCCAATAAAAAATTCTGCACAAAGCTCATATCACGTAACAGAAAATGTTCGAAATGGGTTTTGTGGATGAAGGCATTTGCTCTCACTGCTCCCTTAATATCAGAGATGACTACTTTCATGCCTTCTGGCTCTGCCCACCTATCCTAGAATTCTGGACCAACATCACTGCAAAGTGTGTGCGGGGGGGGGTGCTCCCGGGGAGTACCTGTAGCTGGCATCCGTGTGTTGGTTTGGGGCGTTGTTGCGGGTTTTGGGCTCGGGTTGGGGGCGGGAGGTGCGGGTCGCGGGTTCGGGTCCTGGCCCTGTGGTTGGCGGTTTGCATGCCTGGGTTCGATTCCCGTCTGGGGTGCTGTTGGCACTGTGCTCCGGCGGGTTATCTCCCAAATAGGAGCCTTTCTTCGTGGAGTTTGCATGTTCTCCCCGTGCTCACATGAGGTTTCCTCCACCTAACGTCAGTAAGGACCCCCACCAAAAATATGCACACATCATCTTCTGACCAGCGATGGACATGCTGTCAACTCTTCTTGGCTGTGCCCCTGGAGGAAGGACAAGCCAGGATGGGTTAAACGCAGAGGCCTCATTTCACCAGCCACCGTCCAAAGCATGTGTGTGTGTGTGTGTGTGTGTGTGCGTGCATGTATTGTAGTGTGGTGTGCTGTGTGACGATTAAAGATTGTTCTTCTTCTTCTAGGGCTTGCAGGATGGCTGGGGTGCTGGGGTGGGGATGCAGCGGGCAGCTGCCATCTTGCCTGTCATGCTTCTGCCCCAGCGTGCTTCTCGTCTGTCCCAAAATTTAAATCCCACTCATATTAGCTTAGAACACATACACTTGCACACGAGTCCTACGCCGAACAACATTCCACCAGACCAGGGTCTGCGGGGGGCAGGAGGGGTGCGAGTGTTTCGGGTTCGACTTGCCTGAAGAACTTGGACCCCCAACCCTGCAATTTTAACTCCAATAGCCAACAACACACATTGAGCACTGGGGGTTTTTTTTTTTTTTGTTTTTTTTTAATAAATGGGGTGGCCGGTCGCTGGCGGGTCGGTGTGGGGGAATGGTTGGCCGGGGGGCGGCTGGGTGGACACCCCTGCTGGCTGGGCTGGGGTCCTGGCGGCTTGCGCCAGGGGGCTTAAGGTGGTGCTGCGACCTGGCGGGGCCATGGAGAGCACCGCCGGGTGCCCCTGGGAGGGCTGCTTGTTGTGGGTGTGGTTTGGGGTGTGGGGGGCGGCTGTTGGCCTTTTGCTCCTGCTGCGCGGCTTCTCTGTGGCAGGCACCCCGGGTGCTGGGGGAGGTAGAGGGCCCGTATATCTGGCAGCCTGCTGATATCGGCGGGGGGGTGGGGCAAACATCCAGGTGCCCCATGCTTAGCACACTCTGCTACATGGATGGGCACGAGGCGCTCGCGCCGGGTGGGGCGTCTGGTCGGCTGCAGTGGGGCGGGCCTTACACGGGCCGTGGGTGGACATGCGGGGTGGGCGGCGTGTCGGTCTGTCAGTGCGGGGCCGGGATCCGGGTCTGCGGTCCGTGCCGGTCCACACACACACACACCCACACACACACACACACACACATACAGGCGGTCCCATCACACACACACCACCACACCGGCTTCGAGTGCACCCCAGCACACCCCTGGTTGCATTCCTCTTCTTTCCTACCTCATTTACTGCCATAACTATGACAGGAAAAGGCCACGTGATCAGCTGTAGTTCCGGTTTTCCTGGACCTAATTAACTGTTTTTCAATACATGTTGTCGTCCAGTGTTTGTTTTTGTGTAAATGTTGTTTGGTTCTATGTTTATTTGTCTCACCTGTGGTGATTCTCCCCCTCTTGGAGTAGTGATCAGTTGTTTATAGACCCAAACATGATAAATAGTTTTCCCAAAGAGGGGGGTAGGTGGTGGTTCTCTATAACCAAAAACTGTGCTCTTATCATTCTACAGGTCATCCACAGGACAGAGTTATTGCAGCAGTTCTTGATGATAAAGGAATTAATAAAGAGTTGCATTGCAGGTTGAGAACTTGAACTCCACTTGCAGACTAACTCTATCCTAGATGCAATGGCATACAAAAGCTCTTTGTTGTATGCCCAGCATACTGACAGCACAGGTTAAAGAAAATAGTGTTTTGATCCATTTTTGGTTTATTACCTTGTAATTTATAGAAAAGATTTACATACAGTTTCAAGCTGCATCTCAAAATATATAATCATAGAACCTAGAATTGCGATTGTGGCGCCGGCCTTTGCGGCAGCCTGCGTGAGCGCCTCGTGTCGGTTACGCACATTTTAGTATTTTTAGAGCATACAGAGCTTATTGTGCCTAATCACCGGGTGTCATGACATTTCACCGCATATATGTATTACCGTATGTATATGTGACAAATAATCTCTTGAACTTCAAATCTTCAACATCAAATGATTCATGAGGGTCTTAGCTTTCTGATGGTTTAAAGCATTTGTATGTGTCCACGTAAATGTTAAATGCATGCCCCCCGGCTACCTTGGAGGGTTTGGAATCCCACCACCATAGTTTCACAAAATAACATTTCAATCAACATTTTGCATGCAATAGGTCCCCAAAAAAGCTAGAGACAGACCTGAGCTCTGGTCATGTGCTCTTGCAAAGTAGGCGGTTCCACTTGTAAAGCTATTTAGTTGGTTAGCAATCTAGTAAAGCCTCAATTTAGGAAATGTACACCCTCTAATCCTGCCTCATTACGCAAACCAGGCCATGTCTTTTGTGTAGTAATTTAGTGTCTGGCAGAGCAGAATTGTATTCAATTATATAAATATTATGATTATATTATTATTATAATGATAGCTTGTGCTGTTTTTGACTCTCCAACTCCCCCTCCAGAGGTCAACACCAAATGCAGTTTTACGATTGGTCCAGGCTACAAATTTGCCAGTTAAAGTTCCACAAAGTTAAACTTTACTATGCTTTCGGAAGCAAATCCACTCATCACAATGACTGCAGTGAAAGTAATTGAATTTATTGTGGATTGTTGCTGTGGAAAATGCCATTGTGCTTTTATGCCATTGTGGATGACACTGCGCTCATGTTTTTATGTATTATTGTAACAATTTGTTACATGGCTCTGTGGTATGTGGTATTCTTATTGATCAAAAGCGGCAAAAGTGGTAAAAAGTGGTATGTTAATTCTAAATAATGACTACTGATGTGTTTAAAATGACCATTGCCAAGGGCAACCATGTCTCATTTCAACTGTAATTATTATTAATAATTATGAATAATTATGTCCAATTTAACATTGAAGAGTGATGCCACACATTTTCAGCATTAAAGGGGCTAAACTATAGCCCCCAGAGTATTTATCTGGCTCACAGAACCAATTCCTACCCTTCTCTGTATCTGAGATCAGGGCAACCAGGCTATTTGAGAGGCTGGGTTGTGCAGATGTACTCTTTGGCACATCAGGCCCCCTCAAGAGCCTTATAGAGATGAATGACGATCTTAATTCCATTTGAAACAGTATGACTTAAAGATTAAATTCACGCTTGTTTGAGTTTTTTCAGGCAAGTGAGCTATCAGACACTAGCGCTGTGTCTTTTACAACAGAAAATATAATTGTTTGCTATTATAAACCACCTTACCGCCCCACCTTACTCTTCATCCATCAAAAGTGCAGGAAGCTTCACTTTGGCTGTGACATACTGTATACAGTATGCCCTTATTTGGAGTTCTACCTTCCCTGGCACACTTCACCTGTCTTCCCTGTAATACTGGCTTCTAAAACCTCAATCAAGACTACAACTTCGACAAAATAAATAGAGGTTTATCAGTGGATGAAGAGTGAGGCAATGGGAAAAAGTTGCTGTGTGTGTTTATGACAGCACACAATTAGATTTCTGTTGTAAAAGTCATTACACTGGTGTCTGATACAGCTCATTTGCTGGACAAATTAATTTGGATCTGGATTTTTCTATGGGAAAGAAGACAGTGGGAGGAAAACCCAGATGGGTCCAAGAAGAGCACCTGACCCTGATGTGTTGAGGGAAAGCACATTGGCACAAAGCAGCAGCTGAATTGGGGGTGGGGGTGTTATTGAAAGAAAGGGGGATTAAATGGCACGCTGTAAACAGCAGTCTCTCTCTCTCTCTCTCTCTCTCTCTCTTGCATGTTTGTCTGATCCACACTGGACATTTTACTGGTCAGTGGGTGGATTGGACATGGGGTAAGTCATGTGTGGGGACGGTGGTAGCACAGGGGGCACAGAGGAATCGGTTGACATGGATACAGCATGGGTGGGAGGCCCTCAAAAAAAGAGGGAGGGCATGGAGGAAGAGCGAAAGGAAGGGTTTAGCATTGAACAGCAATGAAGCAAGCCAGATTGTCACCAGGGTACTTTAAACGTTGATGGTGTAGTTCCACTGTGTGCCAAGGTTGTAATACAACAGTTTGTGCCTGGTCTAAAGTCCACACCTCAATAGTCACAGGGTGAATTCACTAAAGGATTGTGCGACTCATGTAGTCACTCAACAGATAAATAACAGCAAATAACAGAAAAGGCAAGAGTCTAATTCACAAAGCACATGCAAACGGTGAAATGCACCACCAACTACACTGCCACGCAAATCGCGTCTTGGTGAGTCAATGCTATGAGCCCGTATTTAAATTAGGTATTATGCATACATTTGGTGCAAAATTGGCCCCTTTCCATGCAAATAAGCCTCGTTTGAAAAAAACGTCCAATTCACACACACCGGCACTAACAGCGACACGGAGAGTAAAATTATTACCGTCTGCAGTGACCTTCTGGCAATTGCGGAGCAAAAAATTTAAAAAGGCCCTGCGGTGCCTCCCTCCGCGCGCACAGGTGGGCCAAGGGGGTTGCGCACACACAGACAGACACACACAGACCCACAGAGACATAGAGACCCATTACTCGTGCAAAGTTACGCTGAAGCTAGGTTTACGCTTGCGAGAGGCAAATTACGTCACCAGGGGGTGGTGTCATGCCGAGCGGGGACCTGCGAGATTTTGTGACATGCACGAGCGGCGTTCCCTGGAAATGCATTGAAGCAATGGCATTTTAGTACTAAAATGTTGGACAACATTGATCCGCAGCACAATTCAGATGTGAAATTCTACCAATTATTTTTGGACGCAGAGACAAAAAAGTATACGCAAACGGCTCACCCAGGTTTGGGGATTTTATTTTTAATTAACAGAGTCATTGTAAAGTTCAGTTTACAAATAAAAGGTAACGTCTTTATTGGTGTTCATGTGCAGTGTATTTAGAGTCTTGCAATGAGGGAGAATAATTACACATAGTGACTCCGTTGTTGAACGCAACGGAACGGTTCGGTAAGTTCCTCTGTAACAAAATGCTGAGCAGGACATAACCCCCCCCCGCGCCCTTCTGTGATATGACGTTGAATGTCCCCGGAAACCGCTGTAGTTTCATTTAGCCACTTGTTAGCAACAGTTTTTTTTAAGACACGTAAAAGCTTCAAAATTCACGAATGGGGTAACCACAGACCTTTGGTGGTACAGGACCCCCACCAAAAACATGCACACGTCATCGTCTGACCAGCGATGGACATTTGGAACCAGGTCCCCCGAGGAAGGATAAGCCAGGATTGGTCAAATGCAGAGGCCACATTTCACCAGCCACCATCCAAAAGCATGTGCATGTGTGTGTGTATGCATGTGTTGTAGTGTGGTGTGTCGTGTGATCAGTGAAGATTCTTCTTCTAAATCTTCTAATTTCAGGCATATAACCAAAAACCAATTCAAAAAACTTGACTTTCAGACGAGGGAACGGGAAGTGCAGAAATGGTAAAATCCGGGCTTTAGGAGTCATTTTTGAACCACTCTATTCCTCCTTGACACAAGCTCCAATTCTATGCATGCAGCCATGTTGGCCTGCTGTCTAGCGCTCTTCTTTGTTTACTACTTCCTGCTTCACATGCTACTTTCTCCCTACTCCCACCCTTGGTTTCTGAGAATACTGCAACGGACAATATGCCAGCTATAAACGCTTGGGCATGACGCTGTGCCCCGCACACGCTAAGGTATAACCAGGGCTTAAGACGGCGCAGAAAGCGAGCACAAGTGATGCGTAATTCATGGCGCTATTAGCGGTCACAATCCATTCTTTGTGAATTCGCCCCTCAGTCTTGTTCTGGACTGGACTCTGGCAGCATGTAACCTTGGTGCTATTTCAAAACCGTCCAACACTGTCAAATATTACTGAGTCAATATTAAATCCAAAAGGGCATGAATGCTCTAATCGACCAATCTAATCAATTAATCAACAATCTAAGTTACTCAATATACTCAAAAGGAATAACAAAGAAAAACAGTCATAGTATTTAATTACACTTTAACTGTTTTGATGTCAGCTAGCGTTCGACTTGCCAACTTGCCAGTCGAGTCCAACATGACTCAATATCATCCATTAAAGACATGCGCTACATCGGAAATGACATACTAGCATGCTATTTAGTATGCAAATGTGTAACTGTATGCCTGCAACATCAGAATTACATACTACAACAGGTGTTAGTACGCTGTACACTGGCAAGTGTATCCCACAATGCATCGTAAGGTCAAGACTCAACAATGCACTCACAATGGTAACAGTTTCTATGCAGTGCCGTCATTTTGGATGCAAGGATGGTCGTCACTCCACCTAAATAGTTTCTAAAGCACTTAAAGCTGCACGGGGTAACTATCATCAATTCCGTGCAAAATTAAAGTAGACACCTTTCTTCAGGATTTCATGGATCCATAATTACAACACACGTTATAGCGACACATTCAATACAGCGAAAGACAGCATCAATGCGGACTCGGTCAACAGTCAACCCTTCACAGTAAAAAGCTAAAATTCTTGCTTCAATGCAGTCAAGCCTTTTTACCTCCAGTGTCAAACAAATCATTACATGTTCAAATAGTTCCAAGCTCCAAATACTGTAGTTGCATGGTCATAAAACTAAATCCATTATCAAAGACTGCATCTTCGTGACGCAGGTAACTGCAATCTAAACTGCATCTGATGAACACTCCACATAGAAAAGTCACAGGAGCATTTAAAGGACAGGTTATTGGCAGGTAGGTGCTGTATAAAGAACATTTTCAAAGCAAAATCTATTTAGGGCCAGGTTGATGATGCAATAAACAAGCTTAAAAATGAATTCCCTAAATGATTACTTTACAACGCTTAGTTTACTAATGAGAGACGTACTGCTCTGCTGAAGCTTCACACTATATTTAAATGCAGTCTTATGGGGCAATGGTTTAAGCAACACAAAAAAGATATTAGATCTGCTTTTCCTCCGTGTATTTTTAGAACATGGTTTGAATAACATTAATATATGTTAATTTAGAAATACTGATTGCAACTGCAATACATCCAAAGTGCTGTTGGCTTCACTCTTAACTATAACAATAATAGCAAATATTAACCTACCCATCTTCAGTTGCTAGTCTTGCAGATAAGGCCAAAAAGACCCAATAAACGCAAACGCTACCTTTACAGTAAATAAAGCGAGAAGCTGCAGTGGACCAGTACGTTTCACAATAGCCAAGTATTCAGTGAAATTGTTCTTTGAACATAGTAAACAACATTTTAATAATTTGTGGGTTGAAAAATAGCAAACCTATCCCTAGCAAACCTAATAATTTACCATTAAAAGTCATCAATCACATTTTGCTTTAAAGATGACTTGCATATGAATTGTTATTTTTATTTCTTTCACTCTCTGTGAAAGTCACATCATAGAAGTAACACAGATGAAAGAGATTGAGTGCAGGCGTTGACAGATATACTGCTTTACAAACTCATATTTTCAAGCCAGGTGAGGTGGTTGGGATATGAGCCCTAACAACAGTGCACGTGAGGTGGAGAGAGGAAGAGAGATGCATGTGAATTGAGATTGTTTGAATGCATATCAACCATGTTAAGTTCCAACCTGTACTGTAAGCCAGGGTTTTTCCTGAAATCCTGCCATGGCCTGTTGTCTTTACAAATGCTCCCCGCCATCTGAGAACAACCTATAACATCAATAGCTCGGGAATAGCCACAGGCCAATCACCCCCCAATATTGAAATATGAACATTAGGTTTTCACAGGTATATTATTTTGTCTACAAAATCAGAATTGGTGTATCATAAGTTTCTCTGGAGTTGCTGATCTCACGCCATGTCTGGTACCTTTTTTTTTTTTTTTTTTACTCCAGGCCTATGTACAGTAGTCGGCTTGTAAAGCAGCGACTACACCATGTGAAGGTTGAAAGTAATGGACATACATTAGTTACCACAGTGAGACGGACTACCTCCAACCAGCCCTACGCGCTAACAGAAGCATACTGAATGAAGCTTACCTTTAGCAAGCAAAGCTGCTTAGCGGGATGGTGTGCGATGACTCGCAAAAAATTGCTCTTCTAGGTACACAAACTGTACTACGTCAGAATGTAATAGGTCACAATGATCACAAGCGATTCTCGTGTCAGTCCTCCTTCCATTGTGTAAAATAGAAAAGGCTTAGTCCAATGGGTCATGCCAGTGCTAGCCTAGCACAGACATGTTAAGAGGTTACACTTGTTTGCTCCAGGGATAATCTTTGTACATGTGTGACGTGACCATACCGGTTTACCATGTTCTCACTTGTGACTTTCTTTCAGACATTACATTGGCTGACAGTTCCATGCCACAATGGCAAACTTACTGTTGTAGTACATTAGGATAGACCATAAACACACAAACATGCATGCTTGGTAAAGAATCACCACGTTGGTGAAACAGCAACATTGAAATATATAGTCTATCTATATATACACACACACACACACACACATGTTATATATATATATATATATATATATATATATATATATATATATATATATATATGTGTGTGTGTGTGTGTATGTATGTGTGTTTTGTGTTTATTTTATAATATATATTTATATATTATATATTTTTATATATTATATGTATTCTATATATATTATACATTATATACTTTTATATTTTTAATATATAATACATATATATTGTTAAACGATTAAAACAATCAAGCATGATTAATCGCACTTTTCACTTTTTTAAAATTTACTCAAATTTGACCCTAATTTGACCCTAATATTGTTCTATTTCAAAAGCATTGCGTTGAATTATCGCCATACAATAATTTGATCACTGAAGAAGAGAAACACAATAATCATTATCAAATTATTATGGGGAAAATACCATATCGCTACCCTATTCCTTTGCACTGAGCCAGTAGTTAAGAAACGCTATGAAATGGTCTTTTGAACCATGGGAAAATAATAAAAGACAATAAAAAAATACATCAATTAAATAAATAATAATCATTTTGCTGTGGCCCCCCTGCATTTCCCAAGGCACCCGCTAGGGGTACGCCTGTCCGGGAACCCCAAGGATATGAATCGAAGTATGTGTAACATGAAGACTCATATTTAAATGTTTGTAATTTGGAGGCAGATGATCCACTGTGGCGACCCCTAAAGTGAGCAGCCGCGAGAAGAAGAAGAAGAAGAATTTATGTTTTGTTTTTTCTATAGCATTTCATGTAAACAGTGAGAGTGAAACAGTGTTTATGGTGAAAATGCCATTAAATATATTTTGATAAAGATTATTCTGTGTTTCTGTATAAATAATGAAATCATAGTGTGGCTATGGATCGATGCACTTCTTTTTAAGCAGAAAATATATTTCTTTAATGTCAAATTTGAATTTGGAAGTATGTCCATGGTTGTATTCTCATACTCGCATGTAAGACTGCATTCATGAGAATGTGAAGAGAGTCTCTTTTTGAAATCTCTATTGAGTGAGAATCGGTCAACTCCCCTTGGGGGTTTACCATGGGCAAAAGCTTAAGCCTAGTGGCAAAGCTGGTGGGACTTACTCTTTCTACAGATATTTAAACGCCCAATTAAACCTTGAACAATATCGGGCCCCATAAGGTACCTGAGAGAGCCCAGCGTCATGTAAACAGACTTTTCTTGCAGATAACCCAACGCTGACAGCAGGTTCACTACGAGGACTGAGGGTCTAACGGAGGCTGAAGCTGTCATTTGTGCGAGAGTGGATAAAAAGCAATGGTTCACACAGCAAAGAATAGTTTCAATTTTGCTTACCCAAATGCTGTCAAGCAGCAGGTCAATAGAACAGACTGAGCAAATGGAGTTCGGCATATTACGCTTTGTACTTAGCAGCATATTATGCTGTCAATTTGAAAATTGGCCTTCTTACTGTCTTGATAGATCAGTATTTTGGAAACTGAGGAAATTATTTGGTTCAGTTGGGGCGGCTTGAGACTAAACTAGGGACTTGGGACGCATTTGGGCCCAAGGTTTTTATTTAAAACAATAATTAAAATAAATAAATATCAATAAAAAATATTTGCCTGCAACACAAGTGTGCAGGCAAAAGTTGCTGTCATCCACGACTTCAGAAGGTAGGCTTCACGCTGAGCCCTGGTCTCCAGGCGCTTTTAAACGCACACGTGTTGATGGCTTTCAAAAGACCGATGACGGCATCAAACTCTCAAGTCCTCGTCCACCAACTTATCTCTTTACGGACATGGATGGAAGAGTCAGGACCTGAACTTGTGAGGGTAGCGCTGGAAGGCAGCGTCTGAACCATCACGCCAGGCTATTTTATGTCAGGATATTGGTACTTCATTACAAAAATAAAATAAAAATCAACAAATAAAATCACAATACTAATGCCAGGGGCACACTACACAACTTTCAAAGTTGTTAGATGCTGTACTGTTCACACTTCACAACTTTCTATCTTGTGATTGGAAATATTGCAGCCTTGTGGTTTCACACTACAAGATTGATTGTGACAGGCCGTCACACATTACTGTACTTTTTTTTTTTTTTTTAACCTGTGCTGTCAGCATGCTAGAAATACAACACAGAGTATTTGTATGCTATTGCATCTAGGACACAGATAGTCTGCAAGTGGAGTTAAAGTCCTCAACCTGCAATGAAACTCTTTATTAATTATTTAACCTTCAAGAACTGTTGCAATAACTCTGTCCTGTGGAGGACCTGTAGGATGACAAGAGCACAGTTTTTTGTTATACAGAACAGCCACAAATCCCCCTCTTTGGTGACCTATTTTACCATGTTTGGGTCTATAAACAACTAATCACTACTCCAAGAGGGGGAGAACCACCATGGGTGAGACAAATAGAACCACAAAATAGCATGTACATGGAAAAAATCTAAACATAGAAACAAACAACAACATGAACATGGATAACCATAAACATCAGACGACAACATATATCGAAAAAACAGAGTTAATTAAGTCCAGGAAAACTGGAACAGCAATTCGGCATGTGGCTTCTTCCTGTCATAATTATGGCAGTAAATGAGGAAGAAAAGGAGAGGGATGTAACCAGGACAGTGTTGCCATCCAGCAGGCCGCCAGATATATGGGCTCTCCACCACCCCCAGCACCCGGGGCACCCACCGCAGAGAAGCCGCACAGCGGGAGCAAAGGCAGACTGCCGGTCCCGCACCCCTCCTGCCCCGCAGACCATGGGCCGGTGGAGTGTTGTTTGGAGTAAGATTTGTTTGAGAGTGTATGTGTTCTAAGCTAATATGAGTGGTATTCAAATTTTGGGACGGACAAGAAGCACGTCAGGGCAGGAGCGTGACGGGCAAGATCGCAGCCGCCTGCCACATCCCCACCCACAGAGCTCGCGCACATGATCACAAGATCTTTCACAAGGAGAATACCCAACGAGTCTGTCAGGTCTCCAAACCACGTTTTGTCACAAAAACATACGCAAGAATATTAAACCTGCTTGATATCTAGCCGGCGTCTATGAGCCATCAGCTAGCACTCGGCAACGGATCGCGTTGTGAGCAGTTCACACGCTAACGGGAGCATGCTATGATTTGCCTCCGATCTGGGGCTTTGCTCGCTGATCTCCAAAAGCCTGTCAGCAAGTGGAAAATCAGGCCAGAACCATGCAGTCTGAACTCGGCATAAGATTAATCTCCCATCTCTACTTTCCAAAACATCCTTCCCATCATCCCCCCTCCTGCTCTCTCCTGCTGCTTTACGACAGATTGGCTTCCATATTAATGTGGCCATTGTCAATAGGCATCCCTCGATGGAGCGGCACAGGCACACAGTTAAAGGCCACCGTCCCAACCAAGGTGGTATGAAGTCATACGATCATATCCTTGCAATCTCTTACGCTGATTAGATTGATATTTGTCATGGTTATGACGTGTAACGTTGCAGGATTAAAATACAGTTGAAGAGTTTTCATGTACCCCTAGAAGGTTTAGAAGGACCATACAGCCTGTGAAGTTGTCCATTGACACACTATCGGCCAGGGAGAAGCCAATTGGCTCATGAGAGGTTTCCTTGAAGCTCAAGGGTATTAACATACCGGAAAAGGCACATCTGAGAATTTAAATATCTGTTCTACAATATGTGAAACTACAACTATGAAGCTACAATTATATTTAATAATATTAAAAAAATTAAACATAAACGAGACATTGCAACATATTTTACAGATGATGATGGGAGCCTGCAGCCCTGACATGAACCCGCGTTAACTGGTTTCCTACCAAATGAGCACCATCTACCCTATTTATAGGTCAGTGGTCACAATAGATTTATCTGTATTCATTCCAAATAAGAGCTTTCGTGTCTACTAAGAGTGGGTCAAGCACTTTCTTATTTGGTTTCCGTGATCAAGGGGTTTCCATTCGAGTCCAGCCATTCCAGAATTTCTTTCCACTTCGCCAGTCTCCTATATGTATTTGCTTGGATAACCCTTGCCTCATTCTATAAACAAACCTTTCAGGGCCGACAAAGGTCTAAAGAAAACTCTGCAAGGGACATTATCATAGTTTTAAAATGATCATGTTTTTCAATAACATAGTAAATCTTAGTAATTTTTTTTCTGTAAACTTTTTATTCTGTGTTTTAACGAATGAAGAACCTCAATGGAACTTCAAGTGCCAACTTGAATGTTTGGGTAGCACCTGTTAAGAACCAATAGGATGTATAATTGAACTGGGTTTGTCCCGGACAGACGGGCAGATGGATAGATCTACCACAGTGCTCTGGCCCTGTTCCCCTTGAAACTCAGGAATATACTTTGCTATTAGTATTCACAGTACACATTAGTTCTAATTCACATTTGTATCGCCCTTTTTTTTTTTATTAAGGATGTTCAATACCACGTATGACTAGCTGTTTTTTTCTTCTTCTGGTGTTTTAGCAATTTCCAAATCAGCTGTTGGTGCGTTACCGCTACCAACTGAGTTAGAGTATGGAGCGTCAGTCTTGGAATATATGACTGGAGATGGGAGACAAAAAGAGCCACACACAACATGTACGGCCACGCCCGCTAATAATATACATCGGCATGCCGGAGATCCTGAACAGAAAAACAAAATGAATGCTGAATGAACAGCAGATGGCGCCAATGCTAATTTGCCTTGCCTGACATGTTGCAACGCGGGATTATTGCGTTTGATCTATCCAGTTTGTGTTTTTGTTTGCATTTTGTCAATTATGTTTATGTGGAGAAAAAAAAGGAAAGCCAAAATGATAGCACACAGCCATTAAGGAATTTTATTTTTCCTTAATAGCATTTTCATTGGAATTATTATCATGAAAGACAGAGAGGATGAAGAAAACAAATTTGCATTTTATTTCATATGTTAAATGTTCAATTTGCCAGAAAAGACTCACTTATTGTCAAAATGAAAATGCATATGGTTATTTAAATACTTTCAATTTTGAATTTTTCGCACTCATATCAAAACAATCAATGGAAAAACACGTTTTCAAGTGTCATTTTTAAATAAAGTTGTAATGTATTCCATCACATTCTATTCAATACAAAGATTACCTTTTGTTTTTGTAGTTGAAACCACCATTTACACTGAGTGCAAAAAAACACATCCTCAAGTGTTGATTTCTAATTACAAAGAGACACATTTGAAAATAAGATGATGACAATGATCATTGGCGATCAATACTGTGAAAATAAATTGATGAACGTTTCTTGCGTGATCCAAAGTGCGGTATATGTATGAGAATCTCAGCCCCCCTCACTTCCCAAATTCCAATGAAACCTCGATATGTCCATGTATGTGTGTGTTTTTCTTTGTGTGTGTGTGTCTATGAAAGAAAAAAAGGGGTAAAGGACCAAAACACCAAGAACAAAACAGTATTGTGGAATGTGTGCGGACAAAAGGTAGCCGCGGTTCCTTTTTCACCACCTCCATCACAGCACCAGCACAGGAACAAACAACACACACACACACACACACACACACACACACACACACACACACACACACACACACACACACACACACACACACACACACACACACACACACACACACACACACACACACACACACACACACACACTTTTTCCCATGAAAGAATAATGTGAGGGGGTCTAGGGGCGGTGTCAAGCTGCTCACAACAAGGTGTGCCACAAGGGCTGCGAGACAAAGGCCTCTGGTTGTATAAGACCAACGTGCTTCCAGTTCCGTACCATTATGATTCATAAAATATAATATTATATAAAAAATTTGAACTGAAATTAACTAACTCATGTAACCTTTGCTGACTTCTTGAGTGTGACATTTTTATCACTCTTCCAAAGTGAATATACACATTATTGTGCGTCTTATTGTGTTATTTCAGCCTGAAAACAATAAGCAAGCGAGCATTGCCATTGGGGACTATTTGTTGCTGTAGTGAATCATTATTTACTATCCTGTAGCAAACAAATGATTTCCGGTATTCAGTATGTGCACACAAAGAAAGTATAGGTACGACGACAGCAGAGGCAACCAAATCAGAAACACAACAAAACACAGCAGAGAGCAAATCTAAAAAAAAACCAACATAAGATATTCATCCAGGGTTTTGTGCAGTGATTCTTCATGCAAAAAGCGTAAAGTGAGTATAACAACGCTCCTCCTGCGCCCACTTGACACACCCATCTGATCCACAAACCATCCCCCACCTCTTCCCTGACGACGGCACACTACCACCACCATTCCCATGGAATTATGTGATGTATTTTTCCCAATTTTCCCTAATCAGGGGATGGTAGCTCAGGAGGTAGAGCTGGTGGTCTAGTAATCTAAACGTTGCTTGTTTAATCCCAGACTCCTCCTGCTAGCATGCTGTAGTGTCCTTGAGCAAGACACTTAACCCCTAATTGCTCCTGATGGTTGCGTCCGTCGGTGTTTCAATAATTGTAAGTCGCTTTGGATAAAAGCGTCTGCTCAATGCAATGTAATGTAATCACATCTAGCAACACCCCCTCACCACAACTACCAACCACCAACTTCCTTTGTCCACACGCTTCCCCTTTCTCCCAGATTGCAGGGAGGGAGGAAGGGGGGGGGGGTTGTCAGAGTAGGTGCTTGAGGCTGTTCCCATGGTTACTGCTGGTGGGGGAGGGGGAGGTGGTTTGCAGGGGAACGGGTGTTAAAGGAAGACCTTTTCAAATAACCTCAGCACTGCAGCCATTAAGGAGATGAGGGGAAAGGCACATGCGCGCTAGTTTATTACTTGCTTTGGAGATGAACATATTCTAAATAATATTTGAACCGTCTAAATATTTTTACCTCTTCTACCCGCCTGTCAATCGACTTTCTGTGTCTATGCACTCAATAGCATCCCAACTAGACAGCTGGACGTTACAACGATACTGGATAACTAGTTTAGGTGGGGAAGGGTGGAAGGGGGTAACACACACACACACACACACACACACACACACACACACACACACACACACACACACACACACACACACACACACACACACACACACACACACACACACACACACACACACACACACACACACACTTTTTTTTTTCTTTGAACTGCTAACAGACAAACGCAGGCTAGAGTTGAAGGGCGGCAGATAATGTCATTCAGACACCCTGTAAGAGCTATACATATCAGATATCATAGCAAAATAACTTGATTTTCTGCCTTTTTTACAAAAAGTATCACTTTAGATGCTCTCAGATTAGATAGACAGACAGACAGACACACTCATCCCCGAAGGAAACTTGCAGTGTCAGCAACAGCTTAGATCAAAAATAGGCAATGATAATAAAGCAATGGAAAATAAAAAATAATAAAAATAAAATGAAGAAAATGGTACCTTACAACTTACAACTGTAATTAGTTCTAAAAGAACGGTCGTATGTTAAAACAGTCGTATGTCGAGGCAATTTTTCCCATATAAAATTATGAAATCATGAAGGGTGAAAATAAACAAAATACACAGCACAAACAGTAAATATGAAAAAAAATATCGATAAGCCACGAACTACATGTACACACAATGTAGGTCGCCTGCTGACTGACTGCTGACTGGCTGCTGACTGGCTGCTGACTGACTGCTGACTGACTGCTGACTGGCTGCTGACTGACCGCCTGCTGACTGACCGCCTGCTGACTGACCGCCTGCTGACTGCTGACTGACTGCTGACTGGCTGCTGACTGACCGCCTGCTGACTGACCGCCTGCTGACTGACCGCCTGCTGACTGCTGACTGGCTGCTGACGCACCAACTGCAAATTTCCATGGTCGGATCTTGGAGCCATCGGTCGCAAGTCGATACAGATTTTCACGACTATCGCTACTCGTATCTTGGATTAGTCGTAAGTACATTCAGTCCTAAGTCGAGTTACCACTGTATATGGAAAATGTTGAGATATACAATAAAACAGTAACAAAACAAATACTATAAAAACCTGAATTTTTTTGTCATATATTAACTAAGGAAGTAAAGCTAGCAGTGAACCAAAAAGCTTTTCCCTTGTTTTTCCCGCTGTCCTCTCGGTTTTGAATTTTCCTGTAATTTTAACCTTTCAAAGAAAAAAAATATATATATACACAGCTGGGTGCGGTGTCGACCTCCCCTGTAACATCTTCACTGGTGGGAGAAAAAAAAACGCACACACACACACAACAGGCACTATGCCCCTTCCTAGCACGTAACACCGCAATCCCTGCCCCACTGCACTATCCGCCGCCCCTGTTTCTCCAAACAAAACCAATAATAACAGCGTGGTTTTTTGTATTTATTGTGACAAAAAAAGTCCCGCTTGTAACCGTGTGTGGGGAAACTTTGTCAGGCACTTTCTTACCACTCATTAATATCATTTATTTGTTTTTTCATCGTTTTTTTTGTATGGCCCTCCCCACTGCAATGAATGAATGAATTAATCAATTGATTGATGAATGAATTAATGCGTTTTGACAAGTAACTAATCTTAGTAGCAGTAGTCATCCAAGCTGGCATGTCCTTGCACCATGAAATAAAACCATTTCTTCACACTTGTTCTGCCTCTTTGTGAATAAGAAACCTTTTTGATCACTGTACCAAGTGAGTCAGATAACTACAGTATAAAGATAAAATCCGCTCCCTCAAACTTGCATTTGAATGTCGCTGTGTTCACTTTTTCCCTCTGTTATTGACAGCCAGCCAATAGCCTCGGTAGCTGGTTGCCATGGTGTTGTATGCTAATACATAATGTTCATTTACCAACTGAATCCCTACTTTGCAGGTGGTGGCCTTGAAGAGGTGATCTGGCAGTTGTGTACACTTGTGTTAGGTACGAGCATTGGCAATAGACTTCAGAAGAAAAAAAGTTTATTTTGGAAGTCATTTATAGTGCCGGCAGCCCAAGTAGAAATGCAGTGTTAGTGTTGCAGAGTTGTGCGCACACACGGATGTGGATGCTGCCCTTTCTCCTTGCAGTCGCAGTCGATGCGATCTCCCCCCAAAAGCCTCAAGCAGAAATGAAAAGGTCTTGCTGATCGCACTCACACGCTTCGAGGCAGGCGTGCATGCACACTCATTCAAACAAACAACTGACGGTTTCCTTTTTTTTCCAATTTATATATCTCTGTGAACCAATCATCAAGCCCAGATATTCGACCAGAGACCAACCGCCCAAATTAATACCTTAACTATTCAGCTGGCTTTCAGAAATTAGGTCCACACACACACGCACACACACACACACACGTAGGGCCAATTTTTAGAACTGAGATCTGCATGCATCTCTCACACAAGCTAAATAGAACTGCATGTTCTGATATGATTTAAGGGTTCATATTGTAAGATATTTATATTAAGTATTTGTCAGTTTCTGGTGGGAGTTTAAGTCAACTGCATGGAGTGATCTAGAAACTGCTTTCCACGTAGAGTCCTTCTCGTTTCAAAAATATCTACTGTACATTCCATTGTCGATCCGGATGACAGTTAGTCCTGTGGGGGGGGGGGGGGGGGGGGGGGGGATTTTCTCTCTCTCTCTCTCTCTCTCTCTCTAAGCCCTCGCATCCTGCTTTGCCTCTGATCAGCTCTGCCAGAGGATTGGAGTGGGATTGCTGGGGATTGGCTTAGCGCTGCCATGTGGCATCTAGCGGAGCTCACTGCCAAATGACACACCCATGTTGGAGACATTGGTACACACACACACACACACACACACACACACACACAGAGTAAAATTATATGTATGGCAGAAGTCAGCGTTCTAAATTATATTTTGTGTTTGTTGTTGTACAGGGCTAATAAAATTAGAGGAGGAATTGCAGGAGACCAAAAGAAGATGCCCAACTGCCAGGGCCCCCTGCCCCCCCACCCATGCCATGCTGACACCACTGACTTGGCAGGCCACTGCTATCCACTATTCAGATACAAATTAAAAAAAGAAGTCTGCTTCGTGGGCAGCTGGTAGACTAAGGCGCTCTTGTGTGTGTGTGTGTGTGTGTGTGTGTGTGTGTGCGTGCGTGGACTACTGATCCACACGTCTTGTGATGTGAAGTCACTCTATGCAACATTCAGTAAATGTAATTCTTTTTGTGAATGTGATGCCAACACAGCCATTGAGGGAACACAAGAAACTAACCTGCCTGGCGATAACTCGGAGACAAGTCTACACGAGCCTCCAGAGGAAAACGGCAACAACACAACACGCTGCGTCTTTATTGGTACTGCACTGTAAACATACACACACGCACACACATACAGAAGGACACAGAAACACAAACACACCATAAAGGGGAAATAGATTATTTCTTTAACCCCCTATGTTACTTACCGGCCACCTGCCGATGCTCGTTGAGTCCCTGCCGCCTCAGACGTCAGCGCGTGTTGTCGTTATTGTTGTCATCACGTGTGCGTGTGTAACCAGGTAGGGCTACTGAGGCAGCGTACATCCAAGCGAATGGGGGGGAGGTTAGGCGGTCACAGGGCGATCGTCATTCGGAATGATCCTCCTTATCACTCCCCGCCAGAGGACGACGCAGGGCAGGTGACACACTTGGAAGCTTTTCCGCCAGCACAGGACGGAGAGAGAGAGAGAGAGAGAGAGAGAGAGAGAGAGAGAGAGAGAGAGAGAGAGAGCTCAGACTGTGACTGGCATACAGGACAATAACAGGTTTCCTCCCCTCATGAGGAGAGGGATAAACAGGAGAGAGAGAGAGAGAGAGAGAGAGAGAGAGAGAGAGAGAGAGAGAGAGAGAGAGAGAGAGAGATGCAAGAGAGCATGCCCAGTAAAATAAAATAAAAATCCAAGAGTATTAAAGCATCACATGTCCGCTCATCTCGCTTGCCAAGGCTATGATAAAATGGGACGGAGAGAGGTGGAAATCGTAAAGGGGGTGGAGAGAGATAACGTCACCGCTGCTGAATATTTCAGGGATTGAATGAGGGAAATGACACACGCAGAGAAAGAGAGCGTAACTGCCTGTCAGCATACTGTCATCGGTGGGGTGGTTGGGTGGGTGTGGGTGGGCTCCTGCAGTCAGATGAGACGTCAGCCTTCTCCAGTCAGTGACTCTGTGGAAGAATGGGCTCTGCACAGGGACAAAGGGAGAGCTTTAGCCATTGGACAAAAGGCATCCGCACAATTCAAATCGGAGCATTCTCCTTGTTCTATAAGGAATTACGATACCAATGAAACCTAGTTCAATATTGCCTTTGTAGATGTACTCAACATTGTCCTCTATTTGACCTTTCCTCTCCTCTCTTGATATGATGATGAGGAAAAAGCCAACCCGTTAACGTGCTTAGGAGCAACACAGAGAGCTGACTAACAGCGTCAAACATTTGGTCGGCTGTTGGAATCGCGTGTCTTGGTGTTCAAAGATAAGCTTGCTCCCGTTGCGTTCGACCTCCAAACGCCGACTGTCC
Organism: Zeus faber; assembly: GCF_960531495.2. NCBI lineage: Eukaryota > Metazoa > Chordata > Actinopteri > Zeiformes > Zeidae > Zeus > Zeus faber. The sequence goes on from NC_137192.1 coordinate 1,878,074, forward strand.
AATTCCAGTCAGGTGGTTTCAGCAAGGTGTCACATCTACCCGCACGACACTGACCCCTAGAGGGCATCTCTGGAATTATCAGCATGTTTTGCATAGAATCGTTCTGCGCTAACAGTAAACGTGAGCGCCGCCGTGTGGCCAATAGCTGTGATATTGACATTTACATGGAGCAGACGCTTTTGTCCCAAGCGACGTACATGAGTCTAGAAACAATCAAAGCTTTTTTACACCATTGGAGCAACCTTAAACATAAGTACATGAAATACTGTTAAATGCAAATACTGTTTCTAAATTCAACAGATGCAACTGCAAGATAGCTGTAAGAAATCAGAATAAAATGTGTTAAAAAATATATATTTTTTGGTATGTTATTGCAAAACTGCCGGGGGCAGTAGCTCGGGAGGTAGAGCGAATGGGTGAATGTGAGGTACGCACTGTAAAGCACTTTGAGTCGTATGAGTAGAAAAGGGCGAGATAAATGCACCCCATTTACTATTTATAAGTACTCATGTTAGTGCATTGTCAAAATAACAACTTAAAACTAGTCAACATCAACAAAAACAGGAATAGCTAGTCATAGCTAAGGTAGGATCATGTATTCAGGTGTTCCTGAAAGAGAAGGATCTTCAGGTGTTTCTTGAAGGCTGCGAGTGTCTCTGCAGAGCAGAACGATCTGGGTAGCATGTTCCACCATTAGGCAACCACGCATTAGGAGAGTCTGGATTGAGAACTAATTTCACGAAGTGGTCACACCACCAGCTGTCGCTCATTTGCAAAGGGAGGCAGTGGAGAGAGATAAAGAGATACAGTTCTTACAGTGCTGAATGAGATGGTGTCAAGTCAGATTTTTCATTTGGAGGCAGTTAATCAGAATTAATCCTATGGAGTCCTCGGCTTGCAGTTAATTGAGCATAATAAAAAAAAAAAAAAAATATATATATATATATATATATATATATATAAAATTCGAGAATTTAAGGGGTTTATTCATTTGTATTTAATGCCGGCCTGATATCAAATTCCAAATTGATTTGTTTGCCTTTACTTTGATTATTCATTTGTGGTGACCTTTCAGAAACTCTGCAAAGGTGATAATGTGGGGAAAATATATATAAATAAAATGCTTTTTCGACATTAAGTTAAATTGAAAAAAACAAAATCAACTGATGTACTTTGGTGTCTTGCCTTCATCCTGGGAGTTGTAGTAGTACCCTTGCTGATTTGAGTTCCTGGTCTGGTCTAGTAAAATAACCAACCAGGCTACACAGGTGGAGCTAAGCAATACTGCAGGCCATTGATTGGTCAATTGTTACAGAATTGTCACTCAAAATCATGATTAAAAAAAGTATTGACTCTCAGGACTGAATTTCATTTATGCCTTCTAAATGTACAGTATACACCCAGTACCACAGAGCAGTGTTTACTCCAATCTGAGCAGGTTTACTTTGCAGTGAAATAAGTTGTGCAGACACCTGTCTGAGGAAACAATGTACATTCCAATCATTCAATGGACTGATCACAAAAGAATGATACTACCCTTCGAAATTTTATAAAAATAATAAATATGTACGGCTCAAAGGCAATGCCATTGTCTCACCAATTACTGACCAACAGCCAATTATGAACTACTATGCTTTTCTCACAAACTCCACATAGTGACAAAACAGCCACAGCCCAAAGCAAAATGTAAGTGAAAGCACAATGTGGAGATTTGTCACCTGCACATCAGAATGAGGAAGTAATTGTCAATGCTAAAGCTGCTGGCTACTGCGCAGCAGTGGGAAAAAGTGAGTGTTTCACTGATGGCAGTCTCACTTGGCGACAGACATTACAGTAGGCCAACCACAGGGTGGCGGTATTCTAATGATAAAGTCAACAAACAGGTAAAACCTTAGTTGTGGAAATTTTTTTGAGAAATTGAACAGTCAGTTTTTCATTCATTATTTATTTCATTAGTCATTCTAATTTGTTGTAAGGGTAGTGGCAAAGCAGAACGATTGACAGTTTTATTTTTTTTCATAAAATTGATTGTTAATATCCCTGACTAAAATGACACTAAAAGGTATAAGCTTTCCCCCTCTTAGTTAAACGGTTCCGCTTCTTTGAATCCTTGTTTTTATTTTCTTGTCAAGTCGGTGTTAAGTCCTCAGGCCACCTGAAAGAAACAAGTCCCCTTTTTCAGCACTGCTCCGGCATAAAGTTGTAAGGATAAGCATTAGACAGGGAGCTTGATTTCTGTTTATAATATTAAACCATGTTTATTTTCCTTGCTCTATTCTGTCACACATTTGAAAAGAGTAGATTATGGTGCCAACATCAAGCCTGGTACGCAGTTTTTTTTGGCGCAGCCTCTGTTCAAGAAACGAAAGGGAGATGCTTAATTACGACAGCTGTGAATGAAAGGCTTTACAAATTCATTTTCATTGTAAAATCAGTCGTTTTCTTTTTTTTTTTTAACTAGCAATACCTTATGGTTGGTGTACAAGTCTATATAGAAGGACAATTCATTAAAACACTGCACCATTGTGTTATCATTTTAATCTAAGATAGAATACTTGAGAGAAAACATAATTAATTATGCAAATGTTTAAGCAGGAGCAGAACCTTTGTGCAGTAGTAGAAATCTCAACACTTCTTTTTAATGAACAAATGTTTGATGCGTTCACAGAGCACAGAAACAATATTGCTCCTGGTCTCGGATGAAAAGCGCAAGGTCAGAAAATTGTTAGCTATCTTTGGTATTGAAGATATAACTAAGCAGAGGTGCTGGCCACTTAAATTTTCAAAACACATGCTTGGGGTCTGTGGCGCATCAGCAAATGTTCAAACGAAAATCTGACCGGTTTAATGATTGCAGGTTACTTACCAAATGTACACAGAAATAGCGAAATACGGTTTGCTGGTTTAAAGCTATAAGTGAACAGCTGAACACAAGTGGATTAAAGTGATAAAATTGGCTAAATGAACCTGCGATCCTTTTGGGGGCTCCCATGGCTTAAGTAAAAACCAACGATAGATGTTTTAAACAAAATGTGTATCAATGTGTTGTTCCTCACAGTGTAAGCTGCAATAAAGCCCTTGATTTGATCAGTCCCTTGTCAAAAGTTGTTTATGCAATCATGTGGTTCACCTGGATCACATTTAATTACTCTCTCATGGCACTGACATTAAATTCAAGACCGACGTCTACACTTTGGGGTAAACTAATCCATGCCATGCTACCAACAGGTAGAGAGGAAGGAAGCCTCAAACTCACTTCTGGTCTGGTGAATCTGAGTGAGTCTGTGTACATTTGAATGTGTACTTTGAGCTAGGACAGGCAAAACCTCTTGTATGCTCCAGTTAAAGAGAATGTTTTGGATTGTAGGCCTTATTCCTCAGTCTGGCTGGCTAGCTGTCCAGGGTGGAGTGACCAGTGAACCTCTGGTAGATCATGCTGCGGTGGCGGGGTTCAAGGCAATAGGAGATGCACTGCTCCACCTCGTGGCAGCGGCGTTTGAAGCGGCAACGGTCGCGGGCCAGCTCCTCCCAGGGTCCCCGTCGGTCCTCCGCCTCTTCCTCCTCACCACAGCTTGCGAAAAACTCCTCCACTTCCTCACAGAAGCGAACCTGAATGGACACAGGGGAGAACATTTTTAGCGAGACGGTTGAGATATATATATAAATCTGGTCCAGTTAAGTGGTAAGTTGTGATGTGTTAAGATGTGTGTGATAAGTGATGTTCATAGGAAGGAAAAAAAAAAAAGACAATATAAAACATCATACTGACCCTTTTAACAGCGGTGCATCCAGGTGAGGTAGCAGCAGTGTGAGCAAAGGGCTCAGAAAATCCACTGTCCAGCCGGTCATCCGCCTCCTCTTTCTTGTATTGGGGAAGTAAGACAATAGCCTCAGCTACTGCTGATGCCTGAGAAGGGGAGGAAGGATTATGGGCAGCCTTTTTCCCCCGGCACCCAGCCCCTGGCTCTGCCTCAGTAGGCCTTCGAGTCCTAAGGGTGGCCTGGAAGTTCAGGGGACTGTAGGGGTCTGACAAGGAGCTAAAGGAGTCCCATAAGCGCACGCTCTCAGCCTCATCGGCCTCACTAGCGGAGGTGGAATCATCCCATGCGTCTGAGTTTCGGAGAGGGGAAGGGCAGGGGGAGACAGAGAGGGGCGACAGGGCCTGGTTGGGAGAAGAGGTTGGGGAGGAGTGGAAGGAACAGGGAGAGGCTGAGCAGGAGGCGGGGATTGCCTGTGGAACACTGGTGGAGGTCTTGATGCTGGCGGTAAAATTGCGGGGGTTGTAAGGGTCCAGACTCTGGCACAGTGACTGCCATAGGCGCTCTGTTTCTGAGTCCGCCGTGTCATCTGAATCAGACTCATCGTCATTAGAGTTCGACAACTCGGAGGAGCCCTCACTGTTGAAGCCATCATCATCATCATAGCTGAACTCTCCGTTCGTTTGGCTGTCAACTTCATCATCGCTGCACGGACTGCCCATGATGAAGGCAATAGACCTGTTGTGGCAGTAGGGAAGAGTCAGTAGGGGTGTAGCCACAGATGGACCCTCTTCGGTGGTAGCCTCATCATTCCCATCTCCACAACCCTTAATGTCAGAGTCGTCCTCATCTGTTACATCCTCCATTTCTTTAGCCGCTGTTGACTCTCCCTCTTCTCCACGCTCTGCGTTAACTGCTCCCTTTTCCAGTGTGGCCAATTCAGTTGCTCCTAACAAATCTTCTTGAGAGGGGGCTGTTACTGTGTAAAGCTGGCAGAAAGTATGTTCTTCCTCAAGACTGGAGTAGCCATTGTCTTGATCAGGGGTTAGGACTGCCACCTCGCTGCTGGAGGCGATAGCTCTGACATAAGTTTCATTTAGTCTGGGTTGCTCTGAACTCCTGGGAGATTCTAGTTCAGTGGTTTTAAGGTGACCATTGTCATTAGGTTCCCCTTTGTAGCTGTGGTGTCCAGTGTATTCGTTTGGCATTGATTCCAAGCTTTTGCACTGTACAAACAACTCTGTTGTCTTGGCAACGGCAGCTTTTGTGTCACCCAGTGCAGGTGGACAGTGCTTGCTTGTCCATATATCCTCTTTTCTCAGGGACAATTTAGACAGCCAGCTTTGAGGAGGCTCCTCACTTACCCAAAACTTATCCCACCAGTTATAACCCCTGCTGTTGGTTTTAGATGGCGCACCCCTTGCATCAGTAGACCAGCTCTTCCCGTTGATGTAATGTTTGGTCTCCTGAGCTAATACTGAACTCAACAAAACGTGACTATGGTAACTCTTGGCGTTTGAAAAATACCCGGTGTGTGGTCCATGTTGCCTCGCACCGACATCCATTTCGGCGGCGTGTTCGATTCCCAGGTCGTGAAGGGAATCGGCGCTCGAATGGGGGACGCCGTGGTGACCAGGCGGGAAGCGCTGATACGTCTGACGGGGCCTCGAGTGCTCCGTTAAAGGCTTTATGTCGTCACACTGTCCCAACAATCTAGACTTTAACTCCTCGCCAATCCAATCGTCCACCGGGGCAGAGGGTGAACGTCGCCCCGGGAAATACCTCTGCAGTAGCGAAAGCGCGGGCCTCGACACCACCGAGAAGACGCCGACCCCCGGGCGCTCCTGCGTCTCGCGGCGGGAAGAGGCCGCCTCGCCCGGGCCGGTGGAGGAACGCGACACGGAGGACGGTCCGGGGCCGCCGATATTCCCGAACATTATGCGCACTTTTTGCAACTACAAATAATACAACAAATATTAAAGAGCTTACTGCGCCGCCGCTGTGAGCCTACCAGCTCACGTTAGTTCACCTTTTTTGACAGCTGTCAAAACTGCAGAACTCACTCGTCTCAAGACTTGCGCAATACGAAATTAGGGTTTGACAGTTTTTTACTGTCCTTTAAACAAAAAACACTTGCACTCGCGTCAGATAGTGGTGTTCTAGGCATGCTGACAGCCATGGCCGTAACCTCCGCTGGAAGGAATCCGGTGAAAACCGCCGTCCATGTTGTCCATGGCGCCAGGGACATTTTGCTGAGAACGGTCGTCGGACGTCGGTCCTCGGAACTTAGCGAGAACAGTAAGTTCTGTGGCGTGGGTAGGAAGAGAAGACACGCCCGATATGCTCCGGTGTGATGGACACCCGTCCCAAAACGAAGAGAAAAATGCCATTTTGGATTTTGGGAACGAGTAAAATTAAAAAATAAGCCGGTGGCGGCCTCCAACGGCAAACTGACGTTCGCTTAGCTGACGATGCTAGGAGGTTAGCAGTTAAGGCCAAGACGAAGAGCGTAACTGCACAGCGGTGAAAATTGTACGCTCACACACTGAACCCAGTCGGAAAAAAAAAACCATGTATGAGTCGAAAGCAGTGAAACGGGTGAAAAATACTTGAAATGTGCTTGAAATGATCTGGCTTTCTTACTCCGGTGATTTCTCTCATTCGTGACGTTTCCTCGGATTGGAATGATGCAAGGTTTTTGAATGATTCGTTCGTAGTGAACGAATGTTTGAAATGGACTTGGGAGTCGAGTCACTCCAGCAAAATAGCGGTTTGTTCGATCGTTAAACTAATCAGGACTATATTAATGTTGGAAAGAGAATAAAGTGTCTTTATTCCGTATGTGACTAGTCGCACAGTCCGCGAATAACTCTAATACGCTGCAATACTTTTGACACGAATTCCGTGTCCAACCCATTGTTTTGACTCTGATTCACCGGAAGTCTGCCCTCGCTCTAAACAGAGCTGGAAAATCGAACGACTCTGTTTCACAACTGCACCGTCAGGAAGCGAATCTTAAAGATAAAGTCGCACTTCTCACTGCTACCGAGGGTTTCGTCAGACTTTTGAGGGAGCGTCGCAAAAAGCTCTACGCTGGACACGCCCCCTGCCAGGGAGCTCTACGCTGGACACGCCCCCTGCCAGGGAGCGCCGCTGAGAGGGTCTCAATCCTTGGGCTGTCAATCGTTTACTCCACTAAGCGTGCCAGCTTTTCCTTTCCCAACGTAGTTCTCCACAAATCCATTGGTTGAAAATAGAAAAAGCCATACAAGAATATATATTGGGGAAAAAACACTACGATTAAAAAAAAAAAGACAAGTATTTATGGAATTTCCACAAAGCATGAACCAAAAAAGTCACTACACTGAACACACCAGCACATTTGGAACGTTACTTTTTCTTTATTTTAACTCATTCATATAGTCGTTATTCCTTTGTTTGCCCTTTAGAAATGTTCCTATATTTATATACAAATTGAATGAATAAATAGTTCAAAAGGTCCAAAGCAAAGGAACATACTGACAAAACCTGTTTTGTTGTCTAGATATATTTAAGATTGTGCTTTTTTATATACATAAAAATGAATAAATATTTTATTTAAAGTGGTAATTCATAATATTGTCTGTGTTGGATGGATTACTTTGACTTTTAAAGGTGCAGTGTGTAGAATTTAGTGACACAGATCGCAACCAACTGAATACCACCCCCCCCCCCCCCCCATGGTGATGTAACGTGGCATTACAGAAAAATGAGAAAGGCCCTCGAGAGCCAATGTTTGGTTTGTCCGTTCTGGGCTGCTGTAGAAACATTGCGGCCTCCGTGGAAGAGTACCCGCTCCCTATGTAGATAAAAACGGCTCATTCAAGTTAATGGACACACAACGATTCTAATTTTCATGAGATTATACACTAATTAAAATATACTTATGAATATTATAAAAGCAGTTGCAAATATAAAAGTGTGGATTCAAAAGTAGCAAGTGTTGGGGCAAGGCTGAGATAGTCTGGAAGTTTGTTCGAAAAATGTGTAGCACAGTAACCCAAATGCAAATACATTGAACGACTTTTTGATAAAGTTCCAGCTAAATATGGGGAATATGCATTACACACTTTTGTTCAAAGCGACCTACAATATCCAATCTAAAATCACAATATGAGATTTTTATTTTACAAAATAATCTTACAGAAAACCACTTTAAAAATGATCAATTGTATCCAAGAAACGGCTTTCATATGTGGAAAATGCACAAGATTATATGAAAACTGGCAATGCAGCAAAATTTCCCAATACCTGTAGTACATGTAGTACATAACACACTTGTTTCTTAAATCTAGTTCATAATGAACATTGGACTTTGGACAAACTGTGACAAATAAACCTTTGATGCATGTGTCATTTTTTATTACCGATCTGCATTCCCACAGATGTCCCTCCACAAACTTGAATGACAATGAAGCATTCGCAGCGTGAAAGCACGGAACACAGCCTTCTGTAACACAAATCTTACATTGGTGAGACTGTCACATTATCTACAGATTGTTTCCTCACTGTAGGGTTGGACAATATCGATATAATACTGTTGTCACAATATGACAAGATATCATCGAGATAGGTAAATGTATTTAAGGCTTCATTACAGTAAAGTAATGGAATTTTCTAGCTGTTCAAATCCATGCCTCTGCCTGTTTGATTACAATATCCACATTAATAATTGTTTTTCAAGTATTTCTTGTGTATTAATATCTCACAAAAGCACCAATAGTCATCTGAGACATATCGTTAAATTATCGTTTGAGGTATTCATCCAAAAGTATTGTGATATTAGATTTTGGCAATTTCGGCCGGCCTTAACTACCACCAAATAAATAAATGCTACACTAAATACCTTTCGGTATAGGCTTATTCTGCTATTATGAGAATGAATGAAAATCAATGCAAAGTTCAAATTCAAGACTTCATGAACGGAATAAGAGAGATTTTCATTTTGAAAGATTAAATTGTGAATATTTTCAAACAGGGAAGGAAACCCTGTCTTTGCATTTTATTTTGATCACAGTCTACTTTAATAAAAGTCCTTGTGACATCTCACATGTGGCTTTGACTTTCAGCTGAACATTTAGCCCACTTAGTAGAAAATACAGAGATATAATATATATTGTGTATCGCCATTCAGCCTAAAAACCTTGGGGCATGTTCCACACTTAAAAAATAGGGACAGAGTCTAATGCACTCCTGGGAGCCATGATATGGCAATGTTTCAAAAAACATAGACACGAACAGATGATATGCAAATTTATCATTGTTTATCTAGTAGTTCATTACCCTTATTCGATTATTAGTTGTTCTTACTTAGGTGTCGCTTTACATGTCATTCCCATGCTTAAACCCAAAAAGGGCCTACAGCCTATAATGCTCTCGTCATTATGGGCTGTAGGTGTTTTTTGTGCTTTTGGGTTAGAGTTTACAAGGTAAAGATTTCAACTATGTGACTCACCGGGTGACAAAGGATCCCTGGTTTTATGTTTCACGGTAAACAAAGATATTTAATCAGAAAACCCATCCTTTTAGATTCAAGTTTATTTGATAGTGCAAATAATATTACAAACATGTTAAAAAATTAAAAGTTACACAATACAGCCTTTTCTTAAAAAGAGAAGGAAAAAAAGGGGTAAAAACTATGTCAAATTGTAGAAATTAAGGTCACATTAATGATATTTTATCTTATTTACATTACATAACACCCAGTTCACTTTGAACTTAAATTCTGTCCCCCATTTTCACAGCATACCTCAGTAACGGATAAAAAATACCCCAGGCTGCATTACTGCCCTTGCCTCTTTTCCTTCGTGTGCGCGTGTCTTTGTGTGTTTTTTCTCAGAAAAGCTGAAGTTTGTGCCGATGCGCGACCAATATGCTATGAAAATTATATATGAAAATATGAAAATTCACACTTCAACTCCTTTAAGGAATTTAAGTTAGTTAACACACTGTATCAACAGGTGAGGACAGTCAACATTGTGAGTACTACGGGGGAAATGTGTTTTGAAATACCAGAATGGCTTTCCCTCAAAAGCACAATGACATGTCATACAGCAAAATAGTCATCTTCACCATTGGTCTTCATGGCCTATTAAAAAAATAAATAATCCCTCCCCTACCCCCCATCCCCCTAAAAAATCATTATGTTTCCCTTCTATTTATTTGTTTTACATTTACTTGTCATAATCCAGGCTGGTGGTAAACATCAAATCACTGGGAAGTTTGTATGGAATATACTGTTATGTTTCAACGAGGCATGAATCCAAATAAATAAAATCAAAAATACTTTTTCAGTATAGAACGTGCTGTCGAGGTCCACAATGTGATTGGAGCAGACTGAATGTTTGCTTTTGGCTGTAAATGGGAAACAAGCAAACAGACCAGCAGGTTTTGTGACCTGGAGGTAAACTCTGAAATCCAGATGTTGTCCTGCTATGTAAATGCAGTAAGAAGAAAAAGTAAGTCACAAAAAACAAAAACACAAATTATTCAAATATTAAACAAAATGGTATGAACTCTGATTAAGCTATGCTTTTTCTTTATAGCCAAACCCAAATAACTTAGTGTATTTGCTTGAGCTGGTTATCGCAGGTTCCTATCGCAGTTTATGCAACTTTTCTTTTTTGCATTGCAATATGTTTTGTAAGAAGGCAATTTTTCATGATTCACAGGAATTATCAGTCAAACAATGACTTAAAAAATGGGAGATAAACCTCCATAAAACGACAGAAAAATCAAGTGTTGATCGATATCAGAACGTAGCAACACACACACACACACACACACACACACACACACACACACACACACACTTTGTTTTTTTTTTCTTTGAACTGCTAACAGACACATGCACACACACATTCCACTCAACAAATTTCTACCATAGCAAAAAATGACAAACGAGCTTCTTCATTTGTAATATATTCCACCAGTAACAAAAAATATTCAACATCTCGGTACTTGGTAATATACAGCGCTATGTTGAAAACGACTAAAAGTCACACTTAGCAGTGTCCACAGAAATAAGCGAGATAAGCACGGTTTGACTGTTCGTTTCGACTGCTGAGGCAGCTTGTTGCTGTACAATACCACAGCCACAATTCATTGACTGAAGCTCATCTAAAGCAGAGGTTCCCAAACTGGGCCCCCCCACAGCCAAAGCAATATTTATTTCCTTTATATATATATATATATATATATATATATATATATATACACACATATATACATACACATACATACATTGGGGCAAAAAAGTATTTAGTCAGCCACCAATTGTGCAAGTTCTCCCACTTAAAAAGATGAGAGAGGCCTGTAATTTTCATCATAGCTACACTTCGACTATGAGAGACAGAATGGGGGGAAAGAATCCAGGAAATCACATTGTAGGATTTTTAATGAATTAATTGGTAAATTCCTCGGTAAAATAAGTATTTGGTCACCTACAAACAAGCAAGATTTCTGGCTTTCACAGACCTGTAACTTTTTCCTTAAGAGGCTCCTCTGTCCTCCACTCGTTACCTGTATTAATGGCACCTGTTTGAACTGGTTATCAGTATAAAAGACACCTGTCCACAACCTCAAACAGTCACACTCCAAACTCCATTATGGCCAAGACCAACGAGCTGTCAAAGGTCACCAGAAACAAAATTGTAGACCTGCACCAGGCTGGGAAGACTGAATCTGCAATAGGTCAGCAGCTTGTTGTGAAGAAATCAACTGTGGGAGCAATTATTAGAAAATGGAAGACATACAAGACCACTGATAATCTCCCTCCATCTGGGGCTCCACGCAAGATCTCACCCCGTGGGGTCAAAATGATCACAAGAACGGTGAGCAAACATCCCAGAACCACACGGGGGGACCTAGTGAATGACCTGCAGAGAGCTGGGACCAAAGTAACAAAGGCTACCATCAGTAACACACTACGCCGCCAGGGACTCAAATCCTGCAGTGCCAGACGTGTCCCCCTGCTTAAGCCAGTACATGTCCAGGCCCGTCTGAAATTTGCTAGGGAGCATTTGGATGATCCAGAAGAGGATTGGGAGAATGTCATATGGTCAGATGAAACCAAAATAGAACTTTTTGGTAAAAACTCAACTTGTCGTGTTTGGAGGAGAAAGAGAGCTGAGTTGTATCCAAAGATACCATACCTACTGTGAAGCATGGGGGTGGAAACATCATGCTTTGGGGCTGTTTTTCTGCAAAGGGACCAGGACGACTGATCCATGTAATGGAAAGAATGAATGGGGCCATGTATCGTGAGATTTTGAGTGAAAACCTCCTTCCATCAGCAAGGGCATTGAAGATGAAACGTGGCTGGGCCTTCAGCATGACAATGATCCCAAACACACCGCCCGGGCAACGAAGGAGTGGCTTAGTAGGAAGCATTTCAAGGTCCTGGAGTGGCCTAGCCAGTCTCCAGATCTCAACCCCATAGAAAATCTTTGGAGGGAGTTGAAAGTCCGTGTTGCCCAGCGACACCCCCAAAACATCACTGCTCTAGAGGAGATCTGCATGGAGGAATGGGCCAAAATACCAGCAACAGTGTGTGAAAACCTTGTGAAGACTTACAGAAAACGTTTGACCTCTGTCACTGCAAACAAAGGGTATATAACAAAGTATTGAGATGAACTTTTGTTATTGACCGAATACTTATTTTCCACCATAATTTGCAAATAAATTCTTTAAAAACCAGACAATGTGATTTTCTGGATTTCTTTTTTCTCATTTTGTCTCTCATAGTTGAGGTTTACCTATGATGAAAATAACAGGCCTCTCTCATCTTTTTAAGTGGGAGAACTTGCACAATTGGTGGCTGACTAAATACTTTTCTGCCCCACTGTACACACACACACACACACACACACACACACACACACACACACACACACACACACACACACACACACACACACACACACACACACACACACACACACACACACATATATTACACATACACTACTCACAAAAAAGTTAGGGATATTTGGCTTTCGGGTGAAATTTATGGAAAATGTAAAAAGTCCACAGTACAGTGATATATCATGAAAGTAGGGCATTTAAGTAGAAGCATGCAATGGTGATTTCCTCATCTCAAATAATTTATTGAAACAAAAGCCAACAACAGTGGTGGGTTTACCACAACAAAAAAAGTCAGTGTCTCAATAAGTTGTCATGCGCCCTTGAGCATCAATTACAGCTTGACAACGACGTCTCATGCTGTTCACAAGTCGACTTATTGTCTTCTGAGGCATGGCCCCCCACTCTTCTTGAAGGGCGGCCCTTAGGTCATTGAGGTTCTGGGGCACAGAGTTACGAGCCTCTACACGGCGACTCAGCTGATCACATAGGTTTTCTATGGGATTCAGGTCTGTACCATTCATAAAGTGTAGGGCAGTTCTGCATTGACTAGACACACCTGCCCACACTGTAACACCACCACCACCAAAGGCACGTCTGGTGACAACAGTGGCTGATGCATAGCGCTCTCCTTGACATCTCCAACATCGTTGGCGGCCATCATTTCTGCTCAACGTGAATCGACTTTGATCAGAGAACAGCACTGAGGCCACTGGTCCCTCGTCCAGCGTAAATGCTCCCTGGCCCGTGCAAGACGATGATGCCTGTGCCTGGTGGTGTGGTTAGGTACCCTTGCAGGTGGTCTACTTTCATGATATAATATCACTGTAGTGTGAACTTTTCACATTTTACATAAATTTCACCCTAAAGCCAACTTTTTGTGAGTAGTGTATATACATACACACACACACATATAAACACACACACACACATTATATCTATACACACACACACACACACACACACACACACACACACACACAAAAATTTTCTCCACAAAATATATATACACCTAACCTCACTAATGACGGTGTGTTTTGTTGTTGTTGTTCATCGGCAGTTCATCTTAGGCAGGTATTTGGCGAGGAAGTCAGCCAGTGTTTAGTCTGCCAAAGGGGCAAAGTTTGAGAAATCCATCATCTACAATATATACAGGAAGGCGGCCACCTTCTAAATCAACATCAACTCCTATCATTTCTTATCTATCTGCGCTGGAATTGCAGCGCAGATAGATAAGTGTGCTTTGTGTGTGCTGGAACAGCACACAACGTGTGTGTTGCTGGAGTTATCACCACCCTTCCCCTCAGAATCTGTAGTGAAGGAATGAATTCAGCAGTATCTACCACATTTTCAACACACTATGGCAAATTGCACGCCTGCCGAAAGAAAACACAAAGTCAACATCTACGGCAAGCTGAAAATCAGTCTCAGTAGGAGATTGTATTTGAACAAAAAAAAAGGAAAATAACTTAAGGGGAGGTGGTGTTTTCTCTCCTTTGCTTGCCTGTAGGCTGGGCGCTGGGCACTCTCCAGAAATTGACGTGAGGGCAATTTCCATGTCTCAGCGGACCAACTCAGCGCCGGCCATGCCGAGCTGGTGCCAGTCCACCCAGCGCTGACCGGGCATCAGCTTCTTGAGCGGGATGAAGGTCTCGCCCAGCAGAGTGTTCTCCCAGAAGGGCCCGTCCCCCAGCACCCGCAGGTGAATCACCCTCCGGTCCAGGTCACCCCGCGGGATGCGTTCGTACACCAACTACAAACAGAGCGCATGAGGGGAAAATGAATGAATTTAGGCAGTGCACTCCTTCAATCTTTACTTACAGGACATGTGTGTTTGTTCCAATATGTCAGTGATTTTTGATGCAGTCCACTGAGGATGATTTTAGCCTTCTGAAAACCACAGTGAATGCAATTTCAGAAAACATGGTGCATAATACAGAGATACACAGATCCTGGTTGCAAACCTTCTCCCCTTCTGCCAGAAATCTCAAACTGGACAATGTTTGCACTCAAAGTGAAAGAAAACTGATGTCCCCAAGAGTCCCCAAGACTCTCCCCCAACCACAGCAGTGGCAAAACCCCAAAAAAGTGCTGTGTACCGCCAACCCCAAAATGACCTGGCCCGGCTTGAGCAGTTCTATGAAGAACGGGCAAATCTTTCTCCATTGCATTGCGCAAAATCAAGGAGACCAAAAGCTAAGAACAAGGGGGTTCATACCTGCAAACTGAATGGGAAAAGATTCCCAAATAAAGTACCCCAGTCAAATTGATCAAAATCAGATTGTGAAATTGTTTTTAATCTAAAAAGTCTATCAACCCCCCCCACCATTTCGTTGTAGGTGGGGTTGCAGGTCCGTCGGGCTGCCTTTGTCTTTCTTTTGCTCGTCTTCTGGCCGTCTGGTAGGAGGTAGAGCTTCACGTAGGGGTCTGGGTCAGTTCCGTCCTGTAGGGGTTGCTGGGTACGAGGGGGGGAGGGAGCACACAAAAGCAAAGAAAGAAAGAAAGAAACAAACAAACAAAAGCGTGTTAATCATGTCCTCAAAACAACCATTACATTTTACCCCAGCTGACAGATTGGATGCTAATATAAATAAAAATAAATGAATTAAATATATTGCCATAGCCTACTTTCTAATGCTTTACCATTATTCTTTATTTATATTCTGTAAGTTATTCTTTATTCCATGTGCTGTGCACTCAGTGCTTACTAGGGAGCCAGCAGCATTGTTATAATGTATGTCATACTAGTTTGCTGCATCTGTTTGTTGTGGTTATTGGGATGTTGGAGAGAAATGGCATTCATGTTGTGTTATGTACAGTTTAAACCGTTTTCGTTTTGCTCGGGATCGTTACTCTGACACGCTAGTGATTTGGATCGAGGTCCAATACCCTGTTTTTAGACCAACAACGGTAAGGTTTGAGGTTTCTGTCCCTGAATCACTCTGTGCGTGTTTGGGTTTGTATGTGCTATGGACTGTGCGCGCTGTTTTTAGCTTGAGTCTGATTCTGTCGTACTTTTGTATTGCTCAGTGTGTGTATTAGCCACTCTTAACAAGTGTGATTGTGTTTGGTCGTGCGTGCGTATACTGCTATATCCGCAGTTCCTTAGCACCCCTTATTATTAGTCCATCTCCCCATCAGCACCCCTAATCCGCTGGCGCTGCCACTGCAATTAAGTACAGTGAGAAGCTGTGTGGTGAGTTTCTCAATAATAAAGCATTCCGTGAGGTTGTTATAAACCGGTGGTCTTCAACCGTGGGTCTGCCAAATTTTTTTTTGTAAGTCAAAATAATTTTTGTTTACATTTAAAAAAATGTATTTTTGACAAAAAAACAGAACATTGGATAAACTCCAACCATTAACACTAGAACAGCAGCGTTTCAGTAAATAGCAGAAAGCAAGTCGATTCGCAGCTTCTGACACTTTGGTGTGATCAAAAACGAACGTTTTTGAATGACGTTCATAATCCTCGGATTTTTGAGTAATGTTCAAAAACCTCAGATTTTTTGGTAACATTCAAAGTCCTCTGAAAGACATACAGTAACTGGTGCATGGTTGAACTTAATTAAAACACATGGTGAATGGTTTGTATTATTGTATTGATAATAAACAGCACTTCAAACCCTATTTCAGATATTTTCAACTTTTATTCTATTTGTGAAAACAAGAAAAAGGTGGACTTCACTGTATGTTTACCACACAGACTGGTCATGCGCCGTGGCTGGTCTACCAATGGAACTAAACTAATGGAAATTATTCTAGATCTAAAATAAAAACACACACGAACAGTAAGCACAATAACAGAGTATATAACTAGGTTAATAAGGCATTAAAAATATGTTGTTATTATAGGGCAGGCTTAAAATGCAACACAATCGTATTTAAAAAAAACTAAAACCTAGGGGGTCCCTGCTCTGTTTCTCTATACACCAAGGGGTCCTTGGGCTGAAAATGGTTGAAGACCCCTGATATAAACAAAACGAAGCATAATAATAAAAAATATATATTTTAATTAGGCCTGGTTTGAAAAATTGCCTATCATTTAATGCATAGTCCTCCTTCAAGTAGTACACAGCTGTAACCTACACAGCACGTCAAGAACCAGTTTTAATGGTCCTATCGGGACAGTTGCCCCGTTCCCCTATTCATAGTGCCATTACCATGCAGTGTTCAAAACAAAGCATGCATGTCTTAAAGATTGAGTACAAACTCTCAACAGGCCATGGATTGGAATACCTGACAAACCTATTAAAAAACTGTTATTTGTGTCCAACTTACCAGGCCACGTATGTGCATGACCATGATGAAGAGCTTGTCACTCTTGTAGGAAATAGACAACTTGACCTCCCCAAGGTCCTTCCCAGACGTAGGAGCCCAGGAGATCTCTGGAGACACAGCAAAGGAAGGCACTCAACATCTGCATACATTATATGCCTTTGATTACATTGTTGATATGTAATCCCATTTTTTATGCTCATCTTCAATTGCAATTCATTATTTATTATAAATATGTGTTTTGCAAAAAAATGTAAGCAGTCCACCAAGCTATTTTCAGTTGGTCTAATATATACCAAAGGTTATTTCTAGTCATTGAGCATTCATAGTAAGCTGAATAGGAGTAATTATTAACATCCAAATAAAAACAAGATGGTTCAACCAAGATGGTGAATAACTGGCAGCCTCAGTGAGTTGGTGTGCACTGTTTTACATCTTTTCTTTGTGTTTATGTTGTTTTAGGCGATCAGACACACACAGACTGTTTTCACGAGAGAAGAGATTGTCAACATCAGGGAATCTACTCCACAGCATTTATTTCCCACTTTTCTTGCTCCATCCGTGGAATTATTGAACACTGTGCAAACTGTTTCAACCTAGTAAATACATGGAATTATTTAGAATGACAATTTATAACCATACCAATAACTTATCTTGTGCTTAGGATTGCATTGTATATTCTGTATATTGATATATTTGACCACTCTTGTTTTGCTTTTTTTGGGCTATTAGTATATATTTGTCAATTTTATACTTACCATTTTATCCTATTAAATTATGTCCTCAGATTTCAGCTTTTTAGTAATGTTAACTGTCTGTAGACATGCATCAATAATCACCATGACAAATTCCTAGTACAAGCAAATGCGCCTGGCAAAATAAAGTAATTCTGATTCTGATTATTTGTAGCTTTAACAGTAAAATATGTTCATACTGTGTAAAATTGTATGAGCTAAAAGAAGACATTTTAATTATATTTTAAATTATATTTAGGGTTTACTTATTAGTATTTTAGTACATTAAGTATCGACAAAAGCATAATTTTGGTTATGCACTTTTGTCCGTTTTCATTTTCAAAATCTTGATAAATCAATAAACCTGTGGACAAACGGATTAAATGTCTTCAGAGACTTGATGGACAGAAGGCGTTTTCGCTGACTGCCAAGTTATATTCAGAACATGTACAAGGGCAGCACAGAGATCGTCTCTAGTCTTTGTGAGGGCAAATGAATGCGCCTCTTCTTGTCAAATGCTAAATCTGCGGTGCCAACTGTTACTTTGGACAAGTGACTTTCAGTCGTCAATTCCTGGCTGAAACCTAGAAAGCCGAGGAGCCTTCCACTGCAAATCTAATTTGGCCTTCCTCCTGAGTTCAATCAATAGTATTGTTCTCTCATCTTTCAGCAGTGTTGGCCATCGAGCACACCACAGAAGAATTAGTGTGTATTTTCTTTCCAATGCAAACACAAAAGTAAGCGAATGGCAATTAGCCAGTTTTGCCACCTGCTGGTGCCGCCACCTTCAGCATTAGTATCTTTAGCACACGTTGGTGTCATTGTGTCAATATATCGTCAGATCCTGATGCACATCTTTCATAGTCCTTGTAACAGACATGGACAGAAAAGGTCAGCCAATAAGCAGAGGAAGTATAAAGGACTTTAGACGCCGCCTCGGCGTGTATTGGCACATTCACAAGTGTCCACCTGCTTTATGAGCACTGAGCACTGTGTACTTTGACTAGCAGCCACGTCATAAATCACAGGATTTTCTTTTATCCTGTCCAGAGTAAAAAATAAAAAAATAAAATAAAAAATACAAAACTTTACCGGCCGATTTGTTCTGCAGGGCATTGACCGAGGTTCCTGGCCTCTCGTCTCTGGGCAGCGGATGGAAAAATGAGTATATGAGGTCGCACTGTAGGGAGACAGATATTCATACATGAATGGTATGGTATGGGAATTGAGGACAGTCACGCTGGATTATCAGGGTAAAAATCCAGTTACGCGTACCAGTGGTTATGTCCAGAGTGTTCTAGCTTCATTTGAAAGAACACAGACTTGCATGATCAGCACAGTACGTTGCCTATGTTTTAGTGACCCTCGACACAACCATGACCAAACACTGTAACTATACACGCCAGTACAGTTCAGAGAGCGACAACTTGGCAGTTAAGTCAGAGGAGCGGCCAAGTCTCTAAAACTGGACGTGACTGATACAGTCATCAGTCACTGTACACCACCCTGGGTTTGTGTGTATTTGTGTGTGTGTGTGTGTGTGTGTGTGTGTGTGTGTGTGTGTCCATGAGCCTGTGCATTTCACACTGAACCGGGGACAGCTTTCTAAGGGAGGGGCAGATTTCTAAGAAACCAGCGAGCCGAAATGAAACGGAACCACACACACAAACAGACACACACATCCGTACAGTACATCCATAATTGTTGCCTACTTTTATGAGTCTCTGGTTATACATTAAAAAAAAAACAACACACACTTAATTAAGTAAGGCCTTGATTTATTATTTTTTTATTCCTAGAAGCCATAGTTAACTTTTTCAGTGCACTATCTGAGCCTGCAGAAGGAACTTCTTCTGACAAATAGAAATATAATTTCTCCATACAAGGATGTTAAATAACCTCAACAGTATTGTACACGTATCTCACTCAGGTTATCAAGTAGGCACCCTCTCTCACCTATGTTTTGTTGAACTATGCCCACTACACCTCCAGGAGGCTCAACAGTGAAGCCGAACTCAGAGAGAACCCTTCCAATCCTTCCAGAACAACATCCGACACCCATCAGCCTGCCACTTTTCCATGTATACATGGAGAGTTATAATCCTGCATAGGCATGGTCAGTGGCTACCCTAAATCCCTAATAATTACCAATACCATAAAAGCCTGTCCAATGACTAACTCCACTGATATGGAGTGGCCTTGGTTCTGTACTAGGCTTGAGCAGATTTACAATTAAATTGTCAATCAGCGATCGACTCCATCAATCACATTTGACATTGATGACAGACTATTCAAAAAAAAATAATAATTATTCGCCGCGAATAAATCTGAGCATTGAAATGGTGGAAATGCAGTATACCGTATTCTGAAACCGGAGAGGGAGAGAGGGGAAGAGGGAGAGAGGGGGCGGAGGCTCTCGCCCTCTCCGCCCAGAGCTGTCGAGTGACCACATCAGATCAGATCTCACTTTCCCACTTTATATGCAAATCATGTGATTATAATATAGTGTGGTGGACAAAATGGTCAAGCACTGGCTGCGAACGACAGCACGGTTCCCTTTTCCGCAGCCGCCAAGCTGCCTCGAATCGATGCTGATTGGTTCGAGAGGATCATTATCAAGGCGATATGAACATCTGTCCATTCCTTCAGATATCCCACCAATGACCCCCCTGAACATAACATTCTGACTGGCCCTCCAACATGGAAAGAGGTGGAAAACACAGTGCGTCGAGCAAGAACAGCATCAGCCCCGGGGCCAAATGGAGTCCCATACAAGGTGTACAAGAATGCACCAGATGTCCTGAGGTTTCTCTGGAAGCTTATGAGAACAGCATGGCAGAAGGAGATTATACCTAAAGTGTGGCGTAGGGCAGGTGGAGTCCTCATCCCAAAGGAGAAGGATGCAGAGAACATCAGCCAATTCCGTTCAATCTCCCTACTAAATGTTGAGGGCAAAATCTTCTTTAGTGTCATTGCACAGAGGATGGGCGAGTATCTGCGAAGAAATGAGTACATCGACACATCTGTACAGAAGGCAGGAATATCAGGATTCTCCGGGTGTTCAGAACATTCCAGCATGATCTGGCACCAGATCCAAACGGCAAAGGTAGAGAGAAGGGACCTCCATGTAGTCTTTCTGGACCATGCCAATGCCTTTGGCTCAGTGCCCCATGAACTCCTGTGGTCTGCCTTCAAATTCTTCTACATACCAGACACCATCACAGCCCTGGTTAAATCCTACTTCCAGGACGTGCAGCCCCGCTTCAACACCACTGACTTTACCACCTCTTGGCAGTGCCTAGAAGTTGGCATCATGGCAGGGTGCACTATCTCACCTCTGGCATTCACGATGGCAATGGAGGTCATCATCCGAGCCTCAAAGTGGGTTGTTGGTGGACAGCGGGTTGACTCTGGTCTGCGCCTCCCACCGCTCAGAGCTTACATGGATGACATTACAACATTGACCACCACAGTGCCATGCACCAGGAGGCTGCTCAGGAAGCTGGAAGAGAACATCAGTTGGGCCCGTATGGAGATCAAACCATCCAAGTCACGAAGCATCTCAATTGTAAAGGGAGTGCTCTCTGACCTGAAATTCTTCATCGGAGAAGATCCAATCCCAACAGTGTCTGAGCAGCCTGTAAAAAGCCTTGGGAGGTGGTATGATGCAAGGCTGAAGGACAAAGACCAGGTGCAACAACAGCGTAAGGACATCAGCAGTGGCCTACAGTCCATTGACAGCACCCAACTGCCTGGGAAGCTAAAGGCCTGGTGCTTGCAGTTTGGACTCCTACCGCGGATGTTGTGGCCCCTCGCAGTTTATGAGGTACCAATCTCAACTGTAGAGAAGTTGGAAAGAACAGTAGCAGGATACATCAAGAAATGGGCTCGACTGAGTCACACACATTGATGGCATTTGTGATGGCCTCTCTTCTCACCTCTTGGTCATCAGGACTCAAGGAAGCATCCAGGGCAGTATTAGGCCAGTCTTCTTCCTACTTCCACAGCAATGTAGGACCTTCCCACCATCTACTGGTCTGTAGAAAGTCTGCAACCGTCAACCCCCTCGATGCGTCATCAGCCGGATTGTCTTTGGAGCAGACATGCCTCCGTTGCCAGGGTTCTGATGCCTCTCGGATGGTTGAGATTCTATTGGCCACGAATGTGTGAAACAGTCTATCCTCGTTCTTGATGTACTTTACAACTGCAGTACTGTCTGTCCAAAAGACAAAATCTTCCAACCTGAAATTGAGTTCCACCTTTAGCATTGAGTCTACCCGTACAGCAAGAACTGCTGCTGTCAGCTCCAGTCGTGGAATAGTTATAGCCTTCAGTGGCGTCACTCTAGCCTTGCCGAGCAGACAGGCGACTTGGATGTGACGTTGCTGGCTCAACATCCTCAAGTATGTGACAGTCCCATATCCAATTTCACTGGCGTCAGTGAAGTGATGTAGCTGGGCCTGGGCGACCTCCCCGAAGTCTACTGGCTTGACACATCTGGGTATCTCGAATGCATTGAGCTGGTCCAGGTCTTCCAACCATGCTTTCCACTGGCTTAAGATGTCAGGTGGCAAGGCGTCATCCCATGCACATCCTCTTCTGCATAGTCCCTGCTGCATCATCTTCGCAGGCAGTGTCACTGGTGCCAGGAAGCCTAGGGGGTCATACACTGAGCAGATGGTTGACAGCATACCACGTCTGGTAAGTGCCTGTTGCCTCACCTCGATCTTAAATTTGAAAGAGTCGGTTTCTATGCACCACAGTGGACCCAAAGCTCTCTCTACTGGCAGCTTGTCTCGATCCAGATCCAATTCCTTTAACTCCTTAGCCCTTCGCTCTGTTTGGATGGCCTGTAAGACAGAGCGGCTGTTGCTAGTCCACATCTCCAAGACAAAACCTCCCTTCTGGCACAGTGCAGTTAGGTCTTGGATCATCTTGATAGCATCCCCTTCGGTGGCTGAGCTCTTCAAAGAATCATCCACATAAAAGTTTTTCTTGACAGCTTGACATACACTGGCAGCAAACTCAGACTGATGATCTTCAGCGCCTTTTCTCAGCGCTTAGCTTGCACAGCTTGGAGAGCCGTTCACCAAACAGGTGAACGGTCATCCTGTGCTCCACTAGGTCCTTAGTGACGTCTCCATTTGGCCACCAGAGAAAAAGGAGGAAGTCCGGGTCTTCTTTTGCAACCTTTACCTGGTGAAACATGGCTTGTATATCGCCCATGAATGCTACAGGTTCCTCTCTGAAGCGAAACAGGACTCCAAGCAGTGAGCAGGTAAGGTTAGGGCCCTGAAGCAGTTCCTTATTCAATGATGCTCCTTGAAAGGTGGCTCCACAATCAAACACGACCCGAAGGGTTCCTTTCCTTGGGTGATGGACCGCATGGTGGGGAATGTACCACACTCTGCCAGGTTTGCCTTGAAGCTTCTGCTGGGGCACAGGCTCTGCGTAGTTGTTAGCGATAAGGCTATTCACATACTGTGCGTACTCCTGGTGTAAGCTGTCACTACTCAAGAACCTTCTTCTTAAGCCCTGCATCCTTTGCTTCACCACAGCCAAGTTTTTGGGCAGAGAAACACCCCTTTTCTTGAAGGGTAACTTTAAACAGTACCTTCCATCTTGCAGCACTGCTGAATGCTCCATGATCTCCATGAATTTGATGTCGTCTCGAGACATTTCCTTTTCCTCTGTAGCCTTCTCACTGAAATCATGGTTGTATTGACTAACAAGCATGTCTTCGAGCCTTTGCAGAGAGATGCGGTTCACTGTGGCGGAGGATAATGATGCATCGGCCGGCGTTTAACACATGTGCTTTTTATACCTGGGTATGTGTGCACGCAACTTAACTGGCCATTGAAGATTGTAGCGCTAAAGATCCCTCTTTTGTTGGGCGCCTTGCAGTTGTCGGATGGTCCCTTGTACTCCTTGTCACCAGAAGGTCCAAACTAAATATCGAACTGATGCGGGGTTTTTGACTAAATTGTAAAGGAGTTCGGTCTAACACTGAACTACAGAGGTGCCTGAGACCGGGGAAGACCTGGCTGACGCGCTCGATGTTAAAATGCTATGCTCACTTGATTGCCCTGTGCTAAACAAAACAAACGCATGTAGACAATCTTGATGCGGAAATCCAAAGTGGTCCATTTATTCCCATACAGCACATTGTCCACAGCAGTTCCATCCTCATAGCAACAAGGGGCCGCGCGCAAGCGGTCAAAAACCCTTTGCCCTTCCGGGTCAAACACCTGCCAACAACATGGTATTTCCTACCTACAGTGGGGCAAAAAAGTATTTAGTCAGCCACCAATTGTACAAGTTCTCCCACTTAAAAAGATGAGAGAGGCCTGTAATCTTCATCATAGGTACACTTCGACTATGAGAGATAGAATGGGGAGAAAGAATCCAGGAAATCACATTGTAGGATTTTTAATGAATTAATTGGTAAATTCCTCGGTAAAATAAGTATTTGGTCACCTACAAACAAGCAAGATTTCTGGCTTTCACAGACCTGTAACTTTTTCTTTAAGAGGCTCCTCTGTCCTCCACTCATTACCTGTATTAATAGCACCTGTTTGAACTCGTTATCAGTATAAAAGACACCTGTCCACAACCTCAAACAGTCACACTCCAAACTCCACTATGGCCAAGACCAAAGAGCTGTCAAAGGACACCAGAAACAAAATTGTAGACCTGCACCAGGCTGGGAAGACTGAATCTGCAATAGGTAAGCAGCTTGTTGTGAAGAAATCAACTGTGGGAGCAATTATTAGAAAATGGAAGACATACAAAACCACTGATAATCTCCCTCGATCTGGGGCTCCACGCAAGATCTCACCCCGTGGGGTCAAAATGATCACAAGAAGGGTGAGCAAACATCCCAGAACCACACGGGGGGACCTAGTGAATGACCTGCAGAGAGCTGGGACCAAAGTAACAAAGGCTACCATCAGTAACACACTACGCCGCCAGGGACTCAAATCCTGCAGTGCCAGACGTGTCCCCCTGCTTAAGCCAGAACATGTCCAGGCCTGTCTGAAGTTTGCTATAGAGCATTTGGATGATCCAGAAGAGGATTGGGAGAATGTCATCTGGTCAGATGAAATCAAAATAGAACTTTTTGGTAAAAACTCAACTGGTCGTGTTTGGAGGAGAAAGAAAACTGAATGGCATCCAAAGGATACCATACCTACTGTGAAGCATGGGGGTGGAAACATCATGCTTTGGGGCTGTTTTTCTGTAAAGGGACCAGGACGACTGATCCGTCTAAAGGAAAGAATGAATGGGGCCATGTATCGTGAGATTTTGAGTGAAAACCTCCTTCCATCAGCAAGGGCATTGAAGATGAAATGTGGCTGGGTCTTTCAGCATGACAATGATCCCAAACACACCGCCCGGGCAACGAAGGAGTGGCTTCGTAAGAAGCATTTCAAGGTCCTGGAGTGGCCTAGCCAGTCTCCAGATCTCAACCCCATAGAAAATCTTTGGAGGGAGTTGAAAGTCTGTGTTGCCCAGCGACAGCCCCAAAACATCACTGCTCTAGAGGAGATCTGCATGGAGGAATGGGCCAAAATACCAGCAACAGTGTGTGAAAACATTGTGAAGACTTACAGAAAACGTTTGACCTCTGTCACTGCAAACAAAGGGTATATAACAAAGTATTGAGATGAACTTTTGTTATTGACCGAATACTTATTTTCCACCATAATTTGCAAATAAATTCTTTAAAAATCAGACAATGTGATTTTCTGGATTTGTTTTTCTCATTTTGTCTCTCATAGTTGAGGTATACCTATGATGAAAATAACAGGCCTCTCTCATCTTTTTAAGTGGGAGAACTTGCACAATTGGTGGCTGACTAAATACTTTTTTGCCCCACTGTATATACCTGAGGTCAATTTGCAGACATGCGCCACCCAGTGTAACACAAACAAAATTACGACATAAAAAGTCCCCTGTTGCTTTCCGTTGCTATGAGACTCGTAAAAGCTGGATGTATTTGCATAAATAATAAATCCTGCACTAATGTAACGGGAAGACCACATTTGCAGCTGCCCCCCAGCGTTCCCTGACTGGCATTTTGCACGATTGCCAAAGCTTATTCTGTACGGGACACTTCGGTGGCTACATCCATCCTTTACTGTAATAATGGCACAAGGGCTACCTTGTAGCCCTTGTGCCATGATTCCTTGATTCAACGCCACTGATTCGCCCTTTCAGCTGTATCAGACAAATCAGACAGTTAGAGGGGTATCTTTTCAGGGTGTACACAGATAGCGAGAGGGCTAGTGAGCTTCTATTGCTGCCAGATATCCCACCAACTGGAGAGATAGAATGTCAGGTTGATGTAAGATGTAAAATCTCATCAAAACTGCCATGGGAGTAATGGTGTCTCAGATTTGGGAGACGGAAATATGTTTAACTGAAGCGTGAATGAATATACAGTACATTAAAACTATTCCCAGACTAGGCTGGGACTGACCGCAAGAGTTTCTGATGATTTCAAATCAAATGACTGCTGCAACACTCACACAACAACCTTCAGACGATTTCCCCAAGATTCTCTAAAGATCTTTGTCTTGGACATGAAAATCCTAGTTAAAGGTCACAGGTTTCTACAGTACATTGTTTAAAAGTTACAAAAAAATAATAACATTTTAATAAAGGCAAACACGCAAACAAAAACAGAAAGACGATCACTGACTGACCTGGGCCACCTCGGGGGCAGCATGTACCAGATGCCAGACATAACCGTTGAGCTCATCTTTCCTCCTATCAGCCATAGCTTCCCCTCGCGAACGGCCAATCACAAAGCGGCTAGGGAAGCTTGGGTTGGATAAAGTGGCAGTAGGGGGTTATTTACATGATTTTGCAGAGGCTGGAGTTTTGCAATGCAGTGTGTGCGTGCACGGGCATGTATGTGCCTACCTGGGAAGCTTCGAGGAAGGGAAGATGAGCCGCAGTTTGCTATGCAGTTCATGGAACTCCTCAAAGGTTCTCTGGACCAGCGAAGTCCCCTTCTGGTCTTCTCTGTCCACCTTCACCACAAAGGACTGTGCCGGGAAACACAAAGCATACCCGACCTTGAACCCTTTCACCAATACCCCCCGGACTAGATAGCTAGTCTGAGCAGATTTACTATCATTATTATCAGATTGTAATTCATATTAAGCATTAATTTAGTGTACTAATTGCCTTGACTGGTCTGGAGAATTTGATTATTATAATCCTCAGAATTCTATGATTATTAGATTTCAAGTGCATCGAAATTAGATTTTATGGTGCATCGAAATGATAAAGGGCAAACTCTGTACAAAGACTGTGCAAAACAATGTAGGAAGAAAAAAGTAAATGAAATGATATAAATCAGAAAAAGAAAAGCAAAAAATCGAATCAAAGAGATATTGTATGTATGTATGTATGTACAGTATGTATGTATTTATTAGGGGTGTGCATCTCTCCCTTATAAAATGATCCGATACGTATCTTGATACATGGGCTACGATACGATTCAGGGACGATACATTTTAGTACGGAACAATTCAGTGTGATTCAATGCAACCTGATACAGCTCTTAACATTTGTTTAATGTACACATTGATTTTCCATTATAAACTAAAATGAGCCAATTCTATGAAAGTGCATCTTAATTATCTGACGATTTCTGTTTTGTATTTTTGGCAATTTTTATAAATACAAATTATATATATTATATAGATGATATTATAGATAAATATCTGACATTTTAATTGTATTAATTTTTTCCTATTTTCTTACCTGGTGAAAATAAACCAATTCTGATTCTCAAAGCGGCATTGCTTACTTTCAAATAGATATATTTCATAGACCAGGGAATCCCATGTAATTTTGTTACTTTATGGCATTTAGATATAATAATATCTAATATATTGTGATTCTGATATAGTAATAAATAATATAATATTGTAAAGACCCTGGATGCGTTGGTTACTGTGGGGGGTTCACAAGTCTCGCGAGAGGGAATGTGCACGCACGATCTGGTATGGGGGTTTGTGTGTGTTGCCAGACAGAGTGAGGAGTGAGAGAGCGCAAGGGAGAAGTGTTCGGTTGTCGGTTCAAAGGCGTGAATGTAACATGACTTGTAACGTAAGATCAGTGAGTCTTCCACAGCAGCTTTGTTTATACTAAAGTAGCATTAGAAGCAAAGCTTCAGTCAACCGACTAGTAACTTTAAACATCTTCAATTGTGTTTATTTATTTTTATTGCAATATCAAGGCGACTGGAAATGCAAAGCATGTCGCGGATCGCGGGGGGCACTTACGTATCCCTTGCTGGGGCTGTAGGTGCGTATGTGGCGGCACACGTAGAGGTTGCGGATGAGCCCATCACTCTTGGCGGTGTGGATGCGCGGAGCGAAGGAAAGCACAGGGCGCTCCTCGGAGGAGGCGAACTTCATCTGAGCCAGGTTGTGGATGAAGAAGTTCAGCTTGGTGGCCACACTGCCCAGGCTGGACTCGATCAACCTGGAACCAAGAGGGACACGGGGGCGAGTGGTCACTACGTTCACTTTGTTATCACTGGTGTTGCGAATACATGGAATTAGATTAGCGACCACAACCCCATTTTCCTTCTGGAGGAAACTTGAAAACATATTGAGACTTCTTGGAGGTGACCTTTGGCAAAATCATTCACTCTGTTTATGTACAGTATATGTGTGTGGTTATGTGCATCCTTACCGAGTGAAGTACATAGTCGCATCTGCCTCAGACTCGTGGGGTCTCAAAGCATCATACACATACTTTAGATCCTCCAGGTCCGACAGCTCCGGAATACCACTTGACAACATCTTTAAAACACATACACACACAAAGTTAACTCAACTTTATTTTGTATGTGCAATCATTTTCTAGCATTATAGCATAGCTGTGACTGAACTATGCAGACGTTGTTTGAATATTTCACAATCTCAGTGGGCATGATTTGTAAACCACGAGTCAACATTAATCAAGAGACTCAATGCAACATTATGCTCATGCTTGCATAAGGGAGCTATACAGTATCTACTTTGGGACTACTGTATATACACTATGTTCCAACCCAATTCTTATTCCACCAGATGCCCGGTGCTCATTCCATCAGAATTACGTTTCTTAAAATTTTCAAAGTATTTAGATTCAATAAAAGAAGAATCCTCAAAATGTCTTTGATATGTTTCTTAATAACTAACATGGGAAAACAAGCAAATTTTTCTCCAGAGAGAATGCACACACCATGTAATGCACTTCATAAGTCAATGCCGTCACTCTTTGTCAGAATAGCACATACTAGAAGCTGAGAATCAGCAATGGAGCCAAGTAATAAAATAATATCATAAATACTATGTAAACATTGACAGAAAGAAATGATGACTTAATTTTTGGACTATTATTTTTTGCACATTTAAACTATTCAATGCTTTTCTTATGGCATTCCCTGCTGCAATATTGATTCCACAGTCACCACCGTGTGTTTTGGACAGATAACTGCTTTCAGCAACAAACCTTTTCAAAATGTCCAACTCTTACTAAAATGGCACGTGTCGAAAGAAATTCCGTATCGTCGGCCAGAACTGGCACACCCAATAGTCTATTGAGCAGGCCAGCCAGTGACTGCTGCCTCACAGCAAGAAGGTCCTGGGTTCGATTCCCGCCTGGGGCGCTGTTGGCACCGTGCTCCGGCGGGTTATCTCCCAAATAGGAGCCTTTATGTGTGGAGTTTGCATGTTCTCCCCGTGCTCACATGGGGTTTCCTCCACCTCACGTCAGTAAGGACCCCCACCAAAAACATGCACCCATTATCGTCTGACCAGCGATGGACACTTATCACCTGGTCCCCGGGCGCGTCCACGTATGCTGCCCACTGCTCCTGGCTGTGCCCCCAGAGGAAGGACAAGCCAGGATGGGTCAAATGCAGAGGAACCATTTCACCGGCCACCATCAAAGCATGTGCGTGTGTGTGTGTGTGTGTGTGCAAGCATGTGTTGTAGTGTGGTGTATTGCGTGACAAATAAAGACTGTTTCTTCTTCTTCTTCTAGATGGGGGAAATATTTCTCTATACAGTGTCATCAACACCTACGTCCAAGTAGCCATCCTACTTTCTATTCACATATTAAAGTACAATGGACGATAGTACAAATATGTAGTATGCCATCACAGATGCGGTTCTCATGTTTTTCTCCCATCCCTGACACCTACCAGACCCAGAAGGTTGAGGAAGAGATGTGCATGCTTGCGGATCAGGTTGTACGCCTCGCAGCAGAGGTCTACAAAATCATGGAAGCGGCTGGAAGGCTTGTCCCCCCCGTTGATGACATAGGCCATGTCGGAGGTGAAGACGAACGGGGCACGGTCCCTGCAGTGGCAGTCGATCCCAACAGAATTAACAGAGCTGAAGAATTGGATCACACTATTACTATTTATTTATTAAGTATACAGGTAACTCCTCACTTAACAACCTACCTGTTTAATGACCATTCAGACTTAGGACCAGCTCTCCGACCAGTCGGTATTGTGCGCTGCATACAATACCGAGAATCTCATCGCACATCGCCCTCAATATACTATATACATCTCATCGCGCATCACCGTTCTCAGTCTTGTTCCTGCAGTCTGTCAGTATTCACTACACTAGCATTCGCAATTGCCACGCCCCCTTACCGTGAAATAACACGGGTTCTCGCTTATTGACCGATGCGCTTAACAACCTGGTCCTATGAACGGAACTCGGTCGTTAAGTGAGGAGTAGCTGAATACTGTGCTAATACTGTGTGTAAAAAATAAAATAAAAATCTATAGGACTATACATAATCCATGAACCTTTACAATGTTTCAAACTTTCTTATCTTCACCCACTAAAAGTCTCCATCTTACCGTTTGATGTTACCAAACATCTGAGCGTGTCCCAGGAACTTTCCAAAGTCTATGTGGAACATGTGGCCACTGGTCTTCAGCATGATGTTGTCGTTGTGGCGGTCGCAGATGCCCAGAATGTACGTCGCAACGCAGCAGCCTGCGCACGAGTAGATGAAGTTCTCCACTGCCTGTGGTTCGGACATACAGTATGGTGTTAGTGGAAACGAAAGAATGAAGAGAAGGTTTTAACCCGATACTCTAGGTCAATCCATATCACCCAAAGAGTAGTATGGGTGACATAGACACATGGTACTGATCGCATTTCTGAGTCCTTATATGTGAAGTAAAATTCTCCAATCCCATTCCCCATCATGCCAATCGCACTTAATTTCAAGGCAATCGTCATTTTTGGTGTATTCCCCTCGGGTAGTTAAGTTTGCGTTTAACGGTGAACACTGACCACCGCAACTAAAAGTCCAAGCCTGACTTATCTAAACTTCACCAGTCAACAATTTGAAACATTTCCTGAATGGCCGTCCTTCCCATGGAGTTTGGGTCCAAACATGCTTCTATTGTAATATGGTGGCTAGCCTGCGATACGTTGGGGTTGTAGACCACTCTTCAACTCATGTGGAATTCCACGTAGGAAGCGATGTCGGAGAAGGTGCTAAAGCATAGACAGACATACCTTTTCGTACTGGTCATCAGCAGGGTTATGCTTCTGCAGCCAGTCGGCCAGCGGACGGTCTTTGAAAGATCCAGTGACCCCGTGCTCCACCTGGATCTTCCTCAGTGTCTCCGCTTGCGGTATCATCTCCACCATGCCTGGGGATGGAAGGAAGCCAAGTGAAACACAGGAAGACATCTGCTGTGAAAAAAAAAACAAAAACCTGTACTGGTTGGATATCCAATATTGTATCGGTTGGATATCCGGCCCATATTGGCCCGTCAGATAAGAGTGTGTCGATCGGGTGACTTGTCCGGGGCCACAAATAAGGCATAATTGATGCCAGGCAATCCTGGGGAACATATTCAAATGTTCTGTTTACCTTGCTGTCAGCTCTGAAATAACATACCATTTTTAAGAATTACGAGCTGGATTAATGTACCAGATGTTGGCAACGCAGTTGGATATTTGGCTTCATTGCTTGCCAGAAAAGTTTTGACAAGCTGGTTGAACCATTACCCCGTTTGCAAAATAGTAGAACTCCTCTCCTACCTTAACCCGAATGTGTTTCCTCTGATGTCGCACAACCTACAGTATTGGAGCAAGGGGGGGGTGGTGCTTCTAGGGAGTGCCTGCACCTGGTGTCCGTGTGTTGGTTTGAGGCGTGGTTGTGGGTTTGGGGCTCAGGTTGGGCTGGGGGTTGCGTCTTTGGGTTCGGATCTTTGCCCCGTGGTCAGCGGGTTGGCACGCCGCTGGGGTCACCCGCCCTGTGAGCGGGGTGGCGGGGCTTGTGTGTCCTTCTGCGTCCCATTGGGAGGGGGTGGCCTGTCGTCCCGGGGCTGGTTAGGTGTCTGGTCCTGTGACCTGGGGGCCTGAGCCTGGCCTGGTGTGCTCAGTGCGGGGCTCACCATGTGGCCTCCCTCGGTGGGGGGGTGGACTCCTGTCGTCGCACCGCGCTGCCGGGGTACCGGTCCTCTGGCTCTCTCAGTGCGCAGGGCGCTCGTCGCTGGGGGGGGGCGTCTGCCGCCCTCTGTCCTGTGGTCCACATGCTTAGTGGTCAGGGGCTAACCAGGGGCGCGATGTTGGCGCGGAGCTGCTCGGCATGGCGGACCGCTCTGTGCCTGTGGCTGGGTGCCTCCAGGTACGGGAGCTGGGCATGCTATGGCGCCATCGGGTCCGCTCCGCTCCTGCCCCGAAGGGCTTCCCGTCCGTCCCGAAATTGTAATCCCACTCATATCAGCCTAGAACACAAACACTCGCACACCAATGCTACTCCGAACAACACTCCACCAGACCAGGGTCTGTCGGGTAGGACGGGTGCGAGTGATTCTGGTTTGACTTGCATGGAGGGTTCGCATCTCAACACCCGGCAATTTTAACTGCAAGGCCGGGCGTGGGGGTCGCGCCGCGGGCTTCTGGCTTCTCTAGGGGCCCGGGGGTCTTCTGTGGCTACGGAGCGGGGGGGCTTCGGGATCCTTTCCGCTGCTTGGAGGCGCCACAGCATAATACTGACCGTATACACCAGAACCAATTTGGATAAGCCCTGTGCATTCACTGGATGACACATCACATCACAGCATGCATGCACGCACACGCACACACACACCTGCTTTGAACGCACTCCAGCACCCTCCTGGTTGCATTCCTTCCCTTTTCTGCCTCATTTACTGCCACAACTATGACAGGAAGAGGCCATGTGCTCTATTTCTATTCAAGTTTTCCTGGAACAAATTAATTCTGTTTTTCAATACATTGTTGTCTGATGTTTACGTTTTCTGTGTACATGTTGTTTGGTTCTATGTTTAATTGTCTCACCCGTGGTGAATCTCCCCCGTTTGGAGTAGTGGTTAGTTATTTATAGACACAAACATGGTAAAATACACCGCGTTCCAAATTATTATGCAAATGCTATTTTTCTTTGATTTTCCTAAATAGTAGATGCAAATGACAGTCAATATAAAGTATATAAGTCATCAACATTCAAATGTTATTGAACAAAACTCCCAATGATAACAGTATGTTTTTCAAAAATAAAAAACTCAAAATGCAGTGTTCCAAATTATTATGCACAACAGTGTTTCAAAACATTTAATATGTTGTAAAGAACTGAAAATGGTCATCTGTTGAATTTGCATCATTAGGAGGTCATATTTACTGAAATCAAAAGCTATTTCAATCAAAAACATCTTAACAGGCCAAGTTACATGTTAAAATAGGACCCCTTCTTTGATATCACCTTCACAATCCTTGCATCCATTGAACTTGTGAGTTTTTGGAGAGTTTCTGCTTGAATTTCTTTGTAAGATGTCAGAATAGCCTCCTAGAACTACTGTTTTGATGCGAACTGCCTCCCACCCTCATATATCTTTTGCTTGAGGATGCTTCAAAGGTTCTCAATAGGGTTGAGGTCAGGGGAGGATGGGGGCCACACCATGAGTTTCTCTCCTTTTATGCCCATAGCAGCCAAGGACGCAGAGATATTCTTTGCAGCATGAGATGGTGCATTGTCATGCATGAAGATGATTTTGCTACGGAAGGCACGTACTCCTTTTTGTACCATGGAAGAAAGATATATATACTGTACTTTGCCAAGGTCATTTTTACACCTTCAGGGACCCCAAAGGGGCCTACCAGCTCTCTCCCCATGATTCCGGCCCAAAACATGACTCCACCACCTCCTTGCGGACGTTGCAGCCTTGTTGGGACATGGTGGCCATCCACCAACCATCCACTACTCCATCCATTTGGACCATCCAGGGTTGCACGGCACTCATCAGTAAACAAGACTGTTTGAAAATGAGTCTTCATGTATTTCTGGGCCCACTGCAACCGTTTCTGCTTGTGAGCATTGGTTAGGGGTGGCCCAAAAGTAGGTTTATGCACAACTGCAATCCTCTGGAGCATCCTACACCTTGAGGTTTGCGGGACTCCAGAGGCACGAGCAGCTTTAAATACCTGTTTGCCGCTATTTAATGGCATTTTAGCAGCTGCTCTCTCCGATGAATTTGTCCGGCAGAAACCTTCCTCATTATGCCTTTATCTGCACAAACCCATCTGTGCTCTGAATCAGCCACAAATCTCTTCACAGTATGATGATCATGCTTAAGTTTTTGTGAAATATCTAATGTTTTCATACCTTGTCCAAGGCATTGCACTATTTGATGCTTTTCGGCAGCAGAGAGATCCCTTTTCTTTCCCATATTGCTTGAAACCTGTGACCTGCTTAATAATGTGGAACGTCCTTCTAAAGTAGTTTTCCTTGAATTGGGCTCACCTGGCAAACTAATTATCACAGGTGTCTGAGATTGATTTCAGTGATCCAAAGAGCCTTGAGACACAATACCATCCATGAGTTTAATTGAAAAACAAAAAATGTAATGTTTATAATAATTTGTAACACGTTCTCCACAGAGGGGGATTGGTGGCACTCTGTATAACAAAAAACTGTGCTCTTGTCATCCACAGGACAGTTATTACAGAAGTTCATGATGATTTAAGGATTAATAATGAGTTGCATTGCAGTTTCAGAACTTGAACTCCACTTGCAACTCTGTCCTAGATGCAACAGCATACAAATACTCTGTGTTGTATGCCTAGTCTGCTGACAGCACAGGTAAAACACACACACACACACACACACACACACACACACACACACACACACACACACACACACACACACACACACACACACACACACACACACACACACACACACACACACACACACACACGACTCACCATGGATAACAGAGAATTCCACCCCAAATCTTCCAATCACATCCAGATTTGGGGTCATGTGATCTTGCTGTCCTGAAATTTTTCTAAACAATGGACATCTAAGCGCAGTGGACCAAGGCAAAGGAGCTTGGTTTGATTACATCTTTCTCTGGTATGTCAGAGTGTTGAGAACAACTGGTCGATTAAAATAGTTGGATAAATACTAAAACACATTAGTTTACTTCAGGTGAAGTGAATATCTCAGTGAACAGATATTTATTAGAACATGTTAGCTAGCAGACTATTTGTTGCTATGATAACACCCCAGCCGTAGCTAGACGAAGGAGAACTGAGAGAACGATCCCTTCCTAAATTTTAAACCATCAAGTTGACTAGCTTAGAAAGAAAGTTTTAACACACCAGGCTTCATATAAAGCAGAGGTCTCAACCTTAAATTACCTGGGGGCCACCGGCCAGGTTGTTGTCTCCTAGGGGAGCGTCAGAACATTTTGCCTAACCTTTTTTCAATGTTTGCAGACACCTGGCAGCGCTTCTGATGAGACAGATGAGCCACATTTGGTTTGAGGGAGCATGCAGTGGACACGATCAGAATGGCCTGGAGATCGGTCAGGTCTGTCTTCTGACTTATTAAAGTTCATTGTGGAGAAGAGTTTCTCTAATCTAGCCACTGCCGGTTCCAAGCCCAGATGAATAGAGAGGTTCTGTCAGGAAGGGCATCCGGCGTAAAAACCATGCCAAATCAAACATGCGGACAACAAATCTGATTTCCATACCGGATCGGTCGAGGCCCGTGTTAACAAGACCGCCACTGGTGCCGTTAACCAAAAGGGTGCCGGCGGAAATTGATGGGGTGATAATGAATGTGGTCAGTGCATAAGCTCCACAAGTTGAGTGTGAGATGGAAGAGAAAGAACAATTCTTTAGTGAGTCGGATGTAGTGGTGGAGAGTGTCCCCAAGGGAGCAAGAGTGGTCGTTGGGCATGTTGGCGAAGGGATCAGAGACATAGGTGATGAGAAAGTGATGTGTAGGTATGATGTCAAGGACAGGAATATGGAAGGACAGATGGCGGTGGATTTCGTCAAAAGGATGGAATTGGCTGTTGTGAATACATATTTCAAGAAGGGAGAGGAACACAGGGTAACATACAAGAGTGGAGGAAGGTGCACACAGGAAGACTACATCTTATGCAGGTCATACAATCTGAAAGAGATTAGTGACTGCAAAGTGGTGGTAGGGTAGTGTGTTGCTAGGCAGCATCGGATGGTGGTCTGTAGGATGACCCTGGAGGCCAAGAAGAGGAAGAGAGTGAAAGAATAGCCGAAGATAAAATTGTTAAAGTTGAAAAAGGAGGAGTGTTGCATGCAATTTAGGGAAGAGGTAAGGCAGGCAATAGGTGGGAATGAACGGTTACCAGATGACTGGGAAACAACTACAGAAGTGGTGAGGGAGACGGCCAAGAAGGTACTCGGTGTATCATGCGGGAAGAGGAAGGAAGACAAGGACTCTTGGTGGTGGAATGAGGAAGTACAGGAGAGCATAAATCACAAGAGGTTGGCGAATAAGAAATGGGATAGTCAGAGAGATGAAGAAAGTAGAATACAAGCTGATGTGGTGCAGGGCGAAGAGAGAAGTGGCAAAGGCAAAGGAAAAGGCATACGACGAGTTGTATGAGAGGGTGGACAGTAAGGAAGGAGAAAAGGACTTGTACCGAGACAAGGGACCAAGCTGGGAAGGATGTACAGCAGGTTAGGGTGATGAAGGATAATGATGGGAATGTGCTGACTAGTGAGGAGAGTGTGTTGAGAAGGTGGAAGGAGTACTTTGAGGAGTTGATAAATGAAGAAAATGAGAGGGAGAGAAAAGTGGATCATGTGGGGATAGGGTATCAAGAAGTGCCGCAAATTAGCAAGGATTAGGTGATAACAGAATTAAAAAAGATGAAGAGTGGAAAGGCAGTTGGCCCAGATGACATACCTGGGGAAGCATGGAAATGTTTAGGGGAGATGGCAGTGGCGTTCCTAACGAGACTGTTTAATACCATCCTGGAAAGGGAGAGGATGCCGGAGGAGTGGAGAAGAAGTGTACAGGTACCCATCTTCAAGAATAAGGGAGACGTACAGAGCTGTAGTAACTACAGGGGAATAAAGTTGATCAGCCACAGCATGAAGCTATGGGAAAGGGTAGTGGAGGCTAGGATAAGAGGAGAGGCGGGGATCAGCAAGCAGCAGTATGGTTTCATGCCAGGAAAGAGTACTCCAGATGCAACGTTTGCTTTGAGAATGCTGATAGAAAAGTACAGGGAAGGCCAGAGGTAGTTGCACTGCGTCTTTGTGGATTTAGAGAAAGCATATGATAGGGTGCCGACAGAGGAAGTGTGGTATTGCATGAGGAAGTCAGGGGTGGCAGAGAAGTACGTAAGAGTGGTACAGGATATGTATGGGGGCAGTCAGACAGTAGTAAGGTGTGCAGTAGGCGTGACGAAGGCATCCAAAGTGGAGGTGGGATTGCATCAAGGATCAGCTCTGAGCCCTTTCTTGTTTGTAATGGTGATGGACAGGTTAACAGATGAAATCAGGCAGGAGTCTCCGTGGACTATGATGTTCGCTGATGACATTGTGATCTGTAACGAGAGTAGGGAGCAGGTTGAGGAGAGCCTGGAGAAGTGGAGGCAGCATTAGAGAGAAGAGGAATGAAAGTCAGCAGGAGTAAGACAGAATACATGTGCCTGAATGGGAGGGAGGGCGGTGAAAAGCTGAGAATGCAAGGAGTGGAGGTGGAGAAGGCGGATGAGTTCAAGTCCTTGGGGTCGACCATCCAAAGCAGCAGAGAGTGCAGGAGAGAGGTGTAGATGAGAGTACAGGCCGGGTGGAGTGGGTGGAGTGATCTGTGACAGAATGGTCCCAGCAAGAGTGAAGGATGTTGTACTTCTATGTTGTACGGTTTAGAGGCTGTGGCACTGAAAAAAAGGCAGGTGTTCGAACAGGAGGTGGCAAATTTGAGGATGTTGAGATTTTCATTGGGAGTGAAAAGGACGGACAGGATTAAGAATGAGTACATTAGAGGGACAGCTCAGGTTGGACAGTTTGGTGGAAAAGTGAGAGAGGCCAGATTGAGATGGTTTGGACACGTGTGTAGGAGAGATGAGAGTTGGTAGAAGGATGCTGAAGATGGAGCTGCCAGGCAAGAGGAAAAGAGGAAGGCCAAAGAGAAGGTTTATGGATGTGGTGAGGGAGGACATGCAGGCGGTTGGTGTAACGGAGGAAGATGCGCAGAACATAACGTATTGGAGGCAGATGATCCTCTGTGGTGACCCCTAACGGGAGCAGCCGAAAGAAAAAGAAGATCATGGAGAATAGTTTCTCACAAAGGTATGTGCGTCCAAACAGACACATGACCCACTTGAACAGTTTGGAAAATTTCCGAGCGAGCTAACCGTTCCAGAGCTGTCCAATCATCTCATTGTTTCTTTATGCCCAGTTGGTTTGGGCCCTGCAGCTTCAGACTGAGTATGTTCAGCTTCAGTATGATGTCAACATAAAAATGGTATGTCCATCATCCACCTGGAATCATCTAATGAAGCTGTAAAATATGCAGGCCAAATTCTCAAGAGGACGAAGAACCTCTTGAGAACACTGCCCCAGCTCAGCCAGCCAGCGCACCTCTGTAAGTACAGAACATCACCATAAACTGCTTCAATCTACCCCAAAAAGGCATGGAACACGCGGTGCTGCAAGCCCCTCAATGCATTTCACTACGACTGACATAACAGCATAGTGAAAGTGGGATCTTCATTCTCTTCCTCCAGCTATTTCTGAAATAGTGCCGTGACAGACCAGCATGCTCAATTGCGTTCGATAACTGCTTAAATATATCCTTGGCTGTAGTTTTACTATGCATCACGCTCCAACCCTTCAGTCACTTCAAACTGGTCATTAATATCCCTGAAGAATAAAATCTTCACCATAAAATCTTTCAGAAACTATCCTTCAATAAATAGCTTTCCTGCTAACATAGCTGGCTTCTGTCACTGCATTTTGCTTGCTGAAAGAAAGCTTGTTGCATGGACAGGCCTCTCCGAAAGCTGAGCATCTTGTCTTTCCTTCTCCTCTCCCTTATAGCTAGCATACTGCTCCGGATGTTTAGTTAAGCAGTGCCTTTTGAGATTGTATTCCTTGAGAACGGCAACTTTCTCAATTGAAGATGAGACAGGTAGCAGTCTCGCTTAGTCAACTGTGCTGCAGGTCAGCCTTTCTTTTGGGTATAGAGACATTTTGGTGTAAGGTGTCAGCATCGGAGTGCTGTTGGTTCGAGCTAAAATGTTCATGTTGACCAGTTGCGCAGTTAGGCGCAGCTTGGTAAATGTTAAATGTGAATTAAAAAGTCTATTTTAATGCTCAATGCTTTGCAGCCTTGCTAGAAAATTAAATTATTACTTAAATACAATTACTATAAGACTGAGGAAAAATCTAAATGGGAAAATAAGAACATTTTTAT
The DNA here is from genome assembly GCF_960531495.2 of Zeus faber. Lineage (NCBI taxonomy): Eukaryota > Metazoa > Chordata > Actinopteri > Zeiformes > Zeidae > Zeus > Zeus faber. The sequence continues at coordinate 1,917,516 of NC_137192.1, forward strand.
TTGTGGGCCAGATTAAACAATAAATTCTAACCATGTGGCGGGCCTTATGAAATTGTCTCACAGGCCGGATCTGGCCCTCGGGCCGGTAGTTTGAGACCCCTGAAGTGTTAATATTATTTTAACTCAATGATCACACCCTGTAATGTCATGTTCTATTGGACAGAGCACAGTGTATTGTGGAACCACAAATGCCCCGGATACAAAAAAAGTAAGGTCAGAGCCAGTGCCCTTGGACTCTCAGGACAAACTACCTGAAGCAGCTATACATGTAATGCTGAGTTCAGACTACGTGATTCTGGCCTGATTTTTGACTCACTGACAGGTTTTTGGAGATCGCTGAGCAAAGCCCCAGACCGGAGGAAAATCCTAGTGTGCTCCCCTGAGCAATTAGCGTGTGGTGTGAACTGCTCAAAATGCGATCTGACTGCTCACAGATGCTAGCGAGATATCAACCATATTTAATATCAGGTTGTGTCGGGATTGAATCGGAAGTGAGGCAATAAGCTACAGCCAATGAGAGCAGAGTGGGACTGGAGAAGGAGAGACACGGAGCGCAGCGCACGGAGCAGCAGCCAGAAACGCACAACATACCTATTTTACTTTTCTTCTCTAGGTTTTTAATATATTTAAATTCTGCTTTTATCCATTTTTTTTTTTACAATGATCCAGAATATAATTAAGTATCATCCTGTCCCGTGCATGGTATTGCGTAATTTCTGGTGTCAATTCTCTTGTGGGTTTTTGTGACTAAACGTAGTTTGGAGACCAGACAAACTCGTTGGGGATTCCTCTTGGTGTAAGATCTTCTAATGCGTGACCACCTGTCCCCGAACAGTCATATCGTGTGCAAACCACAAGACTACAAGATTCCCAATCACAAGACAGAAAATTTTGTTGTGTGAATAGTACAGCGATCTGATGACTTTGAAAGTCGTGTAGTGTGCCCATGGTTTGTCTTTATTTCAACTGATTAGAAATGTGTTAAGTGTGACTGACCAGGGCCTAGTTTACCAGAACCATTATCTGATAAAGCAGAAATGTTGTGGGATGCTGAAGAGAAACCCAGCCAGGTGAAAGATATATCAATTTTAATGATTTGACTATCAGATTACCCATACACTGTACTTTCCATGACTGAAGGGCTTATTCTTTGAAGTGTGATACTGTACAGGCAACATAAATGTATGCATGAATCTGCGATACATTCTTTGTTTGCAGTGGAAGAAATTTTAAATAAATCCAAGAATGTGACAAAAGTATTCCAGCGTGAATTCAAAGCTGTCAACATCAGCAAGACATCTGGCTCTGGGGTCGATGATATACAGTATAGAGTTTGCTATTGGGGTTTGCTTTAGAATATCTAAAAAAAGCCAGCAGCCTCTCCACATGCTAGGTTCTTCAATTACATTATATTTCATTTCTTATTTTATTCATGCTCTTTTGATTAAAATTGATTATTTAATTGGAATTGTGATCTGTGTATGATTTCAATAGCACTTGCAATAAAATTACTAAATTTTGATGAAACAGAGGAACTTGATTTTCTGTGTTAATATGTTCTGATTGGCTGAAATTCACAGTTTGCTGTGTTGCCCATAGGCTTGTTGAACAGTGTCTCATCATGTTACTGGTTAATATTTAAGTTGTCAGTTGATACGTGTATCAGGGCTTTAAGAGTGTTAAAGGGGATTTTTTTCTAAAGGATAGTCAGAGATTAGTTTGTATTTTAAAGCAGTATAAGACCTTCAACTCCAAAACAATTACCATACATTTTTTTGCAAGAACAAAAAAAAAAAAGACATTGAAAGAATTATTCTTTGGAAAACCAGTATCTAAGTTGACAGTCAGTATCGCTGACAGAAACAAAGATTTTCAGCCAACACACAACCCGACTAAATGTACTGCCGTTGTTGTCCCCACCTCTCCCTCTCCCTGTAGAGAAGCATCTGAAGATCACCATCCTCATATCCAGGCCCTCCTGAATCCAGATTCTGTTCATGATGCGGATGATCTGCAGGGTCAGCATGTCCTGTCGCAGGTCGTCTCCTGACTGGGTGACAAGTGAGGTTGCCAAGGTGCAAGAATATTTGTTAATGTGTAGAAGGAAAAAATTAATAAAATAAAATATGAATTATAAAAAAATAATAATTTCACTTTCAGGATTAGATAATTTTTTATTTTTTTTTTAATGATGGATTAACATTCTTAAGCAGGAATTTCATTTGATTTGGACAATTAACTGATACGAACTGCTTCTTTTGATATGCTCTTGAAGTGCTCTCACTGACTTTAACCATCGAGCATGACTCATCAACATAGAGGAAACAGAACATTTTGTTGTTTTTCTTTAAAATCTGACAGATTTATTTCCCTAGTATCTGGTATATTCTCTGATAGACTATTTTAGCCTGGTATTGAAACATCTATGAAAAATGAACAAACTTTTAAAGTGTGATGACTGTTTTTGTGATAAAATGTGAATTTTCAAAAATAATCATGATGCAGGCAAAGTGATGCAGTTCACGTCGTAGTACTGTATACCATAGAAGATATTTCAAGTTCTGCTGCTGCAACTATGGAAAATGTTAATATGTCTGATGAAAGCCAAAGAAATGCATCAAACAGCTAATTCAAAAAGAAAAATCACGAGTGCCAGTGCTGCATTTGACAGACAGAAGATTGTTAAAGAGACCAACACATAGGAGTATTGGTATATGGGAGTTGAAGTATGACAGAGAGCTGTTGTGTGTTGTCTCTTGAGAGACTTGCCAACATGCCAAAGCTATACTATAAGTTATCCTTTGAAATAATGTATTTCTAAATGTTGGGCATTAACACCTATGTTAGTTAGGTGGTCAGTGCGCATGAATACCTTAAATATGACATTGATGTTGTCTCCATGCGGGTCGACGTTCTGGAAGGACAGCTTCAAAGGTACGGCATTAGAGTTGAAGAAGGAACATGACTGTTGGTACACAATAATTCACACACACACATACACAGACACACACACAGACACAGACACACACACACACTTAGGGTCTTGGGACAGATTTGGACATATGTAAACCCTTAAAGGGTTCGCCATTTTTCAACCCAGGCCTCATTAAAACGTTGATTGCCATCAATCAGAACTGTTCATATCACAACCTCAATGAAGGCTTTGCTATTGAGAAATGTACCAGCTTAAATGCAGTCCAATGGGGCAAATGATTATGTCTAAAAAAACATGTTAAATCTCCTTGACAAAAAACCAGAAGCTCACAATCATGTCGGATAAGCGTCATATGTTAATATGTTATACTGAAAGAAATGGCTACAAACCGTGCATTTTGTTAGGTATTTCAGGGTTTTATTGACGAAAGTTGTCCCGCTCCCAATGGCAACCTGCTGTAGTCAATGTTACCTTTGATATGATGTGATATTACTGATGTGTTTTACACATGTGCCTAAAACGCGAGTTTCCCTTTTTGGGAAAGGAGATTTAATGTCTTCACAAAATATTCAGATAGTTCATTAACACCTCATAAGATCGGACAGCCACAACTCTTCATACTGGTGTATGTGACAGTTCTCAAACCAATAACTACACAATTGATCCCCGAGCAAGATCTTGAGTGATTTTGTATGGAAAAGCATCGATAGGTATTTAACTTCTCTCCAGTAAATATAAACTGGACTTTGTCTGTGTTTTTATTTTTTGTACCTGGATGTTGATAGCTTTGACAAGCATGGCGGGATTGAGGGGCAGTCGACATTTGGAATTCACAGTGAAGAACTGCCTCACCTCCTCTAGACCCTCTCTCAGAATGGCCTGCACACACACACACAGACACACACAAATATACCAAGGGCTTTTTTCCCCCTTCCACTTTACTGAATGGGCGAGACGGACTTGGAACGTAACATAATGATTGGTATAGAATACATAGACAGGGTTCAGTGTGTCATTTAATATCTAACATGTTTGATATACTGTAGATCTTGACATCTTCCCTTTTCCGGGAAAGCAGGTTTCCTGGTCTGTATGAAAAGTCTCCGATCATTTAATGATACATTATTAAAACAAACAAAGAAACCAAAAAAATGTATGGTGAGGTTTATTACATGCTAGGGCTGTGTGATATGACAATAAATATCATAACATGATAGAAAAATTACTATTGTATATACTGTATATTAGGGATGCAACGGTACAAGGTATGTTATTGAACAGTTCGGTACGCCCCCTACGGTTCTATACGCAGACGTGAACCACGGTTTTACCGCATCACGGTAGAAGTCCACCCGATGCGTTGGTACAGGCGAGGCGCGGCATGCCGTATGTGCTGCTTCCTATTCAATCCACTGCTGTGGCTCCACTGGTCACATCAATCCTGCGGGGGTCCACGTGGAGCCGCGTGGCATTTCTCTATTTTTGCGAGAGGTCTATTGTTTTCAACTGCACACGGCTATGCAGCCTTTTCAATAGATACACGAGATGAAAGTACATAGAAATGTTTTTGTAAAGAATGCAATTAATCAAGGTGTCCTGTCTGAAAATAACTCCCTGGGAGTTTATATTTAAATTATCCACTATCCTGGACACCTCCCATCCAATCAGATGAACTTGTGCAAATTATAAAAATTTATTTATTGCGGTGTTGTGTAAAATTCTGTCATTTAAATATTGATAACTTTTCAATCGATTTTTCTTATTCAATATTAAGTGAAAACACACTGGTTCCATATAAAAACAGAATTGTTTCTTTTCTTTGTATTTGTTTATAACTACAATACCACATGGCAGGCCAGCAGGCCCTAAAGGGGGCAGCCCCCCCAGCTGGCTATCTGGCAGTGGGCTAACAACCTACTCCAGAGAACCTCTCCTTGTTACGAAACCAATCAGAAATAGCCGGACTGACCCTTGGTATCGGCCCTTGCATGCCCCTGACTCACGAACAATCAATCTCCGACATCCCTTCCGTGTTGCCACATGGAATGTGCAAACACTTTGACGCACAGGACACGCTACTCGTCTTGTTACATCTCCATCGCGGGACTCTGCGAATCACGCTGGCGCGATAGCGGTGAGAAGAAAGAGGGAGACCACAGTTACATCTGGAGCGGCTCAAATGATAACAGAGGGCTATATGGTGTTGCCCTAGCAATGCCATGCCATGTTAGGAAATCCCTTATAGGATGGACCCCAGTCAGCGAATGGCTGCTAACCGCCCGTTTCCACCCCCAACACGGCAAGTTTACAGTCATTGTTGCCTATGCACCAACAGAGGTCGCAGACGACCAGGCAAAGAACACTTTCTTTGCATCTGGCCATCCAGCAATTACCCCCTCATGACATCACTATTGTGCTAGCAGACTTCAACGCCACCGTCTCCTCTGCTTCTTGGGACTCGCAGACCAAAAACATCATTGGCCTAGAATCTCCAGATCCCATCAACAAACCACAACGGTGACTGCCTCCAGCATCTATGCTGTGCTGGGGCCCTATCTATTGTAGACACGTGGTTCCCCAGGAAGAACATACACGAATGGACATTGTATAGCAATGATGGCAAAACCCGCAAGGCCTTAGATCACTTCATCATCTCCAGTCGCTGGAAATCCAGTGTTACCAACTGCCGTGTGTATCGTGGAGCCCAGCTAGGCAACACGGACCACCGATTATTGGTTGCCCAGTTGAGACTGAAGTTAAAGGCTGTTCCATCATCACGGGCACCACCTCGACTGAGATCCTAACATCTCCAGGATCCAACCATCACCTCAGTGTTTACCCGCCCTATCTCCAACCGGTATAATGCCCTGGCCAAAGAAGAACTCACCAACTGAAACCTTTTCGTGTCCACAATTAACCAGGCAGCTGCTGACTCCATCCGACGCCCTGACCATACACCTAGGCACCCCTGGATAACACCAACAACGCTAGAAATCATAGAGCTCTGTAGAGCAGCAGGTCTTAGGGGCGACATGACTGAATACCGTCGCCTAAATCGCATACGCAACAAGAAGACAGGGAGAGATTCTGGCAAGGAGAAGCAGAATGCCTGGAGTCTGCCGCCAAAAATAACAACTTCTCCCAAGTGTATCGAACCCTGAGGCAAGTGAAATCAGGCCCCCAACAGAAGGCAGTCCAGGTAAAGGACAAACAGGGTATCATATTGAACTCTGAGGATGAATGCATCAGCCGCTGGAAGGTGCACTTCAGTGACCTTCTGCATCACCCCGCACCCCAAACCGACCCCACTCTCACCATTTCATCTGAAAATGCCAGCGCAAATGACAACTGCAGCATAGACCCCGTCACAAAAGTAGAGGTCATGCAAGCTCTGACCAAACGCAAACGAGAAATGACAGAGCCCCTGGTATCTGCAACATCACAGCTGAAATGATGAAATTGGGCAGTGACAACACCATGACTGGCTCACCGAAATCATCAATCATGTCTGGATAACTGAGCACCCCCCGGAAGACTGGACCAGGGGTATCATCCTCCCCTTCTGGAAACATAAGGGTGATAAAATGGTCTGCAGCAACCACAGAGGCATCACACTCCTGTCTATCCCAGGCAAGATCTTCACCCGCATACTTCTCACCCGGGCCCTTCCGGCCATTAGAATCGAAAGACGCCCCCAACAGGCGGGCTTCATGCTAACCGCTCCACAACTGACCAGATCTCTGCCCTCCACCTCATCATTGAGAAGGTACACGAGTTCCGCCAAAACAGACACCTCTACATTGCCTTTCTTGATCTTAAGGCAGCTTTTGACACCGTGGACCACTCCTCCCTCTGGAAGATCCTCACCAATCTTGGAGCTCCAAGAAAGATTACCTCTCTCTTCCAAAAGCTCTACAGGGATGCTGAAAGTTGTGTGTCAATGGCACAAACTCTACCTGGTTCCCAATCAACAGCGGAGTGGGGCAGGGATGCGTAGCTGCACCAGACCTTTTTAACTGCATCATCGACCACCTGATGGAACGGATATGTGCACGTATTCCTGTGGTTTAACTAGGCAGTTACACCCTCACAGATCTGGAATACGCGGACGACACCACACTATTCTGCTCCACTCTTGACCAGCTAAAAGAAACCTTGGAAACCTACCAAGAGGAAGCCAACAAACTGGGTCTGAAGGTCAGCTGGCCCCCCTCTGCTGCATATCAGTGGAGAAGAGGTTGAGTTTGTGACCTCCTTCACCTACCTCGGGTCCATCATCACCAACGATGGCAACATTTCACAAGAAATAAACAGGAGACGTGCCCTGGCAGCCAGTGCCATGAAAACACTTTGGAAGCCGCTGTGGAGACACCACTCCATATCAAGAGCGACCAAACTAAGGATTTATAACATCTCAGTCCTCTCCATCCTCCTCTACAGAGCAGAAACCTGGCCTCTCAACAAGACCCTGGCTGCCAGAATCGATGGCTTTGACACCAGAGCACTGCGCTCAATAGAGGGGATAAAATGGCAAGATAGGGTTTCCAACATCATGCTGCGGGAACCCACCTAACAGCCCCCTACATCCCACCTGGCAGCACAGCATCGGATGCACTGGTATGGTTATGTCAAAAGGCTCCCCTCGGATCACCCTACTCACGCTATCCTCCACTTCCAACCCAAAGCTGCCGGCTGGAAACGCCCCCGCGGTGCCCCCCGCACCCGATGGATTGATGCCGTCACTAGGGACCTACACCAAATGGACCTGTCGCTTGTTGAAGCCGAGTCCCTAGCACTGGACCGACCCAAATGGAGAAGATTGGTGAAACTGATTGGCTCTACCCATGGTGTCGCCCCCGTCGCCAAGCAAGAGACCTGATGATGATGATAATACCACATTTAAAATTTTATTTTTAAATTTAGGGTCAGGTATAGCTCCATCATTGTTTGAAGTCAAAAAAGATCATATTTTATGATGTTAGTTTTAATAAATTATTTATAAATTTATAAATATTAATATAACCTCACTAGCCACTTTATTAGGTACACCTTGTTAGTACCGGGTTGGACCCTTTTGCCTTCAGAACTCTTCGTGGCATAGGTTCAACAAGGTGTTGGAAACATTCCTCAGAGATTTTGGTCCATATTGACATGATAGCATCACGCAGTTGCTGCAGATTTGTCGGCTAAACATCCATGATGCGAATCTCCTGTTTCATCACATCCCAAAGGTGCTCTATTGGATTAAAATCTGGTGACTGTGGAGGCCATTGGAGTACAGTGAACGCATTGTCATGTTCAAGAAACCAGTTAGAGATGATTTGAGCTTTGTGACATGGTGCATTATCCTGCTGGAAGTAGCCATCAGAAGATGGGTACACTGTGCTCATAAAGGGATGGACATGGTCAGCAACAATACTCAGGTATGTTGTGGCATTTAAACCATGGTCAATTGGTACTAAGGGGCTCAAAGTGTGCAAAGAAAGTGTGCCCCCCACACCACTACACCACTATCACCAGCCTGAACTGTTGATACAAGGCAGGTTGGATCCATGGTTTCATATTGTTGACGTCAAATTCTGACCCTTCCATCTGAAACGTCACAGCTGAAATCGAGACACATCAGACCAGACAACGTTTTTCCAATCTTCTATTGTTCATTTTTGGTGAGCCTGTGCGAATTGTAGCCTCAGTTTCCTGTTCTTAGCCAACAGGAGTGGCACACGGTGTGGTCTTCTGCTGCTGTAGCCCATCTGCTTCAAGGTTCCACATGTTCGTGTGTTCAGAGATGGTATTCTGCATACCTTGGTTGTAACGAGTGGTTATTTGAGTTACTGTTGCCTTTCTATCGTCTCAAACCAGCCTGCCCATTCTCCTCTGACCTCTGACATCAACAAGGCATTTTCGTCCACACAACTGCCGCAAACTGGATAGTTCCTCTTTTTCGGACTAGACAGTTGTGCGTGAAAATCCCAGTAGGTCAGCAGTTTCTGAAACAGACCAGCCTGCCTGGCACCAACAACGATGCCACGTTCAAAGTCACTTAAATCCCCTTTCTTCCCCATTCGGATGCTGGGTTTGAACTTCAGCAAGTCATCCTCACCATGTCTACATGCCTAAAGGCAATGAGTTGCTGCCATGTGATGATGACGATGACCTGATTAGCTATTTGTGTTAACAAGCAATTTAACAGGTTTACCTAATAAAGTGGCTGGTGAGTGTATTTCTCTGGCATTTCCACTTTTTGGCTGTATCAAAAACGTACCGAACTGTAACACCATTATTCGTATCGAACTGAACTGTGAATTTTGTGAACAGTTACAACCCTAATAGATAGATAGACATAAACTGAGATAAAATACCGAGATGTTTCCCTACCCACCTGTCTGCTGGAGGGCATGGAGTCCCGGACTCTCTGGGCCACCTTAGCCAGGATGCACACTAACCAGCACTGTCGGTCATACTCCTCCCTGAGCCCCCTGCCCACGCAGCATAGCAGAGCCGCCAGAAGGTACTGGTACCTGCCGCTGAACTGGCGATCCTGGAGAGAATCCTTCAAGAGCCTGAGGGCGGACAGGAGAACAGAAACGATTCATGCAGAGGAGTGGAATAGGACAAACCTGACAATGTGCTGACATATAATAAAACAGAGGCTATGATGCAACAGTCACCACTTATTGCAATTCTATATGTGGCCCGACATAACAAATTCTCACAGAAGGATATTGAGTGGGCAAAATGTCTATTGTCTGTAGAGCATTTCATGCTGTAGGACATCAATTGCACTGTCTTCGCTGTACATTTTGATTTTAGTGCCAAATTATAAACATCTCAAGCTCAACTGAGAAGAAAAAGCAGGAAGTAAAATTGGTCAGAGGTGGCCTTTAATGTGTTCCTCTCTAATCATGCACTCATGCCAAGCGTTAGAGGAAACAACTTCAAACAAATCATATCAAACTTATTTATAGAGCATAGGCTTGGGCGATCATGCAACATTTTGTCTGATTGTGCGCCCAATCGCCATCGCTGATAGATGGAAGGGGGACGTGTGCGTGCATAGAACATTATGTAATGTGGCAAAGTTGTCACATTCCATTTCTGTGGTCGTAGTTGATTCAGTACAATACACTTCACCATAAGGGTTAGAACACATTAAGTCACATATTACGAGATGGAAAACATCACAGTATTTTTTAATTACATGCAATACAAGAACAATTTTACACTATGAACAAAATAGTTCATTGTTATGTTATGAAATTACCTGCGATAGGTAATTTCATAACTCGATAACGATATATATCGTGATGTAGCATCTTTTCTGTATATTCAAATAATAAATAATTAATATTAAAGAAAAGCGCCTTCACAGGAGAGGCAAAATAAGGACATATACTGTATATCAAAATCCAACTTATTTGCAAAATTTAATATGTAAACTTTAATTCACCATCACCTTATGTTGTCGCTGGGCGGTAGCAGACAGGCAAATTGCTGTAATAATCCATCCAATGAGTAAATGCCCTAAATGTTTGTTAACACTCGCTCCCATGTGCAGATAACGTAAATGGTAAATGGACTGCATTCATAAATGGTAAATGGACTGCATTTATATAGCACTTTTCTAGTCTTGCAACCACTCAAAGCGCTTTACAGTTCATATCTCAGATTCACACATCAATGGCAGCGGCAACCGTGCAAGGCACACACATGCTCATCAAGAGCATTTAGGGCTTCAGTGTCTTGCTCAAGGACACTTCAATGTGCTGCCAGGAGGAGAGGAGGAGGAGAATATATGATAACCATTTCATTATCTCATGATGTCTCAAACACAGTAAACTGCACTTACACCGTTTCAATGTGGATTTATCAACCAGGATTTTTCCTGGTTAATAAAAAAAAAAAAAAATCATCCGTCATTGTGTCAGTTTCGCCGACAACACACCATCCAAGTGGCGTTTTCAGTAACCTCAGGCACAGAGACACGGACAACTGGGTTTCAGACACAGTTTATTGTAGAGAGTGGGCTAGCTGGAATAAGCCCAGGAGCAGATGAACACGTCTCATGACAAGGGCTTCTATCCTGAGCGTGTGTGGGGATGGGGGTTTTACCTGCTCTTCGTTAGACTAACCAACGAGCAACAAGTATGCAGCCACTCTGATCCTGGGCCCCAATTACGTAGACCCAGGACAGGTGTGGCGGCTCAACGCACACCATCCCCACACCACAGTCATTAATTTCCTTCGTCGATCGATGAAGTCAATTGGCGCAAGCCTAATAGAGCAAATGCAATTCAAAGTGCTTTACATAAAATACGCAGATTACGCAGGTAATTAACAAAATAAAAAATGTAAGAAAATAAGTAATACAAATAAATTTAATATAAAATGAAAAATATAAATATCATAAATAATATAAATAAAAAAAGCAATACAAACATATACTGTAGATACAACTTATGTAAAATTAAAACACAAGGAATATAGATATAAATAAAATACACCCAGATGACAGAATCACTCCTTATGTAAAAGCCAGGCTAAAAGGTTGTGTTTTAAGATAATTTTTAAAGAGTTCTACTGATGGTGCTTACCAGGAGCCCCCTGGTAGACTGTTCCAGAAACCAGGACCATAAACACTAAAAGCTGCCTCCCCATATATATCTTGGTCCTCACCCTCGGAGCGACCACTATTCCAGTGCCAGAGGACCTGAGTGACCAATTGGGCACAAGTTGCCCACAAGAAGCATGTCAGAGATGTATTTAAACACTAAAGAAATAATCTTAAAATCCACTCTAAAACAAACAGGTAACCAGTGTAATGTTCCGAGGTCTCTCATTTAAAAGACACCTCATTGTCATTGAGCAACCTGATTGAATAAAGCCACATTTGGGAAAGAACAAAGAGAGCAGGAGTGGGGGAGCGAAATATGAGAAAATGAAAGAGGAGGCAAAGGGAATAGAAGAAAACCAAATGAGGAGAGATGGAAAGAGAGGTATAGTTGTGAAATGTGGAAGTACACCGACCTGAATGAAAGCGGGCGAATAGGTGTAATTCCAAATCCCACCAGCAGGCGCCAGTAAACTCTAGACCAGGCATGTCCAAAGTCCGGCCCAGGAGCCAATCACGGCCCCTGGTCAGATTTCATAAGGCCCGCAGCTTCGGTTTTATAATGTCTTATTTATGACTGTCAAACAGAATAAATCAATCATAAAAGGTTCAAAATGCACTTTCTCCTTTCACCTCATGGTGGCAGCACCACTCTAGTTATCTCGCTCTGTGACTTTTCTGTGAAGCTCGTTAATTTCTGCCATGGCACCTGTAAATAAATGGAGGAAGGTTGACAGTGAGGACCGCCGCTTCCAGGAGAAATGGGGATTACAATTTTTTTTTCACTGAAAATCGAAGCAATTGTGTTTGCCTAATTTGTCAAGAGACAGTTGCCTTGGTTAAGGAACTCAGTGTAAAGAGACACTACCAGACAAAACATGCTAACGCATACGACAAGCTAACAGGGAGTGAGCGCGCTGAAAAAGTGAAGCAACTCCAAGCTGCTTTGGCCTCACAACAACGACTCTTCACACGGGCCTGTGAATCAAATGAAAGCCTCACCAAAGCAAGCTACGAAGTGGCTATGTTAATTGCCAAACATGGCAAACCTTTCACAGAGGGTACATTTATCAAAGACGTCATGAAAATGGTGGAGCACATTTGCCTCAAGAAAAAGCAAGAATTTGCTAACGTTTGCCTGGCTCGTAACACTGTGAGAGACAATTGGGGGACAGGGGAGTGATGTTTGATTATTTCTCAGTAGCCTGCGATGAAAGCACAGATACATCTGACACTGCACAGCTACTGATTCTTTTGAGAGGAGTTGACGATGACATGAACGTAACTGGAGGAGCTGCTTGACCTCCAAAGCCTTAAAGGCCAAACAAGAGGAACAGATTTGTTCATTTCTGTTTATACAGCTGTTGATATGAAACTACCATGGAGTTAATTTAGTGGGATTATTACCGATGGTGTGCCTGCCATGGTTGGTGAACGAAGTGGATTGTCCACCTTGATCTCCAACAAAGTCAGCGAAGAAGGAGGTAACGCTATTAAACTCCACTGTATAATTCACCAGCAGGCTCTCTGCGTAAAACATCTCAAATTTGGACATTTTATGAAACCTGTGGTAAAGGCAATCAATTATATTCGCTCTAAAGCCCTAAACCACTGCCACTTTAAGCAGTTCCTGCTTGACATCCAGGCTGATTATGGAGATGTAGTATATCACAATGATGTGAGGTGGCTCACATCATTGTGATATATAACAACCCCTCATTGCCAGGGGTCCGCACTGCAGCGATTTTTCTCTCTCAGAGAAGAAATTGGACATTTTTTGGCTGAAAAGGCACAACCGATGCAAGAACTGTCAGATACTATAGGCTGGCAGATTTGGCCTTTTTGGTTGATATAACAAAGCATCTGAATGCGCTGAACGTTAGCCTCCAAGGACAAAACGCAGTGGTGAGCCAACTATATGCGCACATTAAGGCCTTTGGAAACAAGCTGCAACTTTTCCGATGACACTTGTCACAAATGGAACCCTGCACTGCATATTTCCCATCTTTGCAAGAGGTCATGGACAGTTTTCTACAGGAAAACATCAGTGCGCAAACAATGATGCAACAGCTATCGTATCTCTTTCTGTGGAGTTAAATGAACGCTTTCCGGATTTTGCAGCTATTGAAAAGGACATGTTGCTTTTGTCTTCTCCCTTCTCCGTGGACCCCGATGATGCTCCGCCACATCTGCAGCTGCAGCTCATTGAGCTGCAGTGTGACAACAAGTGGCGCAGCAGACACCAGCAGCTTTATCTTGTTGACTTTTACCGGCAGCTGGATGAAGGTAGCTTTCCAGAAATGCGAACAATTGCAGAGAAAATTATGAGCTTATTCAGCTCCACAAATTTGTGAGAGCAGACATTCTCTGTCATGAACTTAAACAAGAACTACTTGAGGTCAAGACTAATGGACTTCCACCTACATGACATTTTACGCATCTCAACCATTGCCCTCAAACAAGACCTGGCCTGTCTACTGAAATCCAGATCTCAGTATCACTCTTCTCATTAGTCTCAGTAAGAAACCTGTTTCTTGGTAAATCTGAAATTCTGAGTGTTTTAAATGGTAACATCTGTCACTATTAACAGTGAAACTCAAACGCAAAAGCAAAGTTATAAATATATGCACTTGGACTTTTGACACTTATTGCATTCAACTTTTGAACAAGGTTTGCCTAAAACTGCAGATGTTATGTACATATAGATGTGACACAAAATATTACTTTCCGGATGATCTTGTGAAAGACAGGAGCAAGAGTCATGTTTTAGACTTAAAAGTTAACAGACTTTGCATTACTCATAATAAGTCATGTTTAAAATGAACATGAGGTTAGACTTTTTATCAACTTCATGGAAGTTTAAGGTATTCCATACAGTTTGTTCTGTGTTGTCTGACTCCAGATGTGAAAGGAAGACAGAATTGGTTTTTAGATTTGTTCACACCCGATTGGCTTAGATTTGGTTACATTGTAATTAAAAAAAAAATGATAACTGTGACAAGGCAAATAAAATTGTTATAGAACAGTGCATTTGTATGTAACTTCTTCACATTGTCAAATCTGGCCCTCTTTAAAAAAAAGTTTGGACAACCCTGCTCTAGGCTCTACAACATGTCCTATAAAAGAAAGCAAAAACCACATTGAGACCATTACCTTGCCAGTCTTGGCATGTTGATGCAAACAGAGTGAAGGGAGGGTGTACATTTCCTTATTTTTGAATGACTGATTATAGCATGAGGTAAAGTGGTACGGCAACAAACCATTATGATAATATGATATCGCCATCTTCACCATATCATCATTGTAACATTTCATTATAAATCTAAAAATACCTGACTGCATGTGTATTATTTGTGTGTATTGCTAATTCATTTCATTTGTAGGAAAAAAGGTGCTGCTCACCAGAAGAGGTAGTGTGCTATGCGCACCTCCCCGATGGCCCTACGCAGCAGGAAACGCACAAGCGAGCTGTCCAGGTAGCACTCGTACTTCAGCGCCTGGTGGAGACCAGTGGCGTACGTCAAAACTGAGATTTCCAGCTTGTAGGAAAATCTTCACAAATGTTTTTGAGACTAACAAATTAAAAATTTCAGAAATGAATAATTTCAGAATTACCAATGTGTGACAAAGGATATAGAGCTGTAGATCTGATTCAGTGAGCGAGGGAAATAACGGCCAAAAATCCAAGACTACAACCTAATTTGGCCCTGATTCTACGTGATGATTTGGCCAATTGAAAGAGAAAGCTGAACACTATACCATGAGTGGAGCCATGGAGAATATAAATTCCATTCCAAACAGCTCAACATTAAATTCATACTTGTTTTGAGATGTTCTCTTCTTCCAATTACCAACTTAGGCGGTATAGTTCTAAGGGTGAACTACTGTACATCTTTTGTGACTATATCCATATCCGATAATGGGATGATTGGCTATAAAATGAAGGGAACCAACATTTAAATTAAAGCCTGGGTTGGCAAACCTATCCCTTAAGCATATGTCATGTAAATGCACCAAAATGTTGCCAGATTTTACCTGGACTAGCTGAGGGAGAAAGTCCAGCAGCTCAGGGTCAGAGATCGAGTCCATCCACTGAACAGCTGTCCTCCTCAACTCCTGGTCTGGAAACCTGGAGAGCGCACGCACACTTTTTTTTTTTTACCTGAATCCTATTTGAGACATCCACAGACATGAGAGGGTCTATTACTATCACTATACAGGTACTCCTCACTTAACAACCGAGTTCTGTTCCTAGGACCAAGTTGTTAAGCGAATTGGTCCATAAGCAAGGACCTGTGTTATTTCACGGTAATGGGGCGTGGCGATTGCGAACGCTAGTGTAGTGAATACTGACAGACTGTGGGAAAGAGCCAGACTGAGAACGGTGATGCGTGATGAGATGCTTGATGCTGAGATGCCACACTCGCAGCATGCACACCACGGTTTTGTACGCAGCATACAATACAGGCTGGTCAGAGAACTGGTTGTAAGTCTGAACATTCATTAAACAGGTAGGTCGTTAAGTGAGGCGTACTTGTACTAATCCATAACATAACTGAATTGCTCGCCCTGGATGTAATACACTGGTCCTGGCTGACTGAAGACTTTTCAAGGGGTTGCGGAAACCTCCCCCATGCACCCCCCCGCAAATCCCCCACTGGCCTTACGAGGCGTGCAGGAGTCCGAGCGCGTCCTGGTGAGTGAGGCAGGTCCACTGCTTCATCAGGGCGTAGATGTCGGGCAGGCAGGCCCACTCCCAGCGGGGGGCACTGGCCAGGACCAGAGGCAGGGCCCCACTCTCTGCTTGGCAGAAAGCCCTCTTCTCCCACAAGAGACGCTTGTCCTCCATCGTCAACCTGAGAAAGAAGCAGAAATGGGGGACCAAGAGATAGATGTAAGCTGGTGGTAATCAAGTTTCGCTTCTACCTAGTTATTTGACATTGCATTTAGCACCGTTATCTCAAATGACAATAGGTAATAAGCATTTTCCTTTACTTTTTTTTCTGTGAGGACGTTCAGCTTCTGTATTTCAAAGTGTTTTGTGAAGAAAGTGCAAGACCGCACGTGTAGTTTGAAAAGAATATCAACTGCCGTCCAATTCTAAACCAACGGGCTCAGCGACAATCTCCCATTGGCATATTCACCCAAACATTGGTAGCACTAGACGGAAGAATTGCAGCGGGCCCGTCACCACTGCATCCTGCATTATTTGGACCCCGAAAGGATTCCTGCTTCACAGTAATCTGGAATTTACATTTGACTTGCACGTTGTCCTGCATCTGTTTATCTATCAATCCATCCATCCATTGCTCTGTTCACCTACACGCACAGCTGCGAGATCAACACAGTGTCTGTCAGTGTTTCAGTATGATGTGTGTTTTTCCCACGAGACAGAAGCGAATTCTCTCTGGAGTCTGAGTCATTTTATATAAACCAACACAAGCCCATTTTTCCTGTTTGAGGCCATAGTTATAATGACACATACAATAGATATTAGGCCAAAGTCGCATAGGCCACTACTATGAATTACACTGGGTTCCCAATTATTATGCAGATTATATTTTTCTCTGATTTTCCTAAATAGTCGATGCAAATGACAGTCAGTATATTTTTCAAGTCATCAACCGTTGGGGTATAATTCAAATGTTATTGAACAAAACTCCCAATGATAACAGTATTTTTTTCAAAAATAAAAAACTCAAAATGCACTGTTCCAAATTATTATGCACAACAGAGTTTCAAAACATTTTATAGGTTGTAAAGAACTTGAAATGGTTTGTTTGCTGAATGTGCAGCATTGGGAGGTCATATTTACTGAAATCAAAAGCTATTTCAATCAAAAACATCTTAACTGGCCAAGTTACATGTTAACATAGGACCTTCACAATTCTTGCAGCCATTGAACTTGTGAGTTTTTGGAGAGTTTCTGCTTGAATTTCTTTGCAGGATGTCAGAACAGCCTCCCAGAGCTGCTGTTTTGATGCAAACTGCCTCCCACCCTCATAGATATTTTGCTTGAGGATGCTCCAAAGGTTCTCAATAGTGTTGAGGTCAAAGGAGGATGGGGGCCACACCATGAGTTTCTCTCCTTTTATGCCCATAGCAGCCAAGGACGCAGAAGTATTTTTTGCAGCATGAGATGGTGCATTGTCATGCATGAAGATGACTTTGTCCATGGAAGAAAGTGGTCAGTCAGAAACTCTATATTCTTTGCCGAGGTCATTTTCACACCTTCAGGGACCCTAGAGGGGCCTTAGCTCTCTCCCCATGATTCCGGTCCAAAACATGACTCCGCCACCTCCTTGCGGACGTTGCAGCCTTGTTGGGACATGGTGGCCATCCACCAACCATCCACTACTCCATACATCTGCACCATCCAGGGTTGCACGGCACTCATCAGTAAACAAGACTTTGAAAATGAGTCTTCATGTATTTCTGGGCCCACTGCAACCGTTTCTGCTTGTGAGCATTGGTTAGGGGTGGCCCAATAGTAGGTTTATGCACAACTGCAGGATCCTACACCTTGAGGTTCGCGGGACTCCAGATGCACCAGCAGCTTCAAATACCTGTTTGCTGCTTTGTAATGGCATTTTAGCAGCTGCTGATGAATTTGTCTGGCAGAAACCTTCCTCATTATGCCTTATGCCTTATGCACAAACCCATCTGTTGCCTGAATCAGCCACAAATCTCTTCAGAGTACGATGATCGCTTAAGTTTTTGAGAAATATCTAATGTTTTTATATCTTGTCCAAGGCATTGCACTATTTGACGCTTTTCGGCAGCAGAGAAATCCTTATTCTTCCCATATCACTTGAAACCTGTGACCTGCTTAATAATGTGGAACATCCTTCTTAAGTAGTTTTCCTTGAATTGGGCTCACCTGGCAAACTAATTATCACAGGTGTCTGAGATTGATTTCAGTGATCCAAAAAGCTCTGAGACACAATACCATCCATGAGTTTAATTGAAAATTATTTTTTTTAATGTTTGACACTTAAATCCAATTTGCAAAATAATTTGGAATGCAGTGTAAAGGGATACTAAAACATCACCCCCACACTTTTTTTCTTATTTTAGTTAAGGTCAGAAGAGGACATCATTACAAATGTCATACCTGGGTGTCCAGTCCCAAGCTAGGGTCAGGCTACATTCCAAAAGTGTTAGCTCAACACAGCTAGCCTAGCTCCTGCGAAAGGAGAGGAGTACACTTTCCAAAATTCAAAAGCTGAGTTATGGATTATTATGGACTTTTGTATCATGTTATGTTTTGAATTGAATAATCCTTTTTTTTTTTATTTTATAACTTTTTTAACAACCAAAAAGAGGGGAAAAAAAAAAAATGATAGTTTCCCCTTGTGGCCACCCATGGGGCCTCATCGACACTGAAAATGACATCCACTGCGTGCACGCACACACAAAAGAGGAAAAACGGGGAAGTGGGAGGAGGACTGGAGTAGAGTGCAGGGGATTTAATCATGGGAGGGGGCTGCCAGGGTAAAATCACCTAGTGACCAACCACCACGGACTTTCACACCGGTTTACACCAAAATCTGCATGTATACCTGGTTAGTCTACCCCGGAACATGGGTAGACTAACAGCTAAAAATAGGCGATTGCTGCCTTTCCCATTGCCTGTAGACAAGTATGCCTTTCTTTTTTTCAGAAAAGGGCCAAAAAAATAGTAGAAGCATGGAGTATCCATGCACCTGCAAAGGATCGGCATCATGCGCTCCCTCGGTGGCAGGGAGCGGAGACGCTACTCCGGTTCAGAGACAGGCTTGGGGTGGTGCTGGAGTGGCTCGGACCCGACGGGGAGTGTCTTTGTCCCTGGAATGAAACCCGGGTGTAACTAATGACAAATGGCAGAAGTTAGTGGGTGTTACCGGGTTTTTGGCTCAGTGGAAAAACAGTATCTCTTCCAGATGTTTGCTCCCAGATGTCTAAGTGTTGGATGATGTCTACGAGCCAATTCATTAATCCTGACTGTTATCCAGAGGGAAGCTAAAAGCTCATGCTTTCCCTTAGCATTAGCAGACAATACATCAGCCTGTGAGCTAATGACTGTCACACATGTCCCATTTCTGTTCTGTGAGTATGTGTGATATGTAAACTGTGGATTCCAACATCAGGCAGTAGCGTGCGTCTGCAGTGTGAGGTCCCAGGAGAACGGACAGACCTGCCGCAGACTGTAAATTTCCCGTCCCCTGGCGCAGCGTTTCCCTCTCCTGTGTCTCCCGGGAAGACTGGACCAGTCCCCGCCCTGCACCGCGGCCACAGCATTGTCTACAGGAGGTACAAGCACCATAGGTGCCAGAGCACGCCGCGACCAACAGCTGGCCCGCCACCTCCAACTGGCAGCCAGGCGGAGGACCAGCCCCGCGCCAAGCCCCAGCACCCACGCGGGCTTCCCTGGATCCCCAGCCTGTCCTGACGCCCCAAAAGAGAATGTCCTGGGGGCGCTTCGTCCGACCCCAAGAGCCCTGCGGGAAACCAGGGCCCTACACAGATGCCTGGGCAGAGGTGTGGGCACTGTGGGCGGCAATGCCGAGTCATCGTTGGCGGGCGTGAAGGGTCCTGGAGTGGGGAAATCCCAAGGAGGATCATCCCCAGTCCCATTGGCCTTCCCCATGGACGATTTGCCGCTGGAACAGTGACGGGAAAATATCCTACGCAGGGCCTTTGAGGGGGTAGTGAAAATCGATGCCGTAATGGTGCGCCCAGAAGCCAACTCACCATAAACAGGCGGCCAGTCACCTCAGATACGATAAAACACTGCAGCGGATAATGGCTGGCTTCTATAAGCCAGGCATATGGGCAGATATACACAACTGGTACGCCGTGTGTCCTGAGTCCCAACTGGTCAACCCTCCAGCCAAGAGCGCCGTTGAGGCCCCTGCAACTAGGGGAGGTGCCGTTAGAAAAACTCTGTATGAAGCACATCGGGCCATTAGACCGCAGTGTTTGCGGGTACCGTTTTGTGTTCGTCCTAGTGGATTATGCAACCCAGTACCCCGAAGCAGCCAAAAGTGTGGCGCAGGCGCTGTTTAAGGTTATCTCCCGAGTCGGGATTCCGAAGGAAATCCTAAACGACCAGGGCACTTCCCTTTGAAACGTACACTTCGGGAACTTTACGAGTTACTGGGCATCCACTCAATTCGGACCAGCGTTTACCACCCCCAGACCGACAGTCTAGTGGAGTGCTTAAATAAAACGCTGAAAACCATAAAATAGAAGTTCGTTCACAACGATAGCCGTAACTGGGACAAGTGGTTGGACCTCCTGTTGTTTGTGGTGCAGGAGGTTCCCTAGGCTTCCACGGGACTTTCTCTCTTTGAACTCCTCTTTGGCACACTTTGATAATAATAATCACACCAATCAACTACATTTTCCGTATTAATACAATTTGTCTTCTATTTTAAATGGGAAAACACTGATGTGTTGATGTGCGGTGTGTGTGTGTGTGTGTGTGTGTGTGTGTGTGTGTGTGTGTGTGTGTGTGTGTGTGTGTGTGTGTGTGTGTGTGCGCGCGCGCGCATCTGACCAGAAGGGGGACTTCTTCTGCAGGACGTCTTGCAGCTGGATGTGGCTGACGGTGTCCAGCCTGGAGAACTCATACTGGGGACAGAAGTCGGCTGGCGCAGGAGTACTGAAGCGCACTTCGAAAGCCGAGGTAGGGAAATCCACCTGGAGGGTGGAGGCGTCAGATTAGTTAGTCGGAATATCGTCAATATTGGAACATGAATATCTTTTCAGTTAAAACTAGTTGAAAATGGCCATATACTGTACAGTATATCATCTGTGTAGGATGGATTCCAAAGGATTCCTAAAATTCCATTTGCAATGGTTTTTCCTCAACTGATGGATCCCGGTCCAAAAGTGGGTTGCGGGTGAATTTCTAGTGGACCGCGTTGTGTATGTCCATTAATATTTTTTGGGGTGTCTCGTGTCTTGACCCCATATCAAAAACATCCCATACGTAACACCATAATAGAGTTAGAAGAAAAAAAGACACCACGATACAATTATTGTTAGCCAGATCAAATAAAATCAAATTAATTTAATTAATTTAATTTAATTTCGTGGATTAATTCATTAATTTATCAGATTGTCACTTGCTTCGATCAAGACTAGGTGTCAAGATTAAGCGTTCACTGCAGTGGTTCAGGTCTCAATCAAACGATCTCAATCTGGATCAAATGAATGGGAATGGTGATATACTGTTTGTATATGATGATTTTAGATATTGATGACTCCCCAGAGATCTAGTCAACAATCTAGTCTTGTTAGACACAAACTTAGTGCCTGTTAGCGTTACCAAGATGCCAACGTCTCTGAAAGTGACTTTGAATGACAGCTTGTTGCATGGCCCGATGGTAAACTTGGGAGATTTCAATCATTAGATACTTTGTGTGTATCACCTGAAGGATTACGCTGTCGGGTTGGCTGAAATTGGGAGAGCTGGAAAGGGCATTTCCACTTCCTGGGGTAGAAGGCCACAAACCCAGCAGCTTCCTGCCGCATGTCAGGATGCTACCAGAACACACACACACACACACACACACACACACACACACACACACACACACACACACACACACACACACACACACACACACACACACACACACACACACACACACACACACACACACACACACACAATGTTGGGGATCATCGGGATGTTTATACACAACAGATTTAAAAGGCTGGGATGATGAGGATTGGTGATAAGGGGCACGAAGAATCTCTCCAAAATTAGGGTGTAAGCTAGTATAAATAATCGGGAATTTTTAACCCTAACCTTATATTTAAATAAGGGACTGTCTCAACAGACCTGTAGTCAAAATGCTGTAGTCATACGGTCAACAAAGCGGCTGAACAGTTGTAAAGAAATGTTTTAAGCTTATGGTGATTGGGTGTGCTGGCATTACTGACATTTCAGCGCTGAAATCCATTACTTATCAAAGAAACGAGTAGTGGTGACTCGGCGGACTCACTGTCTGAAGTTAAATAGAGGCAGGGTCACCCAGCCCAGTGCCTCGATCCGCCTCTGTCTGCCCTTCTCCTCCGCCCCCCCAGGGGGCGGCAGAGCAGTAGCATGTAGGGTCACCGTCAGCTGGGACTCCCTGGGGAGTTGGTTAATCTGCACGGGAAAACACACCCTGGTGGTGGGAATGGAGGGAGAAAGAAAGGCAGTTTGAAGGAATGATATGGAGTGCCTGAAGTAGGTTAGTATGACTATAATTCTGTTGCTCCAGTCATGCAAGCATTTGTGGTGGTGCAATTCTTTCACCAAGCTCAATTCATTTCAATGCAATTGTTGCCATCAGAGGATTTCGCTTCTGGTAGCGAAGTCAACCAATAACAAAGTGACTGTTGAAGGGGCGGAGCATTGGCGGGTACAAAAAAGAGCAAGCCATCATTTCAACAGTCTACTGTCCTATTTAACAAAATTTTGCACAGGCAGAAAAAAAATTGTCACACAAAGTAAATGCAACGGTAAATGGTTGGAGTCTTGAGGCAGACGTAAATGGGAGTATTTATTGTTCTTTATATTTGTTTAACTGTTCATAGTTAGCAAGCTACGTAGCATGCCAAATTGTATAGCTTTAACACCAGTTACCAACTACATAGTTTAAACACCGCTACCGCGTAATAGCTTCGGTCGACTGCCACGCAATAGGGCAATCGCAGTGGCCCGAAGAACAGTCGCGATTGCCCCGGTTTGGATCAACTCTGGTTGACTCCCAATGATCAAAACTAAGGCTTATGTTAAAAATATCAGAGTTTTCCTAAGACGGTGTAGGGTGATGAGGACTTATAATTCATATTTATAGTTTTGTTCGCCACCAATTTTATAATAAAAATTGGAAAAGGAGGTAAAGGTGGAGGCTGGCTGTAAGCTGGGAGCATGCTGTGATCTTGCGAGAAGACGGAAGCGCAAGTGAGTAGTGAGTGGAGACCCAACATGGCAGCGCCATGGCAGACAAAATAACAAAGCGAATTGCAAAAAATATTTATATATACACTAAACTAAACAAAAAAAAACCGAGGTATATCTATATTGAACAATAAAAGTATCCCATATCAAAAAAAAATAAAACACAATATCAGACCCAGAAGGGCGTTACATAATGATTAATGGGATTTTAGGTAACATCAAATTAACCATAGCTAATATTTATGGCCCCAATGAGGATGACCCAAATTTCTTTAACAAGATATTTTCAAAACTCTTAGAATTTTATGAATCAATTATCATATTGGGAGGAGACTTCAACACTTCAGGAAAGCCCCTCTTCTCTATGCCCAACAATAAATCACCTGGATCAGATGGCTACCCAGTGGAATTTTATAAACACTCCTGGTCACTTATCTCCCCATTATTCATCAGAATGGTTACAGAGGTCAAGTCAACCTTCACCATGCCTCCGCCCATGAAAACTGCTCTGATTTTGGTTTTGCTCAAACCCATTAAGGACCCAACTCTCCCCTCCAGTTACAGACCCATAAGCCTTATTAATTGAGACCTTAAGATTATAAGAAAAACACTAACCAACAGAATTGAAAAAGTAATTCCATTTATAATTCACCCAGACCAAACAGGCTTTGTCAAAGGCAGACACTCATCCAGCAATATGCATCGTTTATACAATCTGATCAGAATATCTCAAAGGAACAACTTTAATACTATTATTGCCTCTTTGGACGCCGAAAAAGCATTTGAGTTAATTGGACATATCTCTTTTCAATCCTCAATAAATTTGGCTTTGGAGAGTCCCTCATTCAATGGATCAGAATCCTCTACACCTCTCCCTCTGCTTCTGTCATCACCAATGGTTACACTTCAGAGCTTTTCACTCTACAACGCTGCACAAGACAAGGATGTCCGCTCTCCCCTTTACTATTTGCCATCTTTATTGAACCCCTCGCGGCGGCTATCCATCAAAACAGGAATATTGTAGGCATACAAACAGGAAACTCTGTTCACAAAATCAGTTTGTATGCAGACGATATCCTGTTGTACATAAGGAACCCAATATCATCCCTACCGGAGGTGTTTAATCTTATATCTAAATTCTCAGCTATGTCAGACTATTTAATAAATTGGACTAAAACCACAGTCTTACCACTCACTGGGGGAGACTGTAATGCTGCAACCCAGAAACTTCACTTAACCATCACAACGGGCAATGTTAGATACCTTGGTATTGATATCTCCTCCAATCTATCAGATTTGTTTACCCTTAACTTCACTCCACTGCTCAAATCCATTGAAGAAGACCTCATTCGATGGAACAACCTACCCATCTCACAAATTGGGAGGATAGCAGCAGTGAAAATGAATATGCTTCCAAAAATAAACGATATATTTTCAATGACCCCAGTGCAACCAACAGTACACTGGTTTAATACTCCAGACTCAATCAGAAACAAATTTTATTGGAAATACAAGAAACCGAGAATTAAACGAGCAACACTACAGAAAAACAAAGACTGTGGAGGCCTAGCAGCCCCAATATTTAGATACTACTATCTAGCAAACCATCTTCAATTTATAATTAAATGGTTACAACCAGAGCAACAATTGGCCCATGGATGGCGAGACCTGGCCTTACAATTATTCAAACACCGACGGACGCAGCCATCAGGAGCAATTAGGGGTTAAGTGTCTTGCTCAAGGGCACTACAGCATGCTAGCAGGAGGAGCCTGGGATCGAACCAGCAACCTTTAGATTACTAGACGACCAGCTCTACCTCCTGAGGTACCACCCCCTGGATGTCAGGAGTTATCATTATCCGATCCCCCATTCCTTACTGAATCTATAAGGAAACATAATTGCTTTAAAAACACATTTATCACACCAAATTTGTCAGCCTGGTGGAAATTCCTCAAACTCAGTGGTCACGCGCTATCTCTAAACAAATTCACGCCAATCTGGCACAACCCAGATTTCTTGGTTAAAAACAGATCAATAATCTTTAGGTCTTGGAAAAGACAAGGAATTACTCATCTGGAACACATTGTTGAAAACAATTCACTTACAGTATATCCTCCCTAACCTTAACCCAAAGGTATAATAGCGGTGGCCATGGCTTCCTTCAATTCCTTCAATTACAGCAGTCTCTAAAAGTTAAAATCAAATTGACGAACAACATCCTACAACCACCTGAAATTATTTAACATCTCACTCATATCGGTCCCTTGAAAAATCCCTTTTCCAGAATAGACAAACTTTTATTAAAAACAGACGACACCTTATCTTTACCTACAATGAAATGGGAAACCTTGGGAGACCTTGCTGTTCTCACCGATATCAACCTGTGTAAGCTTATTTGCAACAACACCTTTTCTATGACCCGCAACTCCAAAATGCAATTCATCCAATATAAGATTTTGCACAGAGCCCATATCACGGAACACAAAATGTTCAAAATGGGTTTTGTGGATGAAGACATTTGCTCTCACTGTTCCCTTGATACCAGAGATGACTACTTTCATGCCTTCTGGCTCTGCCCACCTATCCTAGCATTCTGGACCAACATCATCAAGAAGCTATCAACCCAAATGGGTCGCAGCATTCTCCCCGTCTATATGTCTTCTCAGTAACCTCTCCTCAGTCAACCCACCACTGAAAGACCACCAACCCATTTTGATCGCCTTAACAATTGCCAAGAAAACAATATTACTCAATTGGAAAAAGAGAGTTAATCTCACCACATCCCAATGGTTGCAGTTATTAATAGATTACATCTCAATGGAAAAAACTATTGGCAATATCCCAAAACAATGTTGAGTCATTTAATGAAATATGGACTACTTTTATCACTGACATAACTCCATCATTTAATACTTGAGTCGTCCTTAGTTGGTGCAATGTCGTTGTGCTTTGGGGCATGTAGGGGTCCTCCTGGTATGCCGGGGCTCCACGGTTGGATGGACGCCTGGACATCCTTGGTGCGTGGGCCTGTGTTCTTGGGGGATCCCGGGGCCCCACGGGGGTGTTGGGTGGTCTGGGTGGTGGCGCCCGCTCCTGTACCTGAGTTGAGCTGGCCTGTCTCCGGGGGGGGGGGGGGGGGGGGGTACGGACGGACGTGCTCCGTATGTTGGTTCGGGGCGTGGTTGTGGGTTCGGGGGCTCCGGTTGGGGGCGGGGGGTGTGGGTAGCTGGCTCGGGTCTCGGCTCCGTGGTTGGCGGGTTGGTGCGCTGCTTGGGTCGCCCGCCCCGTGGGCGGGTTGGCTGGGCTTGTGAGTCCTTCTGTGTCCCGTGGGGGGAGGGGGTGGGGGGGGTGGGGTGGCCCGTCGTGCCGGGGCTGGTTAGGTGTTCCGTCTGGTCCTGTCCCCCTGAGTCCTGAACCTGGCTGGCTGTGCTAGGCGCAGGGTCCACCATGTGGCCTCCTTTGTGGGGGGCGGACTCCTGTCATCACACGGGGCTGCCAGGGTACCTGCCCTCCGACGCTATCGGTGTGCGGGGCGCTGGTCGCTGGGGACTGTGTGTGGGGGTGCTGTCTGTCGCCCTCTGTTCTGTAGTCTGCATGCTCGGCGCTGACCAGGAGCCTGATGCTGCCCGACATGGCGGAGGCGCATGGCGGAAGCTCTGCGCCCTTGGCTGATCGCTGAAGGTTGTCTGCCACCAGGTAGGGGAGGTGGGCGCACTGGGGCGCGGTTGGGTCTGGGGGGAGGGGGTCTGCGTGGTTGCTCCCCGGCCTGCTGCGCCCCCGGATCGATCCAGTCGCGACTCGCCTAACTCTCCCAGTGCCAAACCCCTCCCGCCCCACGTGCCTGGCTGGAGTCCTGATGGCTTACGGCTGGTGGCTTGGGATGTGCTGCGACCTTGCGGAGAGCGCCACCAGGTGCCTTCCGGGGCCCCTGGGGGGACTGCTTGCCGTTGTTGGTGTGGGTTGGGGGCGGCTGTTGGCCTTTGCTTCTGCTCACACACACACACACACACACACACACACACACACACACACACACACACACACACACACACACACACACACACACACACACACACACACACACACACACACACACACCTCAAGTGCACCCACCCTCCTGGTTGCATTCCTCTCCTCCCTCATTTGCTGCTATAATTATGACAGGAAGAGGCCACGTGATCAGTTGTAGTTCCAGTTTTCCTGGACCTAATTTACTGTTTTCAATACATGTTATTTTCCAATGTTCATGTTTTTGTGTAAATGTTGTTTGTTTCTATGTTTATTTGTCTCACCATGGTGATTCTCCCCCTCTTGGAGTAGTGATCGGTTGTTTATAGACCCAAACATGATAAACAGTTCTCCAAAGAGGGGGGTTGGTGGTGGTTCTCCATAACCAAAAACTGTGCTCTTGTCATTCTACTGGTCATCCACAGGACAGAGTTATTGCAGAAGTTCTTGATGATTTAAGAATTGATAAAGAGTTGCATTGCAGGTTGAGAACTTGAACTCCACTTGCAGACTAACTCTGTCCTGAATGCAATGGCATACAAATACTCTGTGTTGTAGGCCCAGAGCACAGGTTAAGAAAAAAAAATAAAAGAAAAGAGTCAAATGCGTCTGCTCTACTCTTTTCTCTGTGGCGTCTGGTAATTGTCTTGATCTTGGACGTCTGTTGTCTTAATGTCCTATGGCATCACTGAGGTTTAGAGGAAAGAAAGTGTGTCCCCTTTAAATTTGACGGTCTCTCATTACAACACAACAATATCTTGCACTGCCTATTCCTGGTGTGACCAGAGCCTGGAGCCTTGAAAGTTGATGAAAATGAATAATTGCTTAAAACGGACAAAACTGCATCCCTCAATTTGAAGCCATACCCGAAAAAATTGTGAAAAAAAAAAAAAAAAACTATGAAAAAAGAAATCAAGCAGATGAGAAATATGGCCGTCCACTACGAATTGTCTAATCACCACAATGACGCCATCATCACAAAACATAGATTCCCAAAGGGCCGCAGAGCAGGTTCTTACCTCTGGTCCCAGACCACCAGGTGGAAGAGGTACTTGCTGAAGGACTGTTTGCTGGTGTGCTGGGGGGCACACAGCTCCACCCCACCATGGCTCAGGGAACATGAAAGGAAGAAGCCCTCGTAGCTGAAATCGGAAAAGTTAGCAGGGTCAACTCTGGTCAACTCTTGTACACAATGTTGAGCACACCAGACCTATTGTTTTTCCTTTTGGATCCTTTATTTATAATTTACGCTGGTTAATGTAGCAGAATAAGCAATGAACTTCGATGGATGACCAACTTAAGCTGAATCAACCCTGTGCTGTAATATAAAGGTCTACAAAAGTTTAGATACCTAACCAAAAGGAATGACACATGTACACTGAGGATCTCATACCGGGTGCCGTAGAGGTTAGTGTCTTGGATGCGATTTACAAGAAGCTG
The DNA here is from genome assembly GCF_960531495.2 of Zeus faber. Lineage (NCBI taxonomy): Eukaryota > Metazoa > Chordata > Actinopteri > Zeiformes > Zeidae > Zeus > Zeus faber. The sequence goes on from NC_137192.1 coordinate 1,946,452, forward strand.
GACATGCTCAGTCCACTTCTCAGAGACATTACCGAGATCAAAGCCAATCTTGATTTCCTGCCCCGCACGGTTGGCGAGATGCAAAAAGACAACGTGGATCTAAAAACCTCTGTGAAGCGTCTCACAGCAGAGATGGAAGTTGTAAAAAAAGAAAATAAAATAATGAAAGAGACCATCCTGGATATTCAATCTAGAAGTATGCGGGACAACCTCATCTTTTCTGGGATCCCAGAGAACAACACAGAGTCCCCAGAAAATATGGTGAAAGACTTTCTCCGCACCACCCTGAAACTCCCGACGGACACCGTGAAGCAGATCACCTTTCACCGAGTTCATCAACTGGGACACCGCATGGGGAACCGTCCCTGCTCCATCATCGCTAAATTTGAACACGTCAAGCACAAGGAGCTGGTTAAAGCAAAGGACGGGAACTGAAAGGAACCACGCTGGGTTTGAACAATCAATTCCTCCGAGAGATCAACAACCGAAGGAAGGTGCTGTATCCTGTCCTGATGGAGAACCGGCAGAAGGTTAAACGCGTATCGATGGTTGTTGATGAATTATATATAAACAGCCTGTTATACCAAGACTCCTCCACCACACCCTGGTTATTCTGATAATGTATGTATTCTTATAATTCTGGTTATTATATACTGCAAGATGTAGGAATAGGCATGCTATCTATGTCAGGATTTGAAATATCGCTCACTCTCATCTCACCTTCCTAATTCCCCCTCCGTACATCTCTCATAATTTCACCTCCCAAATCCCTCTCTCCTTACTTCTATCACTCACTCTATAATGTCTTTCACTTTATTTATGTGTAATCCGGCAATGTTCTGTGTTTATCTTTGTCTACTTGTCATTTGTTTGTGTAGTTATGTATCCCTACAAACTTCCTACAATACTAGATTCAAGATTCAAGAGGTTTATTCACATACATAGACATACTTTCATACATATATGCAGTGAAATGTAATGCAACGCATCCGGTGATTACACACAATATGTCCTGGACAGAACACAGTAGCTACCAAAGAAAATTTATTTCTACTAGACCCACTGATTCCTAAAACGTAATACACTAAGTTGAATACATATATAATAAAAATATATAGAATAAAATAAAAATAAAATAAAATGGAATAGAAAAAGGGAATAGGCTTGCGTATATGGGATAAATGTATGTATATGGGATAGGCAATTATGTAAATACAGATATGTGCATTATAGTGGCATGTGAATAAAAATGAGGTGGTGTTTGTGGGTTAATACAGAACAGTATACAACAGTACGGTGCAGAAATACGGTAACACCGAACAACCCAGAACAGTGACGCAGTATGCGGTACAGTATGCTACATACAGTACAGAGGCTGATCAAGGATTATATCTGCGCCTCCCTCCCACGCACCTTGGACCCGTTGCAGTTCGCGTACCGGCAGAACAGATCCACGGATGATGCGGTCTCCCGGGTACTGCACACCACGCTCACGCACCTGGATGGCCAGAAGGGGGCCATTTAAGAGCTGGACCTGGCCACACAGCCCCCTACTGTACTCTCTGTATAGACATGACTGAGGACACAGCCCTGGGGGGGGATCCTGTATTCAGGGTGAGGGAGCTGGACATGTGCTTCGCCACCCTAACCACCTGGGGCCGGAAGTCCAGGATCCAGGCACACAGTGGAGTATTCAGTCCAAGCTCCTTCAGCTTGACAGCCAGTCTGGTGGGGACTATGGTATTGAAAGCTGAACTGTAATCAATGAACAGCATTCTCACATAGGCCCCCTTCCGGCCATCCAGGTGCGTGAGCGTGGTGTGTAGTACATGGTAGACCGCGTCGTGTGTGGATCTGTTTGGCTAGTATGCAAACTGCATACTGGCCGAGTATGACCGAGTATCATGACCACCAAGGTGAAGGCCACCGAAGGGTAGTCATTCAAACAGGCTGGAGAGGCGTTCTTTGGCACAGGGATGATGGTGGACCTCTTGAAGCTTGAACCCGACTCGGCCAGGGGGGCGTTGGACATCGTAGTGAGCACCGGGGCTAGCTGGATAGCACAGATCTTTAGTACTCGCCCAGATATGCCATCTGTCCCCGCAGCTTTCCAGGTGTTCAAACGCATCAGAGCCCTCCTGACGTCATGCTCAGACACAGAGTGCACGCTTGTCCCCAGCGGTGTAACTCCAATTAGCTGACGAGCTAGCTATGTTGTTGCCAGCCTCAAACCTCACATAAAAGAAAAAAAGAGGTTCAGTTCATTGGCTAGGGCGGCGTCCACACTCGTGGCTGAGGAGGGGCTGGTGTTGTAGTTAGAAATAGTCCACAGCCCCTGCCACAAGCGTCTGGTGTCTCAATGCGCCATCTGTAGCTCCACTTGTCCCTCTATGTCCGTTTAGCATCCTTCACCGCCCTCCGCAGTTTGTTTTTTTTATTTTTTATTTTTTTATTTAAATAATGGCGCCGCTTCGTAATTGTTCATATTTCCGGATACAAGACAGTCGTAAGCAGCCATGCGAGAATTCAGAGCGCCGCGGATGGTTTTATCGACCCATGGTTTCTAGTTAGGGAAAAATCCAAACCTTCACTGTGGGGACGACGCTGTCCGCTAACGTAGCTATGAAGCTCATAGCTTCTTCCGTAAACTCACTGACGTCACTGGAATTTGATTGGAACATGTCCCAATCAACATCACTCAGAGCGTCCTGAGGCGTGGCCTCTGATTAGTCCGACCACCACTTTACGTCCCTGGTCACTATGAGATGGTGGCGTGGTCTGATTTCCTGAAAACAGGGAGTGAGACGGTCTGGTATCCATTCTTGTATGGTGTATAGTAGTGGTCCAAAGTTCTACCTCCCCTGGTGGCACAGATGATGTGTTAATGGAAATTAGGCAGGGCTCGTCCTAAGGTCGTCCTGTTGAAGTCCGCAGCCACCACCACAGCCGCGTCGCATGTTTGTGTTCAAGTCCGCACAACACATCATATAGGCCTGATAAGGCTGTGTCGGTGTCTGCTTGCGGTGGAATATAAACGGCTGTGATGATGACCATGCTGAAAATCCTAGGGGAGGTAAAATGGACAGCATGAGATGGTCAGCTTTTTCAGTTGGGGTTACAACAGCTTCTGTTGGTCATGAGACAGATGCCTCCACCCTTTGATTTCCCTGACTCACCCGATCTGTCGGCGCAAAACACGAAGAAGACCCCAGCTGGACGTATGGCGTAGTCAAGCCCCAGCAGGTTCAGCCGTGTCTCCGTCAGGCAGAGGACGCAACAGTTCCTCGTATCCTGTTGGAATGTAATCCTCGCCCGGAGGGTATCAATCTTGTTTTCCAGGGACTGGACATTGGCAAGAAGGATGCTTGGCAGAGGTGGACGGTAAAGTTGCGTCCTCATTCTGATCTGAATCCGCCTCGTTTACCACAGTGTTTCCTCCATCGGCCCTCCCATGGAACAGCGACTGCATTGTTGTTATTTTTTTCCTTTGTTGAGAGTATTGGCACACAAAATCTCCACTAGCCACTCTGGATTTGCCGATAAAATGCCCCAAAGTTGTTCTTTCAGGGAAATGTTTTTTATATCCACGAGTGCATTGTGGTCTTAAGAGATCACTGCCGATGAGTTTTTGATGGATATAGTGATGTAAAATGAAAAAAAATACGAATGTGCGTAATCAACACGGTGCATTCGTGACCACAAGGGGCGGCACCAAGCAGCATGTTGTTCTGTAGCTCATACATTAACATACAATATACTGTATATTGTTGTTTTTTTTTGCCAAAATGTGCATGCTGTCTAGTGTTACTTAAAAAAATAATGCCTTACTCTATGTACACTACCCGTTACATCACTTTTGCGTTACAAAGCAACATCGCCTGAGATGCATTGTCATGTAATTGCCATACAGTTAACATTGTGCCTTCATGTTTCGCAGCATCCATTGTGTACAGACTTTGAGAGTGTTATTACATTTTATTGTTAAGTATAAGTTTTAAATGTTGTATAAAAGTGTTATGCATGATTGTTCGGTGTCGAATTGTTAATCGTTTCTCGCTGTTTGGTTAGCCAATAAAAATACTGCTGAATCAAACTTTGTCTTACTTCACCAACCGCCACAATACATACAGAGACAGACAGATTCCTTCCTTTATTAGTTAGGTTCAAGGAAACACATACGACGCACATACAGTTCATAATTTATGTTAATTTCCTTTTTTCCCCTCCCAATGCCAGTAAAGGGGTACTCAGCTGAGGCAGGCACGTGTGGGGGTGATACCCCCACACGTGCCTGCCTCTAAGATACAGTAGTTTGTCTGTAAGATTTGCCCGTAAGATATTGTTGTCACCAGGAAGAGGTGCCCGAGCGCTCAATCTGTGGGTTTTTTTTGGCCATCAAGCGGATTGTCTGGGCACGATATGCACATTCATAAAGAACATATCCCGGTTTCCTGATGGCACGAAACCAAACACTGTGCATGAGGGAAACACCCCCCCCCCCCCCCACTACAGTGCAGATGTAACTATTGGGTAGAAATATAATAATTCCATGAACTGTTATTATAAATGCTTCCTGTAGGTCAGATATCAAGGTAAATGATAGGTACTATGATCAATCTAACAAGTTGAATCATTTGGCAGCAAACTTTAGTTTTCCATGTGACTTTTTCCAGGCCGATCCGCTGTTCCAGGAAAAAGTGCACATTCTGGTTTCCGTTGGGGCACAGCACAAGGAAGTGTATGATGTGGTTTCAAAAGAAAGAAAGAAAGAAAAGTATATTGCAAATATGACAGCACAGTTTTTCCATCAGTGAAGGGGGGCGGGGGGGGGGGTGACGCTTCCAATGCCATTTCCCAGTAAAACACCCACCTCCTCTTCTTAATCAAAGCCAAATTGAATACCTCTTTTTTCCTCGGCCTATCCCGCTGCCTCTATTCCTTTTTCACTCTGCACCTCACCTCACTCTCTGTCCTCTCCTCTTTTAGTCATTCCACCACTCTTTTTCAGCCACCTTGTTTAAACTTGTTGCATGTTTGCAATATCTCTGTAAATGCTTTCAAAAGGAAAATGAGCTAATGATTGAGATGCTAAAAGTACTGCACATGAGGTTCTGCATATATGATATGAGATTAGAAATGGTATTGAAATATCAACGTATCACTAACCATGGTTTAGAACAAATGACGGAAAAAATGGCGGTTGACCCCTCTGACCCCTACAGGATGGACAATGCTTTTCTGTCTGCGCATAAGTGAACGTGCACGGGTTTCATTCGGAGACGCTCGTGTGGCTATTTGCTTTTATACTTTTCTAGAGTTTGAAAGTTGTAGTGTAGTGTGCCCATGGCCTTCACACATCAAAAATATAGTCGTCAGATCGCTTTACAGTTCACAGGACAACTTTCTGCCTTGTGATAAGAAATCTTGAAGTCATTGTGGTTTCACACTGCATGACTGATCGACTACAGGGGGTCACACATTACAAGATCTTTCACCAGGAGGAATTCCAGACGTGTTTGTGGGATCTCCAAACTACTTTTTGTCATGAAAACACACACTGGAAGTGACACCGGAAATTACACGATACCACGCAGGGGACAGGGTTATCAATTTTTTATTGGATCACTTGATTCTTGATCACTGTAAAAAACAAATAAATTCAGAATTGAAATAAGAAAAATATTAAAAACCTACAGAAGAAAATAAAAATAGGTGTGTTGTATGTTTCTGGCTGCTGCTCCGGTGCTCTGTTGCATCTCTCCTTGATCAGGCTAAAATCTTGTAGTCTGAGCTCGGCATGAGACAACCAGGTAGCCTTGTTGCACTACGCTGTCCCACCTCCAAGGAGGTCAAATGTCAAAGGCAGTTGGTTTTTTGTCAGTAGCTAATTAAGTGCCAGCAAGGGGGGGGAGCAGAGGGTGAGCGAATTGGCTCATTGAGCTGTGTGTGTGAGTGTGTGCAAAACGGGTTGGAACTATTCATGGCAGTAAAAGACGGGTCGGGTGGGGAGTGGTGGCCAACAGCAGACCTACTCCCTTGCACAGTAAATGGAGAGAGTAGAGTCATTCAAACCTGATCTATACTTCTGCATCGACACATCTTCAAAGGTATGCTTCTACCCCACCAAGACATGCCTTTTTTTTGCTCCATTTATGCCCCTGTCGTAGCTTATAATGGTGTAATAATAAATGTCTCCCTATTGCAGAAAAGCCATCAATAGACATTGAAGATAGGGACACAAAAATCTGGCTATTTGGTGAATCTCCTTCAACCCAACTGATGGAAACGCACACAATTCAGATTGAATTTATTTCGACATTTCCAACATGGCGTCAAAATTGCCTTAAATTTGGGTGGAAATAATCACGTTCAGGTGAAATGATTTCGAAACAGGGGATTATGTAATCGTTGATCATGTATCGCAGCATTGTCTTGTGTTGTGATACCGTTATGATACCATCATGCCGTTGCGTTTTACTGGGGAGATTCAGAATGATTTCCAGCCCACAGATGTTAAAACTGTGTGGATTAAGAGCAGGGATTTTGAGCCTCAACATCTGCCTAGAAACTGCAACCATCTGCGTACCCATGAGTTTGAGTGTGTGCGTGTGTGTGTGTATATATATCTTTCTGACTTCCAAAATAAATATCCAGGGCATTAACAATCAGGGAGGTTTTAACCCAATGGTTACAATTGCATCAGTGCAGATTAATCACACATTTCTGAGAGAACCCGGGGGAGGGGAAAAACAATACAATTACATTCACTGTGGATGTGTATGGGAGGGTTTTTTAAAGAAAATACAATCGGTGACATTGTTGCCATCCCAACTTTTGTGTGGCAGACTTGGGGGCATGGTTGAGGAGGAGGAGGCGGACCGCGAAGCGCTGCAGGAGCTGCTATGGGAACGCCCACCAGCCCGCGGCGAGCGACGTCCGGACACGTGTCGTGCTGCAATGGATGACAGGTGAGGACGACGCCGAGGCCTTCCTTGCCACGTTTGAACTATCGGCGGCGGTAGGTGGATTGTCCAGCGAAGAGATCGCCGTACATCTGCTCCCTCTGCTTACGGGGGAATCGCAACAGGCGGCCTACCGGCCGCTGCCCGCCTTGTTTATACAGTGGTTAGGAAGGCCATCCTGGACCGGCTGGGGATGGCACCAGAGGGACACCGGTAGCGTTTTCGAACCCTGGCCTACACCGGCGCCGGCCGGCCCTTCGCCTACGCCCAGCAGCTGAAGGATGCGGCCAGACGGTGGCTGCAGTCTGGGGAGAGGATGGCTGATCAGATCGTCGACGACGTGGTCCTGGACTGGTTCCTGGAAGGCATCCTGGCCCGGACTGCCAGCTGGGTCCGCTGCCATCGGCCGGACACCCTGGAGGGGGCCTTCACACTGGCCGAGGACCACCTGGCAACCCGCGTCCCTCTACCTGCCGAGGACCGCAAGCCGACCGCAAGCCAGCTGGAAGCCCGCTCGTCCGACCCCTGGATCACTGGGGGACCTCCCGGGGTGGTGGACCGCCCCAGCGGCCTGGAGGAGGATGGCTGGGGCCCAGCCAGGACCATCAGTGCCGCGGGACGCCATGCCGCTTTCCCGCACTAACCCCTTTTTGGCGGTGCGGGACGTTGGGTCACTTTCCCGCACCAACCCTTTTTTCTCCCCACCCTCTTCCCACCTGGCACGGAGGCAGGCACACAGATGGCTCCTCAGACACTCCGGCAGGGGTGCTGACGCTGCGGGCGACTCGTCCATCGCCGCAAGAACTGTCTGACCTCCTTGATAAAAGTCGGACAGGTTGTTGGAGACGCCGGCACGCCGGGCCTCTACCCCGGTCAAGAAGGGGGAGAGCCTACTACGTACACAAAGACAAGTTGGGGCCGGAGATTCCAAAAGCTACCCCGCCCCTTTCACATGACCATTTCTCACCGGGCCAGGCGGTGGACGTGGCCGTCTTACAGAAACGGTTTGCTGATGTATTCTCTCCCCTGTCCGAACACCCAGTCCTTTACATAAGCAGGAAACTTGCGGACCGGGAGTCCAAATATAGCCCAGTGGAGAAGCAGTGCTTGGGCGGTCGACACCCTCCACTACGACCTCCTGGGGCGCCCTTTCACCATCTGTTCAGACCACGCCCTGCTGCAGTGGCTCCACCACAAGAAGGACACAAATGTGCGGATCACTCGTTGGTACCTGGCTCTTCAGCCCTTTAAGTTCATGATGATCCACAGGCCGGGGGCGCAGATGGTGGTAGCCAACTTCCTTTTCCGCCGGGGGGGTGGGTTCGCTGTCGGCCGGACGGCTCCCTGGCCTTAGTCGGGCGGTGGGGGTATGTGGCAGACTCAGGGGCGTGGTCGAGCGGGCTTTGGGAGGCGAGGGGAAGTCAGCGTGGTAGACTGACGCTCCCTGCCTCTGTGCAAGCTGTGGCCAATTGAATGACTGGCCAATCACAGCAGCTGGAAGGTTTCTTATGTCTGTTCGTCTTGCAGTGATGGAGGGACGGCAGGGAATGTGAAGGAGCGCTTTGAAGGAATCCCGATCTGAGCACGCCCTTAAAAGTTCTGTCCTCGTTGTATGACGCTCACTTGAGTGTTTTTCTGTTAAGAACTGAATGCAATAAACCCCGCCATGCCGGCGCTTCTGCACCGCTAAACCCTGTGCCACGCGTCCTTGTGAAGAACCTGGGTAGCGAACACGCTACATTTCGAAATGCGGATTAGGGAAATAGCAGATGTATAACACGTTGGTGATTTATTATTTTTTGACAGAATACAGATCTATTAAACTATTTGAGTCATCATTATGTATTAAACTATTTGAGTGGGCGGGTTAATGTCATCTAAACCAGCTTTAGTCACAGACATTTTAAACAATTAACAGACTTATGTTCTCTTTGCTTCTTTTGGAGCCTAAAGTGTGTCCTCATACATAAATACAGTATAATGCAATTGTTGATACTACTATTTTGATTACTCACTAAAGTGTGGTTCTACCAATAATAAGTCTATGATGCTAAATCCAACGATGATGGAGAGAATGTGATAATGTGAAATTAAGAAATATAAAAATACAAAAGAAGAAAGAACATATATTGTTTTTCATATATGCACACATTAAATATATACATCGCTCTGTATGCATGTCTGGTGCATTTTCTTTTCCTATTATCGGTATCTGTACCAATATTCGCCTTGTTGACTACCGATCGGTGAGGAAGATAAGTTATTCACTGATGGCAGTGGCTGATGTTTATCCAGTGTTTCCAACACATAGACTCTACTTTGCTTACTTTTTACTGGACTTTACAGCAGAGCAAGTACTTCCCGTCAATAACCAGACTACGCCACTCACCATGTAAACTCTCTTTTCCGTAATCATATCATTCCAAACACATGTTAAAACCTGAAACGCATTATTAGTCATATTAGCCACACTTGAATGATGATAAAGTGATAAAGTGCTTACATACAATAAACTTTATGTAAAAGTGATCAAATTGATATCCATAGCAGATGTGTTCGATCAAAATAATTATATAATAACAATCTAATAATATATGAACCTGTACCTGGCAGCCCAGGTGATAGGGATACGGTGAGCAGCGTACACGCTGAAGGAGAGCACGTTGGTGACCAGGCCAGCTTCTTGGATGGGCACCGTGCAGCGGTAGTTCTGGGGCAACGTGTGGAAGTTGGCGTTGAATGTGCTACAGTAGAGCTCTACCAGGTCCAAAATGGCCACTGTCAGCTTCTCAACCACTTTCTCTGTGACACAATGGCAAAAGAAGACACCTATCACAGAGTGAAAGTTGAAATTTTGCGTGCAAGCATTATCGGATGTTGAGATGTTGAGTTTCCAACATAAACATTAAAACAAACATGTTGGTTTATGTTCATGGGCAATGCTGAGAGAAAATAATGTCGCTAATTTATGCTTTGGTTTCTGGCAGAGAAATAATAATAAATAAAACACTTTAGATAAGTAAAACCGTTCCCATTGGGGTTCGGCTGAAGGAGATTCTACTGTGCTATATAGGTCAATCCATTTCTTCTGTCCCACCAGAACTAATTTCATCTGAAAGCAAAAAGCAAAGTTGTGAAATTAATGAGCATTTAGTTTTTAATTTGGATGCCCTCTCGATGTTGAGGGTGATTTTGAATGCAGCGAAGACCAGCAATATAATGCAAGTTTGGGTTTGCTTGTGTTATTTAAGGGAGAATGCGATAACTTGGTCCCTCTGGGCACAAGATGCAAATGCAACCATGTCTGCAACCATCTTTAAATTCCTACCATTGCTCAAATGGCACTAAAAAGTACTAGATGACGGGTGAGTATAATACAGAGATAAACTTAAAAAAATATGAACTATTCCTTCAAGGGATGGGTACATACCTCTATTTGCTCTGATGGACAGTACCGAGGCATCCTGTTGGGAAGACAGAGAGAGCACTATGAGAAAACGCTCAGACATCTTGTTCTATTTGACTTTTAAATCACAGGACCAGCAGTCTTCATTCTGAGGGGCTAAGGCAGAAACTGACTACCATGACAACATACATTACATTACACTACACTACATACATTTCATACATTTCTTTCTCTCACTCCATACAAAATGTGCTACTACCGCATCCCTACAACTTCAAGGTCACCCAGAAAGCCTCGTTATACCATACGCCGATGCAATGGGGGTAACCTCAGGTCCCTGCAGCAAACATCTTCTGCAAAGACCTCCTTCTCTGTTGGCTTGTGGAATTGTCGATCTGCAGTTAACAAGGCAGACTTCATTTCTGGTCATGCCAACCACCTCTCCTTGGAGCTCCTTGCTCTCACTGAGACATGGATTAAACCGGAAGATAGCGCAACCCCGGCTGCACTCTCCACAAACTACACATTCTCCCACACATCCAGACCATCTGGCCGTGGTGGTGGGACTGGCCTGCTAATTTCCAACACATGGAAATTTAATCCACTGCTGCCTTTAAACAACTTTGCCTCCTTTGAATATCACGCCATCTTGGTGACTACTCCGGTGAAAGCCTATGTGGTCGTCATCTACCGTCCACCAGGACAACTAGGTGACTTCCTACATGAGCTTGACACCCTGCTGTCATCAATTCCTGAGCATGAGTGTCCCATGCTCGTCCTCGGTGACATGAACATCCACTTGGACAGTGCGAGCTCGGCTGACTTCCTGTCTTTGGTTCGCTCGTTCGACCTAAGACAGGTCCCGACTCCACCGACTCACAAGGCTGGCAAAGAGCTTGATCTCATTCTTGCTCGGAGCTGCACCACGGACAACCTAAGGGTCACTCCTCTTCATCTCTCTGACCACTTCTTCATCCACTTCAATGTCCAGCTACCAAAACAACCCCCCACCTCCCCACCCATGGTAACTATCCGCCGCAATCTCCGCAACCTGTCTCCCACCCACTTCTCCTCTGTGCTTTCCTCTTCTCTTCCGCCCCACGGCACTTTCTCCTCTCTGCAGGTTAATGATGCCACTGACTCGCTCTGCTCCACCTTGAGCTCATGTCTGGATAGCCTGTGTCCACTATCCACCAGACCTGCTCGATCAACCCAGTCGCACCCTTGGCTGACTGACACCCTCCGGACAACGCGCACTGACCTCAGAGCAGCCGAGAGGAAATGGCACAAATCCAAAACAATTGAGGATCTTGCAAGCTACCAGACACTGCTGTCCTCCTTCTCTTCCAGCATCACTGCTGCCAAGAAGGCCTTCTTCAACAATAGGCTCAACGGTGCCACAGACACACGTAAGTTATTCGCCACCTTCAAGTCTCCGCTTTACCCTCCACCACCTCCCCCAGCTACTAACCTCACTGCTGACTGCCTTGCCTCCTTTTTTACTAACAAAGTGGCAGCCATCAGCAGCCAATTCACTAAACAACCTACTCACAACCTGTCTTCTCCAGCCCTAGGCTCATCGTTCCCTGGTTTCACCCCCCTCGCTGAAAGTGAGGTATCTAAACTACTAACATGTAGCCATCCTACTACCTGTCCGCTAGATCCGATCCCATCTAACCTCCTTCAAGCCATATCACGACTATCACCCCGGCAATCACACATGATTAATTCTTCCCTAACTTCCGGCACTTTCCCTTCCGCTTTCAAAGCGGCTCGGGTCGCACCACTGCTCAAATAACCCTCACTCGATCCCAATCAAGTAGAAAACAATCACCCGGTCTCTCTCCTCCCATTCCTTTCCAAAACCTTAGAGAGAGCGGTCTCTAGACAGGTTACAGAGTACCTGTCAAGAAACAACCTTCTCGATACACTTCAATCTGGCTTCAAAAGTGGTCACTCCACCGAAACAGCCCTGTTGTCTGTGACAGAGGCCTTAAAAACTGCTAGAGCTGCTGCCAAATCCTCGGTTCTCATTCTGCTAGACTTATCAGCTGCTTTTGACACTGTCAATCACAGCATACTCCTGTCCATACTCTCAGGTGTGGCCATAACGGGCAGTGCACTTTCCTGGTTCGAATCTTACCTTACTGGGCGCTCGTTCAGTGTGACATGGCAAGGCCAGCTGTCTGTGCCTCACAACCTCACCACAGGGGTGCCCCAAGGCTCGGTGCTAGGACCCCTCCTCTTTGCCATATACACCACCTCACTGGGCCTGATCATCCGCTCACATGGCTTTTCATATCACTGCTATGCGGATGATACTCAACTCTATCTGTCCATCCCGCCTGACGACCCCACTGTCTCGACGCGGATCTCGGATTGTCTCGCTGACATATCCACATGGATGAAGGATTATCATCTTCAACTAAATCTGGCGAAAATGGAACTGCTGGTCTTCCCGGCCAAACAAGGTATTTATCACAACATTGATATTAAAATCGACTCTCTATCTCTTGTTCCTACCAAGGCTGCAAGGAATCTTGGTGTCATTATTGATGACCAACTGACATTCTCGGACCATGTTGCTGCCGTCTCCTGGTCCTGCCGCTTCGCACTACTCAACATCAGAAAAGTCAGGCGGTACCTGACCAAATATGCCACTCAACTGCTGGTACAAACCTTGGTGATGTCCCGTCTTGACTACTGCAAAGCCCTCTTAACAGGCTTGCCGGCCTGTGCGGTGAAGCCACTACAGATGATACAGAATGTGGCGGCGCGACTGGTGTTCAACCAGCCAAAGAGGGCACTTGTCACTCCGCTGCTCATCGAGCTCCACTGGTTACCTGTAGCCGCCCGCATCAAGTTCAAGTCTCTTATGCTGGCCTACAGAGTGATTGCTGGGAATGCTCCCGCCTACTTAAATGCTCTTGTAAGAGCACATGTTGCCCCCCGGGTGCTGCGCTCATCAAATGAGCGTCGCCTGGCTCTGCCCGCCATACAGCCACGGCAATCCAGGCTATTCTCATTTGTAGTTCCACGTTGGTGGAACGAGCTGCCAAAAATGACCAGAGCAGGGACCTCCCTCTCTGTCTGTCTTTAAGAAGCACTTGAAGACCCAGCTCTTCAGTGAGTACCTCCTGTCCTAACCTACAATTACTTAGCACTACCTAACAGTATTTATTGTTACACTAATGTTGTTGTTACACTAATCTCTGTCGCAATGTAGCTTGAATGTTATTCTCCCTTGTAAGTCTCTTTGGATAAAAGCGTCTGCTAAATGACTAAATGTGCCTCAGTTTGATTGCAAACAAGAGAGTTTGTGAGTAGGGATGTCAGGCTTCTCCAGTTCTCCATGTACAAATTCTATTCAACAATAGATCAGAATGAATTCACCTTCACCTGGATAAACATCTGATTATCCTTACAGTTGCATATTCAAAATAGATAAATTCAAAGGACTTGTGGGAGCATGGGGAGCCATTTCAGCCCCTAATATCCAGTTTACCTTTTGGACCTTGGGTTGCAGACGGCAGGGGCATGCTGGGAGCTGGTTGAGGGCAGAGGTCATGTCGGGGGTCTCCACAGAGGCCAGAGAACTGCAAAGGGCCTTCAGTGATTGGACCAGACGCTCCACATGCAGTGGCAGTTCAGCCTGTCAGGATGTAGGCGATAAGGAGTAGATTGTTTGTCCAGAAGAATGAGAAAAAAAAAAAAAGAAAAAAAAAGCCTAAGTACTCAATTTAGTATCAACTTGTATGCACATTGGAGACTCCCTGAATCTTTGCCATTTGGATTAAATTTCTTATCGGTAATTGTCCTTCCATATGCTTCCTCTAACCATGACAACCTCTTTAATCATCTTGAACCATATACCTAAATTATCCATGTCTAACCTCACTCTCGCTAACCTGTCATTTAATATAGTTTAGTATTAGCAATGCCTCAATTGTAAGTCAGGTTATAGCCAGTCTGTGCTGAGTAAAGCGTTACTTAACTGTGGACAGTCAAAATTAAATGTAACCAAATAAGCCATTCGAAAAATAATTGTGTGTGTGTGTGTGTGTGTGTGTGTGTGTGTGTGTGTGTGTGCGCGCATTACCTCAGACAAGAGGAAGGACTCTGCTTCATTGTGAAAGGTATCTAGGAGTAGTGTCAGCGCCTCCCTGTTCACGCAAACATGAAAGAGAAAGAGGAAATATAGAATACAGAGAAAATAATAAAAATAGAGAATATTACAGTATAATCTAATCTACTGTATCTATCTATCTATCTATTCTAATTCGAAACGGAATAGATAGATAGCGATAGATAAACTGAATTCGAAATCAATCGAAATGAGCACTTGATTTTGAACTTTGAAAGCATAGGCAGGTCCTGCACGGAGTTGACTGCCGCTCGCTGCATCCCTCAAGGCACACTGAACCCGCCCACCAGTGGATCCAGTAGTGGAGGTGGTGGGGGGGGGGGTTATGCTGTTTAAACACATGTACAAACTAGGGATGTTAAAATGTGCCGACTAAATGACCGACTGTCTCAGTATTCACCATAAACAGTAAAATATTCAATCTTTTTTGTAATGGCCTATTCAAAACTGTTCTCAAAATGTTACTGTTTTCCGAAATAGCCTATTCAAAACATTCAAAATACTATTTAGCAGTGTGCACCTGCACTGCCCCTGCGGTGTATGCTGCGAGGAGTTTCGCTTTCTCACTTTGCGTGCTTGAAAATGGCAACTACACATACGATTTGGAGGGTTTCAGAAAACCCAGCGGTGCAGTGAAAGTGATGAAAGATCCCATGAATCGGAATGAAAAAGCCCGCCACCTTGGCCAGCGCACGTGAGGGCACGGGCACACCACTGCCTCCATCCGGTCAGTTTATAGTCCGTCGAGAGTATATTTACTCATTTATATATTAACATTTATTTACATATTTCTCGCCTTGTTTATTTATTTCAGGATTTATTTCATAGGCATATTTCTTTTTATTTCATGCTACGCCCACATACACCCTATTTGTGCGTACAAGGAAATGAGCTGCGTGCACTGCTGCTGTCTGTGGCTCTCCTGCGCAGGGGGTGCGGACCGAGACAGCAACGGATGACTTTGCTGGACTGTCCTTTGCCCCATCTTGTCCAGCATTATCATGGCATGTGTTTCCACAATGCGCAAGATGGAAATGTTTCTGAATGTGAAACTCACGAGCGGTGCCGAAAAGGTTATCCCTGTAATTTAGCTGGAACTATGTGTGAAAGGAGCTTAACAATGGCATAGCAAGTGAACAGTCAGTTCTTGAGGTTGATGTGTTGGAAGCAGGAGAAATGGACAAGCGTGAGTATTTGAGAAACTTTGACAAGGGCCAAATTGTGATGGCTAGATCAGAGCATCTCCAAAACGGTAGGTCTTGTGGGGTGTTCCCGGTATGCGAGGGTTAGTACCAACCAAAAGTGGTCCAAGGAAGGACAACCTGTGAACCGGCGCAGGATCATGGGCGCCAAGGCTCACTGATGCGCTCGGGGAGCGAAGGCTAGCCCGTATTGTCCAATCCCACAGAAGAGCTAGTGTAGCACAAGTTGCTTAAAAAGTTAATGCTGGCTATGTTAGAAATGTGTCAGACGGTGTATTACAGCTTGCTGCGCATGGGGCTGCATAGCTGGTCGGTGCTCATGCTAACCCCTGTCCACCACTGAAAGCACCTACAATTGGCATGTGAGCATCAGAACTGGACCATGGAGCAATGGAAGATGGTGGCCTGGTCTGATGAATCACTTTTTCTTCTACATCATGTGGATGGCTGGGGTTAAGCCCTGATTATACCTTTACGCGGGTGGGCGCGAGTGCAGTCCGTTAATAGCTGGCATATTGTCCGTTGCAGTATTCTCAGAAACCACGGGTGGTAATAGAGAAGGTAATGTGTGAAGCAGGAAGCAATAAACAAAGAAGATGCTAGACAGCAAGCACACATGTAATTATGCTCCCTCATTGCAAGACACTAAGAAGAAACTGCACATGGATACCAATAAAAAAATTACCTTTTATTTGTAAACCGAACTGAATATTAAGCCTGTTAATGTACAATAAAAATCACAAAACCTGAGTGAACGGTTTGCATATACTATTTTTATCTCTGCGTCAAAAAGTAATTGGTATATTTTGAATTTCACATCTGACTTGTGCTGCGCATCAATGTTTTCCAACATTGGCAGGCGCGCACACACACACACACACACACACACACACACACACACACACACACACACACACACACACACACACACACACACACACACACACACACACACACACACACACACACACACACACACACACACACACACACACACACAGTCTAATATAATTCAAGTTTATAAAAGGCTGTCTAAAATAAAATATATACATGTATTAAAAAAAAATCCCTTTGGTGCTTAAATTCAAAAATTAGACCCATCGTCCCCTTACTTGGTGACTGTCTGCTTGATCGGCCGCTCCTGCAGCAAGATGCCGTGGTTCATGGTGGAAGCCGTTTCATCATCTTCCTCCTGTCAATCAAAAAGTATATTCATAGGTTAAATAAAAAGAAAAAAGATGTATATGCATGTATGCATTATTCACTTAACCATGCTTTGGTTGGTGTGCGTGCGTGCGTGCCACCCTTGAGGCATTCCTTGTTAATAAACACAAGATTTCCATTAAAATGTAATAATCCCATCACTATGAATGCTAAAAAGTAGTCAGTATATAGAAATGTTACACGTATCAAAATTAGAAACAAAATAATGCGTACTCTTCGCATGATGTGACGGTGACCCTAAATATTCTGATAGTACTGAAAATATCCTTGACTATAATTAGGATATTTCACACTCACAGTTGCACCGTTATAGGTAGCTCTGACGATATATGGTATAACACCACACAACTCAGGTATGATGCTGCTTTTATACATCACTTTTGTAATATATTCATCAAAATAAGCATAATGTGTTACAATGGTAATTTAAATCAAATGGTAACAGATTATGCTTATTTTGTCATTTATTGAGCCTTTGATTTCACTAGCTGATAAAGGTGTTTCCTGACTGCAGGAAAGCTAGCTACTTACTACCAGTAAAGCACAGTAATACATCCTAGTGCTGTTATACTGCCTATCAGCACTCATGGATCCCCTTTCCAAACCCTATTTAATTCCTGTGTGAGAGTTGAGTGCATCTGGGTGTATCGTGTTGATAACATATGATGACACTTCATGAATCCTTAGTGGGAAATTCAGAAAAAAAAAAAAAACAGTGCAGTCAACAAATGTACACCTTTGTACACTATCTATCTACACAAAGTTGAGTGTGAGTGTGTGTGTTCTGACCGTGCGAGCCAGCTCTGTGTTGATGGAGGAGCGCTTGGTGAGGAGGAGGCAGATGTCCAAGTCAAACTTCAGACACTGCTGGATGTATTCCAAACCAGCCAGTGTCTGGGAACTGCAACAGCAGAGGAAGACAAAGAACAGAATGGAAGGGACATATGCCTTTTATTACATGATAAACTAAAAAAAAAAAACAAAGACAGCGATCTGGACGACCTGGAAACTGGTATATCGAGGGGTGCTATTATTAGACTTGTGCTACCTCCAAGGAAAACAGAAACGGAAGGAGACTCTTTAAAAACAACAATAAAAACAACAAAAGACAACAACAAAAATCCCTCCAATCAGCGTTTCAGCACCACGGACCCACCTACCAAAAAAGAGGGAAACAAAACTGCCACATCGCATCACCCGGAGGTTCTAACGTCATTAAACTGACTAATCTGGTCATGACATTTTGCACAAATAATTCCAGGCTAAGGAGGTCTTAGAATTTATCCAGGAGCAAGATACCTGGCCACTGTGAGCCTCAGTTGAAACTCTTAGCAACCAACTAGCATTTGTTACAAAGGAAAACAAAGAAATGCAAGAAACAACTCCAGATCTTCAGGTATAAAGTAACACTCTACAGGAGTTCATGATTACACAGTGAAAGACAATCATTGGGTGCACAGGGTGTTATTTTGTTGGGTATAAGGTTGGACAGGGCAAGATTTATTAGACTTATTAAAATAAGTTAAAAGGTGTAAAAAATGTTTCAATAGTAGTCTGCCAACAATCACTAGTGTAACGTTCTGTTTGTATGATGGGGGGGTTCAAGTTCATTGGTGGGTTGTTATAATTTGCATAAGTTCATCTGATTGGAGGGAGGCGTCCGGGATAGTTGATAATTCAAATATTCATTTGTTCATATTTATTTATTTACATATTCATATTTTAAAAACATTTCACTATAAAAATAAATGAATAAAACAAGGACAAGGACTTATATATAATTCTTAGTTATATATAACTTACAATAATTAAGTTATTTTTGTGTAGAACAGGTATAAACATTATTCTTCACGCATAAATAATAAGTCAAATAACTTATTGAAATAAAATCTCAATGTCAGACCAGTGCATGTGTGCCTTGGCTTTGTGAACCTGACTTGACAGAGTGTGCGCTCCTTTTCAGCCAGAGCACCTCCTGGTGAGGGAGGAGCATGGGCCATCTCTTAAAATGGGGAAACATTTGCCATTGGCAGAAGATGGCAACTTTCATAAACTTGACAAAAAAATCATCATCACCAGCAAAACTCTGTTCCCTTCTTTCATACAAAAGAGCAGATCAAAATAACCGGATCGGCTGCGTAGCAGCACGCAGTTAAACAAATAAGAATTAAAAAGACCTCTCGCACAAAAACAGAGAAATGCTGCATGGCTACGCATGGACCCCGCACAGCTGTTGTGGCGTGACCAGTGGAGCTCCAACAGTGGATTTAATAGCAGGGAGCGCTTACGGCACTCCGCGCCACGCCCATACTGTGCGGCAACTAGAGGTTGGGAGATTTCTCGATTTAAAGATGACATGAAAAAAATAAAAAATAACCCGGACCCTCCCATTAATTTCTAATTTACAGATTTTATTGTGATAAAAATAACAGCCTACAGTAAAGTTAATTATCTCAATCGTGTTTGGGAAGCTCAGGTGACAAGTGAGATCGGGTGCTGGACCGGCCATTCAGAAGCTACGCTGCAGGACGTGCTGAGTGACGTCGCTGGGCCGTGTTTCCCTCCACCCCAGATGATGTCCGCAAGTATAAAGAAATGGTGACAACCATCGGAGCCACATCTTCCACTCGCTTAGCAATGAAGTTTAAGGTGCAAAACCGTGAGTTAACAAATCCATACAGGACGCACTGAACGCGCGCACCACTGCTTACACCGTGTCATGGAACATGGACGATTACAAACATCGCTTACCAACTGAGGAGGGCTGTGAAAGAGGCAAAGTGCCGTTACAGGGAAAGAGTGGAGTCTCAGTTCCAGCTGTCTGAAACCGGATACATGCGGCAGGGATTACGGACTATTATGGTCTACAGAGGCAGAGCTACCACCACAGTGAATGCTGACGCTTTCGCATTAGCCCCCTGGTTACCACAACAGAACCGAGTTCCGCTGCCGGAGGTGAGTGCACTCAGCATCTCAGAGCACAATGTGAGGAGGGCTCCAAGACAGGTGAACACCAGGATAGCAGCTGGACCGGACGGCCTTCCTGGACATGTTCTAAAGACCTGTGCATACCTGCTTCCCAGTGTTCCCCATCATATTCAACCTCTCCCTAGCGCAGCCCTGGTGCCCATATCGAAAATTGGGGATGGGGAGAATCGTTGACAGGTGAATTGTAATCGTAAGGCCAGTGAAGATTCACACCTTTGTGTCCATTAGAGATTTTGTGTCAAACAAAGTGGATTTGTATGGCTAAATATGTGGAGTGCCCCAAGGTTCAATTCTAGGACCAATTATTGTTTAATCTCTATATGCTCCCACTTGCACATTTAATAAAGAAACACAAAATAAATTACCATTATTATGAGGATGATTGACAACTGTACATATCCCTATCTCCTGATGACCTACTCCCCATACACTCCCTCACTCAGTGTATTAATGATATTAATGCATGGATGTCACAGAACTTTTTACAACTGAACAAAAATAAAACAGGAATTGTCATATTTGTGGCAAAGGCTCAGAGACAGAAAATTGCAGCTCACCTCAGTTCTCTGCCCCTGGAGAGCAAAAATGAAGCCAGAAATCTGGGTGTAATCAGAGACGGCGATCTAAGTTTTAAGAGCCATATCAATCACATCACAAAATCAGCCTTCTACCATCTAAAAAACATTTTAAAATTAGGAGGCTTCCTGTCAAAAGCAGACTTTAAAATTAATCCATGCATTCATAATGAAAAGATTGGACTTCTGTAATGGCTTATTTACCGGCCTTCCGAAATCAGCTGTGCAGCTGCTACAGTTAATCCAAAATGTGGCTGGACGCGTTCTCACTGGGACTAAAAAGTTTGAAAACATCACGGTTACCAGCGGGGAGCATGCTGTGATCTCGCAAAAAGACGGAAGCGGAAGTGAGTAGTGAGTGGAGATCCAACAAGGCGGCGCCCTGCTACACTAACTAACGCACCGGTGGCTCCACCTCAGACAAAATAACAAAGCGAATTGCAAATAATATTATATATATATATATATATATATATATATATATATATAAAAAAGGGAACAACGCACGAAACCAAAGTGGAGGACCTCGAGGAGTATATCGATTTTTTTTTAAATGCATACGTGATGGAAGACGACCAGGACCGCATTAATCCCGGGGAAAGGAAGAAGACCGACTCAGCAACGGAAACAGACGATCTCATACCGGGTGGCGTAGAGGTTAGTGTCTTGGATGAGATTAACAAGAAACTGGACATGCTCGGTCCACTTCTCCGAGACATGACCGAGATCAAAGCCAGTCTTGATTTCCTGCACCTCACAGTTGTTGAGATGCAAAAAGACAACGCGGATCTAAAAACCTCGCGAAGCGTCTCACGGTGGAGATGGAAGTTGTAAAAAAAATGAAAATAAAATAATGAAAGGGACTATCTTGGATATTCAATCCAGAAGTATGCGGGACAACCTCATATTTCCTGGGATCCCAGAGAACAACACCGAGTCCCCAGAAAATATGGTGAAAGACTTTCTCTGTACCGCCCTGAAACTCCCGACGGAGAACGTGAAGCAGATCACCTTTCACCGAGTTCATCGACTGGGACACCGTCCCCGCTCCATCATCGCTATATTTGAACACTTCAAGCACAAGGAGCTGGTTAAAAGCAAAGGACGGGAGCTGAAAGGAACAGCGCTGGGCATGAACGATCAATTCCCTCGGGAGATCAACGACCGACAGAACGTGCTGTATCCTGTTCTGAAGGAGAACTGGCAGAAGGGTGAACGCGTATCGATGGTTGTTGATAAACTATATATAGATAGTCTGTTATACCGAAACTCCTCCACCACACCCTGGTTATTCTGATTATAATGCATGTATTCTTGTAATTCCGGTTAATTTATACTGCAAGATGTAGGAATAGGCATGCCATCTTTGTCAGGATTTAAAATATCGCTCACTCTCATCCCACATCCTAATTCCCGCTCCATACTTCCCTCATCATCTCACCTCCCTAATCCCTCTCTCCTTACTTCTCCTATCACTCTCACTCTATAATGTCTTTCACTTTATGTATGTCTAATCCGGTAATGTTCTGTGTTTAGCTTTGTCTACTTGTCATTTGTTTGTGGAGTTGTCTCCCTACAAACTTCCTACAATACTAGCAGTGAAAGGAATATAAAGGAGGAAACCCCAGACTTATCTATGAGAAAGCATGGGAACGGTAGTAGAGCTATTGCCTTGGACCCCCTAACTAGCCTCAATGACACCCATTAAGTTTGTAAGTTGGAATGTGAGAGGCTTGGGCTCACCTGCTAAACCTAGCAAAATTCTAACTCACCTCACCAAGATGAACCCCAGCTTCTGTCTACTGCAAAAAACCCACCTCATTGCATCTGAGCACCTCAAACAAATCCAAAAAATAATAATAATAATAATAATAATAGGCTATCGATATTGACCAATAAAGGTATCCCATATCAAAATAAACCCACAATATCAGACCCAGAAGGGCGTTTCATAATGATTGATGGGATTTTAGGTAACATCAAATAAACCATCGTTAATATTTATGGCCCCAATGAGGATGACCCAAATTTCTTTCACAATATATTTTCAAAACTTTTAGAATTCTCTGAATCAATTATCATATTGGGAGGAGACTTCAACACAGTACTGGATCCAAATTTAGACCGTTCTCAAACCAGAAATATTCCTAAATCCTGGCGTTCATCGGACACCATTAAACAATATATGAGTGATCTTGCTCTTGGGGATTGTTGGCGATCAAATAAACCACATTCTAGAGAATACACATATTATTCACCACCCCACCAAAGTTTCTCTAGAATCAACCATTTCTTGACAAGTAATTCCGCACTGTCCAAAATCACTAATCCAGAAATCCACTCTATTGTAATTTCCGATCACGGGTCGATAAGTTTCAACCTGATAAATGAAACAAACCGGAACCCTCCCGGCAGGTGGCGGTTTAACACCTCACTTTTGACAGATAAAGAATTTAACCATTTCTTTTCAAGAGAATGGACTTCCTTCATTGAACTGAATGACTCCCCAGAAATATCACCATCCTTACTTTGGGAAACAGCTAAGGCAGTACTAAGAGGTAGTATTATTTCATTCTCTACTCACAAGAAAAAGACAAGGATAAGAATGCCAAAATATACTCCAACAGCAACAAAAGAAGTTGCACTCCCAACAAGCCCACTCATCTTCTGAGCAAACCCGAAAGGAGATCAGGACAATTACATCTCAACTTGATACTATCATCCATCAACAGACACAATTCCTTACACAACGAACAAGAGCAAATTATTTTGAATTCAATGACAAATCAAGTAAATTTCTTGCCAATCAATTGAAATGTGATAGAGAAAAATCACATATTACAGCCATCAAAGATTCACAGGGTAGAATAACATGCTCTCTGCAAGACATCAATAACATATTTAGAGACTTTTATAATAACCTATATCACTCGGATAATGAATCGAATATATCAAACATTCACTCATTCCTTGATGATATTGACCTTCCTAAACTTTCGACGGAGCAGGCTAAACCTTAGATCAACCACTTCTCTTGAAGGACTCAGGAAAGCCCCTCTTCTCTATGCCCAACAATAAATCACCTGGATCAGATGGCTATCCAGTGGAATTTTATAAACACTTCTGGCCACTTATCTCCCCGTTATTCATCAGAGTGGTTACAGAGGTCAAGTCAACCTCCACCAGGCCTCCGCACATGAATACTGCTCTCATTTCAGTTTTGCTCAAACCCAAAAAGGACCCAACCCTCACCTCCAGTTACAGACCCATAAGCCTTATTAATTGAGACCTTAAGATTATAAGTAAAACACTAAGCAACAGAATTGAAAAATTAATTCCATTTATAATCCACCCAGATCAAACAGGCTTTGTCAAAGGCAGAGACTCATCCAGCAATATGCATTGTTTATTCAGTCTGATGAACATATTTAAAAGGAACAACTTTAATACCATTATTGCCTCTTCGGATGCCGAAAAAGATAGATTTGATAGAGTTAATTGGACATATCTCTTTTCAATCCTCAACAAATTTGGCTTCGGAGAGTCCCTCATTCAATGGATCAGAATCCTCTACAACTCTCCATCTGCTTCTGTCATCACCAATGGTTACACCTCACAGCGTTTCACTCTACAACGCAGCACAAGACAAGGATGTCCGCTCTCCCCTTTACTATTCGCCATCTTTATTGAACCCCTCGCGGCGGCTATCCATCAAAACAGGAATATTGAAGGCATACAAACAGGAAACTCTGTTCACAAAATCAGTTTGTATGCAGACGATATCCTGTTGTACAGACAGAACCCAATACCATCCTTACCAGAGGTGTTCAATCTTATATCTAAATTCTCAGCTATCTCAGACTATTTAATAAATTGGACTAAAACCACAGTCTTGCCACTCATTGGGGGGGACTGTAATGCTGCAACCCAGAAACTTCACAACGGGCAATATTAGATACCTTGGTATTGATATCTCCCCCAATCGATCAGATTTGTTTACCCTTAACTTCACTCCATTGCTCAAATCCATTAAAGAAGACCTCATTCAATGGAACAACCTACCCATCTCACAAATTGGGAGGATAGCAGCAGTGAAAATGAATACACTTCCAAAAATAAACTATATATTTTCATTGACCCCAGTGCAACAAACAGTACATTGGTGTAATACTCTCCACTCAATAGTCAACAAATTCTATTGGAAATACAAGAAACCGAGAATCAAACGAGCAACACTACAGAAAAACAAAGACTGTGGAGGCCTAGCAGCCCCAAACTTTAGGTACTACTATCTAGCAAACCATCTTCAATTTAAAATTAAATGGTTACAACCAGAGCAACAAATGGCCCACGGATGGCAAGACATTGAACAATCTGAAGGTCAGGAGTTATCCGTTATCATTATTCGACTCCCATT
The DNA here is from genome assembly GCF_960531495.2 of Zeus faber. Lineage (NCBI taxonomy): Eukaryota > Metazoa > Chordata > Actinopteri > Zeiformes > Zeidae > Zeus > Zeus faber. The sequence continues at coordinate 1,971,370 of NC_137192.1, forward strand.
CCTTACTGAAAAGGAAACATAATTGCTTTAAAAACCCATTTTTCGCAACAACTCTGTCAGCCTGGTGGAAATTCCTCAATCTCAGTGGTCACACTATCCAAACAAATTCACATCAATCTGGCACAACCCAGATTTCTAAGTTAAAAACAGACTAATAATCTTTAAGTCTTGGAAAAGACAAGGAATTACTCATCTGGAACACATTTTTGAAAACAATTCGCTTATATCCTTCCCAACCTTAACCCAAAGGTATAATATCGGTGGCCACGGCTTCCTTCAATTCCTTCAATTACAGCAGTCTCTAAAAGATAAAATCAAATTAACAAACAACATCCGACAACCACCTGAAATGATTTAACATCTCACTCATATTGGTCACTTGAAAAATCCCTTTTCCAGAATATACACACTTTGATTAAAAACAGACGACACCTTATCTCTACCTACAATGAAATGGGAACGATACCTTGCTGTTCCCACGATATCAACCTGTGGAAGCTTATTTGCAACAACACCTTTTCTATGACCGGCAACTCCAAAATGCAACTCACTTCACTTAAGATTTTAATCATTGTAATCTATTTCACAAAATTAAGAGTCCACAATGCAGCATTGGTGTTGAAAGGTTGATTTGAGGATCAGATGTTATTTGCTTCGATTTTCTTCAACGTAGCTAGCAACAGCTGCATGATGGTGCCGAATAATCTACACGTGGACAAGAAAGGGAAAGAATAACAACTGTATTGACACTTTATGACCTGTGGTGTGCGTTGGTGGAGTAATTGTTTAAAGGAGAAGAGCAGACGTAGCAGGCCGACAGATGGGGGCATAAGGACCTAAAAAGGAAGTAAGGTCCCCATTTCCAAAGCCTATCAGGCTAAAACATACTTCCTGACTTCTGCTGGGGACGCACGCACGCACACGTGCACACACACACACACACACACACACACACACACACACGTAAATAATATCCAAACATCCGCCAATACACTCAAAGCGCAGATAGAGAGGGGAAGATGTTGAAACACTGGCCAGTGTTTATTTGTACAGTATATAGAATGGTATATTTGTTGATATATTATTCTATATTGGTATATGTCCAGGGGTCTGTGGGTTGCGATTTTAGAGGGATTCCATTGGCAGGGGTTGGAGGGGGATCCATTGTGGTTTGTCGGGTGCACAGGGCTAAGTAGTGCTGGTTTGGTGGAGGCAGCCACAACTGAGGCCAGCTACGTTATTACGTTGGGACCACAAACCACACGTTCTCTTTTCCAAACCACCGCCTGCACCCCGCCCCCCAAACTTCCCCTCTGATTCGGTCCACCTAACTTAGTTGCCTGGCCCTAGCTGAACACAGACCTTTTATGAGTAGCGGGGAAAGCTGCTTGTTTGATTGTGTGAATTATGAGCTGGGTGACAACAAGGGCATACTGTATATATCACAGCGCAACTGTTGTGGATGAAGAGTGAGGTAGAGCGAAAAATTGTCTGTTATAAGAATTTTATATGTCTATGTTTTGCTGTACTTTTCACATGAGCTTTTGTACAAGGTATGTGTACTTTGCTTTTCTTCTAAAGGCTAAATAGAGTTTATGTCTTAAAAAAGATATGAACTAGTCACTTTCTGTGCCTTAATGTAAAGAGGAGAAAGGCAACATGTCTCAACCATCAGATAAGGGAACTTCAACAGATGATCTGTCTCAACGAAACTGCCACATCAGCGAAACTGTCTCATCAGCAAGACACATGCGGAGGCATGGCCACTCCAAAAAAAACTGTATAAAAACTTGAGCTCTCCAGTTGGAACTGAGCAATTCCTCTGTGGCACTCTGTTGTGTTGTTACATTGAAACTGCTCCTCTTGTACAAGATTAAATACTTTATTAACCTTAAGTATGTGTCTCCGATTTCCTCTGTAACGATTAGTCCATCCAGGAACAAAGTTTATAACAATTTAACTTTAACATTAATTTGGATCCCAACGTGGGGCTCCAATATCGCCCTCTTCTCTCCATAGAATCGGACCTGAAACCTTGCAAGGGGGAGTCTGGGACTCCTAAAGAAAGTTGTTAAAGGTTTGTTTTGAAACTCTGGAGTCAGGGACTCGGAAAGACGTTGTTTGGAAGGTTGTAGACTTAAACTAATCCCCCAGGACCTGAGTAAACAAAATATTGATGTATGAAAGCGTTGAAAATAACGAAAACAAAAATAAGCAAAAAAAAGATAAAACAAAAAAAAAAAAAAATATATATATATATATATATAATAAATACATAAATAAATAAATAAATAAATAAATAAAAATGGGAAATAACTGTAAGTGCTGTTGTAAAGGACAAAAGAAAGTAAAATACGAAGGAGATGCAAAACGTATGCAGACAAGAGGACAAAATAACGTAAAGTACTTAGAAAAATGGAAAAAACATTACGATTTTAAGGGAAATTTAGAGGTAGAAGAGTGTTAAAGGTTGGTGTCAGCAATAGACGACAGATCAAAAGGGAGAGAAAAGCAGAGATGAAAGAATGGGTATGAGGAAGCAAAAGCGTGGTTAGTCGTAGCAGAGGTAAGAAGTAAGGGACAGCAAAGACAGAAGGAGAAAGAAAGGGAAAGAAAGGCAGAAGAGAAAGAGAGAAAAGAAGCCGAACAAAAAGATAAAAAAAATCTGAAAAACCAAAAGGTGACTGACATGTACCCTGTTCTTTGTTCCCGCCGAGACAAACAAAGGAGAGAGTATGGTGACGAGTACGTTCCTCTGGGTCCCCCACCCCATCCTCCACCCTATCCTGAACCTCCAGTCTTAACTCCTCATCCAACGCTCTACGCTCCAGTTCCTCCAACCTCCTCCAAACCACCACGTCTCAGCCCACAGGCCACAGCACCTCCAGGGCAGTACCAATCTGACGAGACCCCGAAAGAATAACCTGCAGCAGTAAGTCATACAATCCTTTTTCCTCACTGATCAAAAATAAACCATTGTCGCCAGAAAGAGGCGAACCGGTCCTAAAATCTAAACAACATGCACCTATGTTCATCTGCTTTAGTTAAAAAAAACAAAAAAAAAAACACCGAATCGAATATGGCACAGCAGGCTTGCGCGTCATAAGGGAGCACGCCCTGCATGTCGAAGGAGTGCAACACACAAAAAAGAAAAAGGAGGTGAGGGACGCTTTTGAAATAAAAGGAGAGGATGAAAATAATGATGGTTGTCCTCGAGGTGCATTTCCTCGGAAATACACAGAAGCATGAGGTGGCTGGCCAGGACGGGGTGGAAAAGGTGGAGTGGGAAGGAGGAATGGACACGAGAGAGACGATGTCTGCTACAACTGTGGCAGACTGGGACATTGGGTAAGACATTGCCAATCGAGCAGGGAACACAGAGGTGGAAGGATGGAGGAGGAGGAGAAAGGGGAACCAGACCGAACGATGACTCACATCTGGCGTGAATGCCAGAGAGAAAAACAGGTCCTGCACTCACACACCCCTCACACGCACACACGGACTTAGATGAAGGCGATTCAGAAGAAATTCTCAACCTAGGAAACACTGACATGATGATTAGACCTGTATGAGCAGAAACCTTATGTGTCCTTGGTAGTGGGAGATAGAGAGATCGTATTTCCCTGCGATTCAGGAGCATGCAAATCGATTATACGGGAAGAAAATGCAGACGGTTTAAAAATATCTAAAGAAAAATAAAATACTTCAATTAAAGTAATTCTAATAATTAATAAATAATTAAAATAACACCACAGGGATCATTTAGGACATATATTTGTGAACTTATATTTATATAAGTGTGAACCCCCGTGCATCTATTGGCTGCAGGCTCAGGATATTAGTCTGCCTCAGCGCATGAAATTAATAATTTTGAGACAAAAAGAAAATCTATTACCCCGTACAAACTATTATTACAGTAGGCCAGGAAAAATAATGTAACATGCCTAAGTCTAACAAAGAACTGCACTGAATTTAAATTAACAGTAAATATTTTCTTCTTTGCATGGACTACTGTACCTTCTGTAAATTTGATATACTGACATCATGATATACTGTAAGTGCCTGGATTATTCTGCAAAAAACAAGTATTTATCAAGTATTTATCAGTCTATACGCAAACATTATGAAAAATTGATCTTGTATTGCGCTCAATGTTGGTGAAACATCACCTGAGCTCCGAGTGAATATAATATATTAGATAAAATGTAGGATAACAATAAAAAACAAACTTTAAACAGATTTAAACAGATTAACAATAAAAATGGGTATTACAACAACATACTGTCAGACAATAAGTGTAAGTCTAAGAATTAACAATTAACTATTGAATAAGCCAAGAAATCATCAAGAAGTTAGAATGAATTGCAAAATACAATAATTAAGAATTAATTTGGAAATAAAGAAAGACCAATCGCTAATAACTCGGCAAGATTAGATACAATAGCGAGAGCATTACCACCGTGCCTTCAAGCTGTGCAAGCAGCAGCCCTCAAGATCCAACAATGAGCACCAGTAGTGTTGTTTCACTCCCTGACCTTAAAAGTTCCACATGCAGTCTCAATACCTCTCTTACAGAATAAAATCGCTTTCTAGTCCCCTGCCAGACACCTCGGGTGTATGGCAGTTCTATTATCTCAACCTCATCTTACAATGGAACGATGTACCACTCTGAGTGCTTCCACCCTTTTACCATCTGCTGCGGATGGGGAGACGCATGACTGCATCTACTGATAGTCAGTAAGCTTTCTCCACCCTACACGTCTTCGCGGCACAATGGAAGAACAGAGGTATGGTCACATCCACGGGAAAAACAATTATACATGCAGAACTAATATTAGTACTACTAGACGCGATTCTCCTACCAAAAGCTGTAGCAGTCTGTAAATGCGCCGCACACACCAACGGAACAGATCCCGTTTCACAATGCAATCGCTTCGCTGACAAGGAAGCGAAAGTCGCGGCCACCCGACCACACACGAACACAGATGCAGTGGAAAAACAAGGGAGTGAAACAAACAGATAATTGCATTTGGAAATGACCAAACGATAAACCCATCCTCCCTAAATCTCTTTTTAGATTTGCCAGAGGTATACCCATGTCTCAACAGGAGGGATGATCAATATGGTTGAATGTCAGTTCACAACATACAGATTTCATAATTACTCTAAAAAAGTTTGTGCATCATGTCTGATTTGCTCCAAACAAAACGCACAGGGCAGATTACGACCAAAGAGAGGGGCTTTCCCACCGGCTACCTATCAGTTTCAAACAATATGCATGGATTTTATAGAAATAAATAAAGCAGAAGATAGGAAGTACTGTTTAGTGGTAATAGACATGTTTTCTAAATGGGTAGAAATAATACCAACAGTAACTAATGATGCTATCATGGTGGCCAAGGCTCTGGCTACCATAATAGCACCGAGATTCAGGTTTCTAGAAATTATATATTGTGACAACGGTCCACATTTTAGAAATCAAGTCAAATCAAAATTATCAGAAATATTTGGCATACAATTAAAAAATCATTGTAGCTACCATCCACAATCGGCAGGTCTGGTAGAAAGGACTAATGGAACAATCAAAGCTAAATTAAGAAAAGCTATGGATGAAACAGGGAAAACATGGATTGTGTGTTTACCAGCAGTAGCAATTAGATTACACATTTATTTTAAGAACCCTAGGCATATTACCATTTGAAATGTTATATGGAAGACCCTATAGAATACCTCTCATACAAATGAACGGAGATGATACAGATTTGACAGAAACAATTGTTGATTATATGAGTAAAATGTTGAAAAACAAAGAAATTACAGCTAGAGCAAGGGTGGAAAAACTTTTTGGCTCAGGGGCCACATTGACTTTTAAAATTTGACAGACTGGCCGGGTCAGCACAAGATGCATACATATCAAACATAAACAGAAAAAAAGCATTACAGTGTTAATACACTTGTCTTTTAGTGGTAACAGTGTTGTTGATCACCCATTTTTGCCAGTGCATCGAAGTCTGGTGTTAGTTTTGTTGTGGCAATTCTCAGAACAGATCTGAGGTGTTCATCACTCAACTGGGATCTGTGGGGTGCTTTGTTGGTGTTCATCACACTAAAATTCTGTTCACACGCATACGTAGAGCCAAACAACACCAGCATCCTCTGTGCCATCTTCTGGATGTTTGGCTGGGCTTAATGAAGCATATAACTCATCCAGTTAAAGAGAGTTGAACTTCTCCTTTAAGACGGTGAGATCAATCAGTTCCAACTGCAACTCCTGTGGCGCCGTTTCAGGGTCTTGTGAGAAGGGACATGACACCAGATGAAGTGACTTGTCAATTTTTTCAAAATCAGAGACCCGATGGCAAAATTCTTCATGCAGGTCATCCGGTGATTTCCTGTATTTTTTTCACATGTTTCACATGCCTCTTTCAACGTAGCCAGTGTGGGGAAATGAGCGAATGACTTGTTTTGCATTTGCTTTGAGAATAAAGCTAGCTTGGTTTTGAAGGCTATGACGTTTGTATGCATTTCATGCACAAACTGGTCTTTCCCTTGTAGCTTCAGTAAGCTAAATCACAAATCCAATCTGTGTCACTCAGCTCAGGAAACTTGTCAGTGTTCTCAAGTATCTCCAAAAATGAGAATCTCCTGTTTGAGCTCCCACACTGGTTGACATACTTTCCCCAAACTTAAACAGTGGACATTAGAATGGTAAAGCTGGTAAAACTTCAAGAAACTTAATAAACTGACGATGGGGAAGTCCCCTCGCTCGAATAAAGTTAACAAGTTTTACAACTGGCTTCACCACGTGGTCAAGCTGCAATACAGATTTACACAGTGCTTCCTGGTGAATTATGCAGTCTAGGAGAATTAACTCCTGCTCAGGGTTTTTATTTTTCACCCTCTCCTGGATTCTTTTGAGCAGCCCAACGTTTTTTCCCGTCAGATTTGGCGATCCATCTATGGGAACGTTGGCGACACACTGTCATACAAATCCTCTCCCCGTGTTTTCCCTTTTAGGGATTCCATGGCCAAAAACCCCTCAGTTTTCTCAAAATTGTCATTAATCCCTCTGATGAAAATTAAAAGCTGAGCGGTGTCCTTTATGTCATTACTTTCCACCAGTGCCAAAGAATATAATGTAAATGACTCCGGTTTTTGTTTAGCTTGCTACCTAGGTCTTAGTCAATTATTTCAACACGGCGAGTAACTGTCCTGCGTGATAAGCTAATTTTTTTAAGTTTGTTCTTGCTCTCAGGACACAAGATACCTGCTGTCTCTACTATGCACTCTTTGAGAAACTCCCCTTTGGAGAAAGGCTTGCTGGCTTTTGCTAATTTGAATGCCAGCAAATAACTTGCCTTCGTGCTTGATTCTTGGATGGCAGTTTGTCGGATAAAGGTGGTTTGCTGAGCCTGCAAGCCAGCTGCCAACCTCTGAGCGGTAGCCGTCCGTTATGCGTTGATTGGTTGTTACCGTAATTAGCATGCTTGGTAGAAAAGTGGGGGCTGACGTATTCCTTTAAAACCGCAATCGTTTCTTGGCAAATAAGACATACAGCCTTTGACCAGACCTAGGTAAAAAAAGTATTTAGTTGTCCATTCCTTATTAAACACTCGGCACTCACTGTCAACTTTTCTTTGGCCCACTCATTGTTGCAGATGGGTTCAGAGTAGTAGCAGAGTAATAACAGAGAGAAGCTCGGGCTCCGCAAAATCAAGTCACTGCGCCTAATACGCCACCTGGTGAAACGCCAGGCATTACAGGTCAAGATCAAATGAATGCAGTCATAATTATGAATTCTGTACCAATCTTCGGCAGGCCGGATTAAAAAGACCAACGGGCCGGATGTGGCCCGCGGGCCGTAGTTTACCCACCCCTGAGCTAGAGTGTCTCCCCCGACAGAACCAGTAACGCAAGGTGAGACCCCGGAGACCAGGCTATCCGGTGTTCATCAAGATCCTAAAAACAAGTGGTGTTCTACACCCCGGTGGGAAGGGCCATACCAGGTCCTGCTGTCCACCCCCACTGCAATCCACATTACTGAGAGAAAAACCTGGGTCCACCTCACACACTGCAAAAAGACCTGCATCACGCCAACGGATTCCGATAAGTAGACACCATGGCTCAAAATCCGTGGCACCCTTTTAGAAGGATGGGATGTGGGCTTAGGGGAACCATCTGTATATTAACGTCAATATCACTACTGATAGTGGCACCCATATAATGGTATGAGATACAGGAGTCTAGGGGACCACCCACTAATGCAAGCACCACCGCAGCATCAGAGGCGTCTGTCGATAGGACCGAGTACTATTGAGTAAAGAGAACTGCACACCCCCAATCTGATAAAAACGTACACAGACCCAAAAGAGTTGTTAGCCCGTATCTAAGGATTTCAAACCCTGTGATTGTTTTGGCCTTTGCGGAAGGACATACAGCTAGTGTCCAATTTGACCTATGTTCGATAATTCACGGTGGGAACCAACAGTCGGGACATGTGTGGAGCGCGAAGTATGTTTGCGAGGTACCCCATTCCTGACAATTTCAAGGTATACCTATGTCCACTAACCCCTCAATGGAACCTTAATTCGGACTACGTGGCCTGTGCCAAAGCCAGAGTTATCTTAGGGACGGTACCATTCCCCTTAAATGCGTATAATGATCCACAAAGCTTTTAGTGCATATTGCAATTATATGCCTCTACCACCATCCCTGAAAATTGTGATAAAGTGGCTCACCTGTTTCCCCCCGTGTCCCCTAAGGTTAGACCCCCATGGTTCACACCGTATGATGGTAACTTTACCTGTCTGCAGAAAGGAGGATCAGGACCGGACGTGGGAACACTGACGTCCTGCAACACAACCTTAAAAGTATCTGCTGGTGATGAAGGGGTGATCAATACTTGGGTGGGAAACCAGGCCACACCAAGAGCAGACATCTGGTGGTTCTGCGGAGGGAAGACCCTCCACCCACTACTACCCACAGGTTGGCGTGGGACCTGTGCTCCAGTACAGCTGGTAATGCCCTTTTATGCCCTACCAGTAAATGGCAGTAGTAACCACCCCCTGCCAACTACAATCGATCTCAAACGATACAGGAGAAGTTCCCCTGGAGGAACGTTTGATAATCGTGTGGATATTGACGCTACCGGAGTACCACGAGGGGTCCCCGCAGAGTTCAAAGCTCGTGATCAGATAGCGGCAGGACTGGAATCTGTGCTTTTCTGGTGGGCAACAATTAATAAAAATGTTGATTGGATAAATTACATATACTACAACAAACAAAGATTCATTAACTATACTCGGAATGGGATAAAGGGCCTAGCAGAGCAATTGGATAAAACTAGTTTGATGACGTGGCAAAATCGAATGGCATTGGATATATTGCTGGCTAAAGAGGGTGGCGTTTGTAAGATGTTTGGCGACATATGTTGTACTTTCATCCTAAACAACACCGCTCCTGATGGCAGCGTGACCAAAGCATTGGTCGGACTCGCAACGTTGTCTGAGGAGATGAGGGAAAACGCAGGGATAGATAATCCATTCACCAAATGGCTGGAGAGCATGTTTGGTAAATGGAGTGGCATGTCACAATCAATCCTAATATCATTAGCAGTAATGATTGCAATTATAGCTATGTGTGGTTGCTGTTGTATTCCATGCATGAGAGGGTTGTCTTAAAGACTCATAGAGAACGCCATGACTAAAACTATGCTGTACACACAAGTTCCTAATGATGACAACAATGACAGTACAAATGCAAATTATGAATTTCTGATCAAACCCGATCAGGAGGATTTTAATGATCCAACCCCTGTTAAGGATATACTCAAGATTGCAGGTTCAGATGTCGATCTCAACATCGCTGGACTCTATAAAGACACTGGAGTCTGATGGCCAGAAAAAAAAGTTGACACAAACCAAACCAACAGAAGTTCTTACAATGACGCAAAAGTCTAATTAGATAACAAGTTTTAAGCATTATGAGGAGTTTATAGAAAATCTCCAAAGGAAGTTATAAGTCTCTGATGGCATAATGCATGCAGCCAATTGAGAGTGTTTATCTCAACTATGAACATACATGTTATCCGGGAAGAAGGTTGATGTTTTATATTTTGTTTATCGCGCTAGGGAAAAGTCTTACCTAGGCAGGGAAAGGTCCAGCTGTAGGATCCGATGGGACGACCAGTCTGTGTTGGACACCTTTAGATTTTTTATTTTGTACCTTCTTCCCTCTTATTACACAGAGATTAAGAATTTTATTATTAATGTTCTAAAAGAGTTGTTTCAATTTTACATTGACTGGTTTTTGAATACCCCATTAGGATATGGAGTATCAGTGGGTGGTCGCCTAGGCAGGGGGACTGTGAGAGAGTTTCCCTGTCTGAATGGATATTGAGTTTAGGAAACCATATCATTGTACTGCCCGACGAGGTTTTTGCTCTCACACTCCATATAAAATATAAAATGTTATGCTTGGAATAAGCATAAACAGGGGGGAATGTTATAAGAATTTTATATGTCTATGTTTTGCTGTACTTTTCACATTAACTTTTGTACAAGGTATGTGTACTTTGCTTTTCTTCTAAAGGCTAAATAGAGTTCATGTCTTAAAAAAAGACATGAACTAGGCACTTTCCGTGCCTTAACGTAAAGAGGAGAAAGGCAACATGTCTTGACCATCAGATAAGGGAACTTCAACAGATTACCTTTCTTAACGAAACTGCCCCATCAGCAGAACCCATGCAGAGACGTCGCGACATCTGCTGACCGACATCTCAACCACTCATCAGCTCCGCCACTCCAAGAAAACTGTATAAAAAAGTCAGCTCTCCAGTGAGAACTGAGCATTTCCTCTGTGGCACTCTGTTGTGTTGTTACACTGAAACTGCTCCTCTTGTACAAGATAAAATACTTTATTAACCTAAAGTATTTGTCTCTGATTTCCTCTGTAATGATTAGTCCGTCCACGAACAAAGTTCATTCAAACAATTTAACTTTAACAGTGTTCATGAGATTAAATCTAGGTTGTTTGTTTGATTGTAAGTTCCATTGTAATAGACATAGCACGAGTGTCTGATATAGCTCACTTGCCTGGAAAGCTCAAATGAGCGTTAATCTAAAGTATAAATAATTAATCTCTGATAATGTTCCCTTGTGCTCTGTTCTCAAATAATGATGATGATAATGATTTATTAGTATAGGAATTGGTTCTATGGACCACATTAAAACTCAGGCGGTATAGTGTTGGTCATTTTAATGCTGAAAATGGGTGCAATGCTATAAAGTTCCCAAGTATAACAAATACTGACTATCTGAATACCTTGACTATCAGTTCATTAGGTGGAAGAAATTCAATTATTTAACATAAAGGCAAATATCCATGATGTTTAATGCAAGCATTTAATGCAACCTTCTTGGATAGTTATTTTCTGTCTGCTATACAGAAGAGCTCCATATTTATACTCATGCCTGTGTGTGTGTGCGTGTATCTTTCCCTCCAGCTTACAAACAAGGTTAGCATGTTGTGTCAGGACTTGCTGATGCCCTTGACGCTGGCTCTGTGCCCTGCAGGCCCTGAGGGCGGGGACCCAGGACCCTCATTGGCCCACAGTATTAGCCCAGGGTGGGTGAGCATTGGATGGGGACATGGGTCACGATGCATGACCCTCCCCTTGGCCTGGATTCTGTTCCCTTTCTCCAGATATAGCTTCTTTTTTTTTGATTTGTGTGCATGAATTGTGATTGGAACTTACCTTTTGGAACATGCTTAACAGTCTGAAGAAGTCTGGTGTGTAAATGAAGGGGTACGTACTTGTTAGGATACTCTGCCTGCCCACACACTTTGAGCAGATAGTCCTCCATGTTGATGTGGTCCAGATCGTCTTGCGCGTAGCAGAGGGTCTGGTAGATCAACAGGTCCACAGTAGAGGAACCTGGCAGGAGACAATCCATCAATCATTCATGAAATGAAAAGTTAACCTTTGCATATTATGCCAAATAATTCATAATTTACATATATACATACAAAGAGCAGGAAAAGTTTCCTCATAGTGTGACTTTTTCATTTAGTGGGCCGAAGCGAATAACAGCCTGTTTACCGACTGAACTGGATCTAATCTATCTACCTGAACAGCTATCAATTTTAGGAAGAGAGAGATGGAGGAATAGAACTACAGTGCTATTAATTACCAGAAAGCTAGGTTGTGTCTTTCACATAGCGTGCTTGTCTAACAGGAGCAAGTTATTCGATTAATTGCCAGTGTGTTGATAGTAATACTGATAGTGCAAGAACAAATTTCAAGAACATGAGTGCTTTCATATTGGCTTGGGACTACAAACATTGATGACAATTACAACAAACCACACATTATGTAATAAAAAATGCATTGGTCTGATGGAGGGATGGAGACAAACACAAACTATGGTTGTGATGGTGTGAAGTTTTTCTTACCACAGTTAAAAGGTAAGTATCACTGCGGTATTAGGGTTAACCGACGGGGGGGTGTTTGCTTCTTTTTTGTTTTGTCAGTCAGTGTGCATTACAATAACAGGATAAAACAGATAGAAGCTTACACAAATGCACAAGGATAACATTTCAATGAGGAATTATAAATAAGGGAAATCATAAATATATTTTTATATATATGTGAATCGTCACGACACGAACAAGGCTCTTCATGTGCCCCAATCATGGAGAGCCGTGCCCAGTTTCTTAACTTAAAACAACTAAACAAAACAACTAAAAACAAACACCTAAAAACAAACAACTAAAAACACTGTGTTATTATTTGGAGGAACGGCGACAGGGCATTGAGCCATTCCTCCGTGCGCACTGCGCATTGAACCGTGTGCTCCGTTCGCATCGAACAGCCAAATTTGATTTGACTGACAAAATTCTGAGTCGGGTAGAGCCCAAGAAATAATTTAAAAATCAGCAGACACACACAAAATAAATCCCAAATAAGTTTAATGGACTGTCCCTCCCCCTCGCGAGGAGCTCACAGAGCTGAAGTGACGAGGGGAGCAACTGAAAAGGTAATGAGCTCAACCATGTGGTGATGTCACGTGACGGCGGTATTGCAGTTATCAGCACACACACGCACTTTTTTTTTTTTACTGCCCATAAGTATCAGCCACAACAGAGTACCAAACCAATCCAAAACCGTACATACGTACATACATACATACATATGTTATTTGTTACAGCAGGAAGGCACGGCAGGAAGGCACGGAAAACTTACGTTTTGGATTCGTAGAAGAAATGAAATGAAATGCTTGTATGCATCTCATTTAGATGAATGGACAGTTAAGGTAGCTCAGAATTATTTTTGTTTTAATCGTGGGTGGATGGGGTTGTATCTTACCATCACAGGTGAAGGTGAGTGGCTCCCGGAAGTGTTGGCTTATGATTGTGACCTTCATGCTGACGCCCAGGCTCTGCTGCAGCTCCTCGTGGGCCACCGAGGGAGACCAGACAAAGCCGGTGTTCTTCGAAGACTCGCTGCAGGGGTAGGACGACCGTAGGCTACACACAAAATGTTACCGAGGGAAGAGGTGTGGCATTAGCACAAGAAGTCCCAACTGACACAATGTGCATTACTGCAAGTTTTTTGTGTTCATGCGAGTTTTAAGATTTCAGGACGGACTGAAACAGACTTATCTCACACTCACACGTCCAGCATGTGACAAAAGGCGGCCACTTCCTCGTCCCTCTCCTCTGACACCTGGAAGAGCTCGTAGCTATAGCCATTCAATCTGGAGCCCAAGGACACCTTTCAGTTAGAAACAAGAAATCATTGGTTATTCAGTTACATTGTCAAATGTGGTGATTTTCAAAACGTTGCATTCGTTTGATTCTAATTATGAATTTGCCTTCTCGTGAGTAGGCCTAGATTGTAGCAGCTGGGTTTCAAAAGTGGTCTTTGATGATGAACAGATATTTGCTTTGCCAACTTTCTTTTTTCTACTGAAAATGCAGTTTTACAGGTGAAAGTGAGAAGTAAATAAAAATCAAAATTTGTTCCACTTTTAACAAAAAACAAAATCACATGAAAAATTACTGTACAAAATTAATGCACTCTTACTGGGTCCGCAGACACCCAGCGCTGGTTCTTTCTGCTTTTGGGAACATGTACATAGGTCCATGGCGGCACCTGAGGAGGAAGGGTCTTACTCCGTGCAACAGACTTCCCCGAGTGGTCCCCATTGACCCTCCTGCCCCGTGAGAGCAGGATCCGGTCCTCATTGAGCTTAGACAGCGAGTCATTGAGTGTTTCGTAGTTTAACTCCCCAGAGGTCTCCATGGGCTGATCCACCTCCGGGGTGAAGAGGTTGACGTCCCAGGACACAGCCGGGACGTGGGGCAGGAGGAATGGGTTCTCTGAGCTAGATGCTGGAGGGAAGGGGTTCCGCGGTGGAATGGCTGGGGGTGGGTCTGGAGGCGGGGTGCCTTTGCGGTCAGGGCCTGGCGATGTTCCATAGGAGTCCCTGTAACCAGAACCAGAGCGACCCTCGCCCTTGTGCAGTCCCTGACTTTCCAAAATGTACAGCGGATCCTTGAAGAGAGACCCCTGGGGAGGGGTAGACCTGGCTGGCATGGGCCGTGGCGACTGAGACCCTGTTGGCTGGTTCAGGGATGAGTCAGCTTCAGAGAGACCCCTCAAGAGACTCCCCCCTGGGGGGCTCGTGATGGGGCGGCCGGGCACAGGCCGGCGGCCCTCTCCGGAGGTGTTTGTTGAGGGTTTAAGGATGCTCTTGGAACCACCTTGGATACAGGCTTGGGTGCCGCCTTTGTCCTGTTTGAGACGAGAGAGGGCATCGTATTCCATCTGCAGGGCTTCGGCCAGGACCAGTTCCTTCTGGCTGATGCCCAGTGCTTCCAGACAGCCCCATCCTGCTTCACCACTCTCCTTCTGGGTCTGTGCCCCTGACATCACTTCCTTGGAGGGAGAGGTAGAGGAACAATGTAAGACCAGGGGAGCAGTCCTGCTAGGAGAACCTAGTTGGACGCAGCCTACAGAACATTTGCTGTTGAGAGAGAGAAAGGGAGGCCTTTAGAGACCATGTGTGATAACAATTTCGTAACACCAAACAAAAAAGCTGCTTTTTCATCATTCATTCCACTCATTAATTTCAATTCACCTTTATTTAGTTCCCGGGATACAGGGAGGGGTGAACCCTCATTTTCAATGATGCCGAGATCACATGAGGCAGAAAACAAACAACACAAATAACAACACACACACACACACACACACACACACACACACACACACACACACACACACACACACACACACACACACACACACACACACACACACACACACACACTTCCGAGTTAAAACAATTACATTCTAAAATAATGAGATTTGTAAGCATATTTCTAAAATGTCTCAAATGGTATCAAGGAATCAATATTTAAAGTGCAGCTAACTCCATGAGTCCGAAGAACAACATTTAAAAGCAGTCTTTCTGAATTTGGAGTGCGGAATCCAGTCCTGAGAGCAGGTTTGATTGGCTCCTACATTGAGGTGTAATAGTGAAGTAATGTAAATTGGGCTCAATAAACCACGGGTGGCAGTAGAGAAAAAGTAGCGTGTGAAGAAAGAAGTAGTACATGAAGAAGATGCTAAACAGCGGGCAAACATGGCTGCATGCACAGCATCTGCAGCTGTTCATATGACAAAAGCGCGGAAAAGGAGAAAAGGAGCTGATCTGTCAGCCTGTTCCATGCAGAGACAGGAGAGGTGGGGTTGATGTTATGTCTTGCTCAGCATTTTGTTACAGAGGAACTTACTGAACTATTCTGTACATTCAAGAATGTAGTCACAATGTGTAATTATTGTCCCGCACTGAAAGACTAAAAAAAGAAACTGCAGATCAATACCAATAAAAATATTACCTTTTATTTGTAAACAAACCTTTACAACAACCCTGTTAATTTACAATAAAATCCCCAAACCTGGGTGAGCTGTTTGCGTATACTATTTTGTTTCTGCGTCAAAAAGTAATTGGTAGACTTTGAATTTCACATTTGCCTTGTGCTGCAGATCAATTTTCTCCAACAAAAAAGAAATAAAACAGCAACATGCTGTCAGCAAGATCTAAAGTATGGGCTTTGACCGCCCTGACACACCTGATATACCTTGGACCTCAAGGGATAAGCGACCGCTAAGGAAGGATGATATGGTACAACCAAAAGGGCTGAGGGGCAAAAGCTAAGGCATCATCTCTGGAGAGAGCCAAGACAGGACTGCAGAAAGGACAAAGAGGTAGTTCCTGTGAAAGACGGCACACCAGAATCAGCACCCAGCACAGTTGCGGATAAACCCAAGACGAAAGAGATAAGCAAGATAAGGCCTAAGACCAGGGCCCAGACAAGGGAAGAAAGAGAGAAAAAAGAAGAAAGCATCTGCTGGGACCAGCTGAGGTGAACGAGATCGGCTACCACTGAAGTTGACACGAGAACCAGACGCAGTGAAGAGAAACACACCAGGATGGATGAAAGGATTAGAGGACATTTCCTCGGCGGGATCTCTACTCTGAATAAAGGTGGAGGAGGGAAGTTGCGAAGGCCTCGCAGCCCTATGTGAAGAACTGCAGGAGGAAATGGCCAGGGTTCTGGAGCGGGAGCTAACGGATCAGCTGATGGACTTGCCCATACTTGGGGAGGTAGAAGAAGAGGATAACTGAAATGAATCAATAAATAAAGATGTCTTAAAATAATAATAATCCTTAACAATAATGAAATGATTTAAGTACTTACAATGATGTAACAAATAAGATAACAAATTGCTTATGGATTACCTTATTTCAGTCTATAATCTACAAGTAATATTGAAAGATAATTACCCGATGGTAATGATGTACCCATGTTAAGCAAATGGTTTAATGTGAGAAAGAAATGTTGTGATTAATGTAATGATGATGTGTAAGAATTAGGGAAAGAAAATTGTAAGATAAAGAAAATATGTATATATACACTGGGGAAGTCCGAAAAAATGCGTTAATTTATTTACAGTAAAATACAATTTTACATGTAATGTGGGGCTCTATGTGGGCTGACCTGGAACGGCTATTTTAGGGGAAAACCTAAATCGTCTGAGAAATCAAGGGGAAATGAATCATGTGGAAAAAACACTTTAACACATTATATTTGCAGCCATACAGAAAAAATAACGTCAACAAGTAACTTCAACAGGGCAGCTATTTTCCCAAAGAAGCAGGAATCATGTGTTTGTAAATGAGAGAAGTTGGCAGAAGTTATAAAAACAGAAGACGAGCAGAATACATTGGGATTCTTTGCTCCGGAGAAGACACGACAGAACCGAAAGAGGATTACAACGCTGGACCAAGAAGCAACTTGGAATCTGGGACATTGTCACGCCAACCCTTCTCTGGATTATTCGGACACCTGAATCCCCCCAGCGAGCAACCGTTGTTCCACTGTAGTGAGGCCTGGGCTCCTTGTACTAGGACGTGGGCTGTTCTGGAGGACATCGCTACTACCATCAGGAACCAGGAACCATCTGATCAACCATGGAGGTTCCTGATCAGATCCTTTGACTGGCTCCCAAATTGAAATGAGGCCAAATTAGAATAGGGTAGGGAAAGCAATACGGTATGTTTTTATTATTTTATTTTTACTCATTTTGATCAGATTGATTGTTTAATTATATCTACACCAATAATTACGATTTGTCTGTACCATGTAATTACCCCTTTGCACTGCTACAATAAATACTTTACCTGCAATTAAAGTATCAGTTTTAGTTATTATTTTAGTTTAGAGAAACAAGTCACCTTAGCCTGAGTACCCTTCTTGTAGATGGTAAAAAGTTAGGAAGAGCGTATTATAGGATCTAAATGGTTGGCCTAGCCCCAAATCCGAAACATCTCCTTCGGACATAAGTATATTTGTCCTTAAATTAACACCCAGCAACCACACCAACTGAATTAGAATAGAGCTGTCGTTAACTGGAGTGGCCTTTTGAGTTATATCCTTTAGTTTGTAGGGTTACTGAGGGGGTATAATTCAGGGCTGAAACAGGGGAGGCTTCAGGAAGGAGACAGCAGCTGGGAGAGTCTATTCGCTACCTAGTCTTAGCAATCTTTAGAATCCTGTACAGTTGTAAAACCTGGCATGCTAGAGATCTAACCCATTAGATGGAGGACTAGTCCGGAGCACTGCACTGTCGCACAGGACCCCCTGCGCTATGGCACCCACCCCCCGTGACGTCATATGTGCGTGAAGCAAGTATGAACCTAGCTTAATTGTGGTAACAGCAGCATGTCTTTATATCACCATAATTTAAGACAGTAAGTAATACAGTTTCAAAATGTATCTTTCGACTAAACATGGGAAAGCACTTTCTTCAATTTCGATAAAGAACACCAAGTTTCAGCCGTAGCTTTTCTACCAGTTTATCAGTATGAACTTTAAAAGTCAGTATTTATCAATCCATATGCCTAAATATTTATAGTGTGGGACTCTTTCAATAGCTGTACAGAGTAAAGTACGAATCTGAAGTTTGCTAAAAATCAATTTCTTTAGCTCTTCTGAATAGCATATATTTTGTTTTTTCAGCATATAACGCAAGTTTGAGATCAATACTGTGAGTGCCTCTTTGAGAACATTAACATAAAATTGTAGATTGTTAGTAGCCAATTGTATGGAGTCAGCCCAACAAAATAAGATAGTGTCATCTGCGTACAGATGTAAAGTACAGGTATTCAAGATCGGACAATATCATTGATATAAATTGTGAAAAGAACCAGTCCTAAAATTTAACCCTGAGGAACATTATGCGTTTCCAAGCACTGCTGTCTATCAGAGTGGTAGTTTTGGAACCATCTATAAGCATTAGGGTCACAGCCAATGCTTACAGTAGCAGTCAAAGAGCAGAGGCTTTTGATAGGTCAGTGAATAGAGCAGCACAATACTGATTTTTATCCACCGCTGTCACAATATCATTTTAAATTGAAGACGTTGCAGAGATAGTACGATGGTTAGTCAGGGTGTCACGATTCTGATTCATAAATCAATCTAAATGCGCGTTCGATTTTGAACATCTAAATCACAAGCACGTTCGTGATTCTCCCCATATTTTTTTGGGTAACATTGTCCGACATGGTCGCCATATTGGAGCGGTCAAGATCCACGGTAAACACATGCAGTGTGCGCTGTGGGATGTGGGTAACCTCCGCAGAGTTGACTGCGGCTCCCGGCTCTGAACCGACTTGGAGTCGCTGCATGCCTCAACGCACACTGCACCCGTCCACCTGGCACTAGGGCTGCAGGAGGCTACAATAAAATTAGAATTTAAAAAAACAATAAAGTTCAATATAAGTTCATCCAGTTTGTTGCACAGGGGGGAGTTGCACAGTTTGTGGCACATTAGGGGGAAATATTCCCGTAACGGTGTACGAAGTCCGTGTAGGCGGAGACACACGAGCATAGTCAGCGCACCAGCGTGTCTCTCTCTCCTCCAGCGTTTCACTGTGTGTACAAGGGAGAGTGCACCTTTGACCAGAATGTCCAGTAATTCCACAGACGTGGAACACAGACGTATACTCTAGTGCAGAGGTTCTCAACCACCGGCTCGTGGACTGTGCCAGGCCGCGGGGTATTTGCCACCAGGATGATCTGCTATCTGCTCCCGGGCAGAGCAGCACACAGGAAACTCAGTAAATTAAATGCTGTACATCTAGAGTTTTTATTTGCTTTGTCGGAGAAATTATCGCTCTGATTGGAGTTGCGGCGCTGCAGGTAGTAATTTCCCTTTTACAACCAGCATTTCCCTCTGGCAAAAATAGCATCTGATCTGATTCAAGTATTTTAGACAGGACAATTTAGAGATGGGATGATAGTTATTAAGATCACTATTATCTCCTCCTTAATACAATGGAGCAACGAGACTTTGTCCACCCTTTGGGGACATATTCTGAAATCATCAAGACAAGAGAGCTGGAAAAATAAATGGTCTAGATTGTCTTCTCCAGTTGACTCTACCTCACAGACAGAGCACGACATTTGGTCTCAAAAAAAAACATAAAAAAAAAACAATCCAGTCAAGACAGACAGATTAAAGTGAGATAAGAAATTACACATACAGTGTGACAACCCCTGCCCCCCCCTGTTTCAGGTACTCAGTAAGCGGGGCAGAGCCAGCCAGCCAGCCAGCCAGCCAGCCAGCCAGCCAGCCAGCCAGCCAGCCAGCCAGCGCTTTGATCCGTCACTGAACATCCCACCCTCCGGGGCCCCTACACCAAGAACTCGTCTGGGGGGGCGGGGTCTACTCCAAGGGAAGATTAGGGTGATAGCCAGTAGCCAGCTCCGCTCAGTTTTATTTATGTAACGACATACTCCAAGTCAAGCATTTGATGGTAAAAAGTACAAAAACAAAGAAACAAGCTTACAGTTTACAGATCATCATACAAGTCATATTTGACTGGCCCATTTGCATACGCGGTGTTTATGCTGGTCGATTCATGACATCACTACGGTATCCACAACCAAAAATAGTCAAACGTGCAGAGTAGAAGAAATCAAAACTCATGTAGGCTGACTTCTACCTCCATGTTTGCTGCTATACTAGAGATGACGGCAGCAGCGGAAAAAACGTTTTCAGTTCTTATCATCACAACTGTTGCCATTTCCTAAAAGTTAGTCGAAACACAGACAAAAGCGTAAAGGAATCTCACCGGCTTCCACTTCACCGCTACTGATGCTTGTGCGAGTGACCCGCAGTCATCCGCGCCACACTGTTATTCGACTCCGATCCAGTAAGCACCTTGTCACAACACTTATCTTATGGCATAAATTATACTGTTTTTACACCAAAATGAGCAGGTAACGCCAGGTTTGTTTTATTATTTAAAAAAGGTGGCTAAACGCGCTAACAATAAGCGTTTGACTCCTTTCCCAATGCCAGGAGAAATGTCGTTTTTTTTTGGTGTGTGACGTTCGATATCACGACACATCCAAAAAGGGGCATGTCATGGTTCCAATGTGATTGGAAAAAAACAGTAGAGAAGACCACAACTTAAACAACGACATAAAACTGTGAGAGCGAGACTTGGTTCCCTTCATTCCTACAAAAGAGCCGTTCAAAAGAATCTGATCTTTCTTAAACAACACAACCCTACAGTAGAAGCAGCATGGAGTATAACTGCAGTCCTACAGTGCCGATGTGCAGTGCACACACTGGTCCTCCTGTGGCAGGGAGCGGAGACGCTCCTCAGGTTCGGAGACAGGCTTGGGGCGGTGCTGGAGTGGCTCGGAGCAGCTCGGCGGGGAGTGTGGAGGGTTTTTCACTGTGGTTCCCACGGAGCGGGGACACTAAAAACATTTGATGGTCCCACATGCAGGAAAAAAAAGTCCTTAACTTCTGATTTGGATTCTCAATCCGATATGAAATGATCGAATGATATACGGATATTCCTGTCTCTTTATGCACCAACTTTCACAACTTCATCTCGCAGGTAAAGGGGCCAAAATTAGCGTGTTGACCATGGTTTCCTGTTTCCATCAGCACCGACTGGAGCTGGAGCCGATAAAAACCTGTCTTTTGCAGGGTCATTTTTTGCGGGACTGTAACCTGGGTGTAACCTTTCCCCACTAATGACAAACGCCAGATGTTAGTGGGTGTTACCAGGTTTTTTGTGCAGTAGGAAAGGGTATTTTATTTCAGAACATTTTCCTGCATTTTAACAACTCAAGTCACATCCATGCACACATCCATGCACACAAAGTAATGTTCCAAGTGTTTGACGTTTAGTAAAGCAACAACAAGATAATAATCCAGGGTCAGTTCATTGAACCATAAATGTTTTTAAGCTTTCTTAAACTGTAATATTGACATGAAATAAAAATTTACACAACAGGCTTAACATTTTATGCACACTCAATTATGGTGGTTTTTAATTCTCGCCATCAGGGACCCTATATCCCTCAAGTCTTTCACACACTTAGACAACCTATATATTATTAAATGAAAATATGTTGCCTTTCTTTTGATAAGGAGCGAAAGAGTTGCACTGTAACAAAGACTAGCAAGCAAGGCATCCATGAGGTCTGTAGTCGAAAACCACTGCTAAATAAGACGGCATGTAGGATATGTTATTATGTTCGTCATCCTGATTTGTTTTAAGGAAACATCCTTTTTGGTAGTCAATAACAAATCCATGTCATATACTCAATCAGTGTACGACACTCGCAATGTAATGGAACGCAATTTTCAAATCGCAATGGCACTCAACCCGTGGCTCTTAAATTACTAGTTGCGGCTCTTTAAAGTGTTGTTTCAAATTAAATTTAAAAATAATAAGCCATCGGCTTCCAGGCTACAAGCACCACAACAGCCTGCATGCAAATAATAAATAGAAAAAACAACTTTTATACCATATGTATGTGACAAATAAACTTCTTGAATCTTGAATCCATGGTTTTTGTTTCAGCCATTTAACTTAATTGAAGTGCCATATTCCAGAGAACATGGCATCCACTGAACAGTACAGCCGGCTCGTTGCTTTCTCTACATAACTTCCAGTTTTCCGTCTACCTGTATATATTTGTTACGTCATGGCCTTTAATTTGTGTTTAATAATACATAAAATATTTGTGGTTGCAATGGAAATAAAAACATGGTAATAATAATATGATAAAAGAAATAATAATAAATTGCAATTAATACAAACATCATGCTTTTCATTCCTTAATAAGATATTACAAGTAGCCTTATTTTAAAATGCATAATGGTTTGATGGAGGAAAGGGACATGGCTCCTGAGCTGGGAAAGGTTGAGTACCACTGCTATAGAATGATTTATTGCTGTGTTAAATGAATAATACGGAATATAAGGATTCTTTATTTTTTTATTTTAATTATTGGATGGATAAAAAATGTTAACATGACTGTGGTGTGGGGATGGTCTGGGTTGAGCAGCCACACCTGATCAGAGTGGTTGCATACCTGGAACATGGAACATTACATTTAGCAGACGCTTTTATCCAAAGTGACTTACAATTGTTCAATCACTGACGGACGCAGCCATCAGGAGCATTTAGGGGTTAAGTGTCTTGCTCAAGGACACTACAGCATGCTAGCAGGAGGAGCCTAGGATCGAACCAGCAACCTTTAGATCACTAGACCACCAGCTCTACCACCTGAGCTACCATCCCCATTGCTCGTTGGTTGGTCTAACGAGCAAAAGATAAAACCCCCATCCCCACACACTCAGGATAGGAGCCCGTGCCATGACATGTGTCTATCTGCTCCTGGGCTAATTCCAACTGGCCAACTCTCTACGAGAAACTGGTGTTTACCACCCCCTGTCTTCTGTGTCTCTGTGCCGGAGGTCCCTGAAACGCCACATGGGTGGCGTGTGAAAGGCGAAACTGCCACAGTGACATTTTCAGGAAAGCAATAATGCAGGATGCAAAGTACTGTATGTATACTTCACTTCCCCTGCTCCCAACCTATCAAACTTAAATTTCCACTGAATAATGAGCCACGTGAATTTGGTTGGCTCAGGGAATCGAAATAATGCAAACATAATTAAACAGCATACTCAAAATATCCATCCTTTTCTGTTTACTGACTTTATCACGATTGTGTGCATGTAAATGCACTGATCATAAAGTTATATTCTCTGTACAATTAATCACAAAAATAGTGATAAAATTGTTGTGGACGCATATGCAAGAGATAATCGCCCCTGTTTTTAAAATCTCACTCCAGTCAGTTAACTAAAGCTGCAACTCTGTGAATCCAGATCTCCTCCCCCAGATCTACTTCTGCTGTTGCCCATACGGTAGAACTACACGGGCACAGCAGGGCGTGCCTTAAGTGCACGCTTCCTATTAAATCCATGTTAATCCACTATTGGAGCTACACTGGTCATTTCAGCCATGCAGGGTCCACGCGGCATTTCTCTACTTTTGCGCAAGAGGTTTTTTTTTCCCAACTGTGCATAACTACGCAAGCCTTTTCCAAAGAAACACAAAATGAAACTACATAGAAATATTTTTGTAAAGGGTGCAATCAATTCAAATGTGTTTTATATCAGCCTACATTGTACCAGAGACCTAGAGCTGCTGTCTCATTTGCTTATTGATTAAGACCTTTTAAATACGAAGAACAAACACACTGTATATGTAATATGGAGAAGTAATGCAATACAGTAAAAACACCTGCCACTGACAAATTTAGAGTTGTAGCTCACATTACAATTATATTACGTAATTTATGGAAGACAACTATAAAAAATATTTTTAAATACTTTTAACTGGATAACCGCAAGACCTTGTTTAACTTACAGTGTCTGCAGAGTTAGATCAGATAAAGAGGTGGGATCCCAGCCTCCCAGGGCTTTGGGCACACTAAATCTGAAAATATTAAATGCTAAACGCAAATATTTCATGTTCTATTTTTTAAATTTCATAACGAAATCAAAACAACAAAAAACAGCCCGTTATTGGTTTTCTGATTTTGGATTCTAAATCGAATATGAAATGATCGAATGATAAACGGATTTAATCCCCATCATTAAGGCATGAGTAGATCGGACTATAATTACAATTGTTTATTCCATTAAATTAAAGTGTTGCCTAGATGTATTATTGTGGCATGTAAGACCTAATTTTAGCCTTATTCTTTCAGCTGCGACCCAGGCAGTGTTAAATGGTCTTGGGAGCAAATAAAGAATAAATATTAAAACATAATTCAAACCAGTTAGTAGGCTTACTTGCAAATCTCATAAGGTCAACAAGTAAAAGGTTTTAGTTCTTTAATCAGTCTCTGTTTTAGAATGAGAATCTACACCGATCAGCCACAACATTAAATCCACTACTATTATACACTAATATTGTGTAGCTCTAGCCCTTTGAAGGTGTCCTATGGTATCTGGCACCAAAATGTTAGCAGCAGATCCTTTAAGTCCTGTAAGATGCGAGGTGGGGCCCCATGGATCGGGCTTGTTGTTCCAACACATCCCACAGATGCTTCAGATCCTAACCCCAGCCATCCACATGATGTAGATGTGATTCATCAGAACAGGCCACCTTCTTCTATTGCTCTATGGTCCAGTTCTGACGTTCACATGCCCATTAAAGGCGCTTTCGGTGGTTGACAGGGGTCAGCATGGGCACTCTGACCAGACTACAGCTACGTAGCCCCATACCCAGCAAGCTGCGATGCAGTATGTTCTGACACCTTTCCATCATAGCCAGCATGAACTTTTTCAGCAGTTTGTGCTACAGTAGTTCTTCTGTGGAATCGAACATTTGGTAGGTACTAACCACTGCAACATCCCAGAAGACCTGCCATTTTGGAGATGCTCTGACCCAGTCTTTCAGCCATCACAATTTGGCGTTTGTCAGAGTAGCTCAGATCCTTACGCTTGTCCATTTCTCCTGCTTCCAACGCATCAATTTCAAGAACTGACTGTTCACTTGCTGCTTAATATATCCTACCCCTAGACAGGTGCCATTGGAACAAGATGAGCAATATTATTCACGTCACCTGTCAGTGGGTTTTAATGTTGTGGCTG
Organism: Zeus faber; assembly: GCF_960531495.2. Lineage (NCBI taxonomy): Eukaryota > Metazoa > Chordata > Actinopteri > Zeiformes > Zeidae > Zeus > Zeus faber. The sequence goes on from NC_137192.1 coordinate 1,996,925, forward strand.
ATCAGTGTATATCTTTCATATAGACATCCGTCCGGGAAAGCCAAAGGGGTTTGCTGGTCTCTAAAAACTCTTGCCTCCCTCAGAGACCCTCCCACTATTTGCGCACCAAGGTCCACGGGATCTTCTAGGAATGGTGATGCCACTTTCCAAAAGATTTGATTGGTCAGTATGTGGTGCTTTTAAACGTGTTGATTTGTTATCTCGAACATAACCTGTTCGGGAGCAGGTTAGGTGTACAGCATAAGTTACCATGGCAATGTACCCCAGTAAAAAGTAAAAAGAACCACTGTCGTGACACTGAAGATCCAGGGTTAAACCTGAACTTACAAGATTACATTTAGCAGACGCTTTTATCCAAAGCGACTTACAATTATTCAAACACTGACGGACGCAGCCATCAGGAGCAATTAGGGGTTAAGTGTCTTGCTCAAGGACACTACAGCATGCTAGCAGGAGGAGCCTGGGATCCAACCAGCAACCTTTAGATGACTAGACCACCAGCTCTACCTCCTGAGCTACCATCCCACAGATGCTTACCTGGCTAACCCCAAATCCTGCTTTGCAGTACAGGCCTCAGATGTAGATTTGGTGTTACTCTTAAGGCAAAAAAGAAAAGAAAAGAAAAGCCATAAGTCACCTAACCCGTATCCCATGTCAACAAAGTAAACCTGCATTTTAGTAAAACACTAACAAGGTCACACAGAGAGAAAATGAAATGAATGATTGGTTAACTATTAAGGTGGTTTGCCTGTGATAAGATATGACATGAGCCTGTCAATTTACTGCGCTGCACTCATAAAGGCCGAAGCACATTTCCATGTAGATGCACATAAACTTGTCTCGAATCTAATTCTGGATTACTACGGAAATACATTCATGTTAGCGTGAATAGACATGTTTCACTAAATAATGTTAATAATTAGAGCATGTGTGTATGTGAGTTCTGGTGAACAAGGGTCTATCTGCATTGGGAATGAAATTTTCACAAGAATAATTTAATTCTGTCCCAATTATTCATTTTGGTGGAATGGAAAGTGTAAATCAGTCACATGAAATATGACTTTTATTTTGCCTTGGAATTCAGTCCCCAGCAATCATTCGAAGTCGAAGATTCACTCGATCGCCAAACCTTTTGCAGGAGTGACTAAGCAATTCAAAAGATTCGTTCGGTACGATCGAATCGTTTGCAAGTCTTGCATCTATAGAACGGGGGCGCAGTTTCGATACGGTTCCCAGGCCGCCAGATTCACCAGTGCCGCCTCTGACGACGCTGATTGCGATTTGCGACGCATACGTCGGGGATATTTACTTTATCAGTTCTGTTAACAAACCGGTTCCAGGCACTTTCAGTTACTAGAAGTCAAATCCGGGTTTCTTGCGCAGCAAACTAAACATGAATCATTTGCCACAATATAGTTGCTACCAATAACTGCTGGGATGCTAGCGTGGGTGTCTTTAATCCGTAGTCTCCACATCTGCACATTACTTCATATCTACAGTGTATTTGGATCAGACTTGCGCTTAATTGCTATTCTGATCAAGATGCAAGCTGCCTGCGTGGAAGGGAGGGGGAGAGGTCCTCCATGCTTCTGCCAGCTTCACAAAGCGCCACGAACCAGCGAATATGGAAAGGCTAGGATCATGTTTGGAGGACTTCACCGACTGTCAAACGCGCCACGTTATGTATATCGAACGATCGAAACAGCAAACGGTCTGGTTTGATCAATCCGTCTGTTGTTCGGGTAGAGCGTCTTACCTGTGATCTGCGGGCTACGGTCGCAGGGAGCGGTTGGTTGCCATTTTCTTAACCAGCGCTTTACTTTTCCCGTGGAAAAATAAAAAACAAAAACATATATATATATATATCCATTGTCAAATGTTGGGCGTTATCTTCGACCTCCCCGTCCTCTCCCCGCGATAAACACAGTCTCTCGATTGCAATTTCAGAGGTAGTTCCGTGGATTTCAACGTGGTATACCCCTTGAAGTCCCCCCGCCCGGCCGTGTCAAACTGGGCTTGTGGAACAATGCGGCCCCGTCGCCGCAACGCCCCGGCTGTTCAGCTGCAGATGAGCTCCGGTTTCGGGGGTTTTGCCCTGAGCGTCGCCCTTCCGTCAATTGTACGAGGCGTGAGAACGGGCATAATGTAGGGGGAAGCAGCGACACCCTGTGTATGTATCATGTAATTACAAGGTGTGAACCCCACCGCCTTTATTTGAACTGACGAGCCTTCCGCAGGGTCAGGGTTGTGACGACGAGGGCTCTTAAGGTGGAGAGCCGAGGTGAGGGATGGCAACGATGGAGGGCCATAAGCGCAAATAACGTGTCGGAAAGAGCATGTTACCCCTGCAAAAACGACGTGTGAACGTGTAGCTTTTTGACGCGTTAATACGGCGGCTTTTTTTTTTTTTTTTTTTTTTTTTTTTTTTAACAGTGACGTCATTGATGACGTTAACACGTTAAAAACGACACGTTAACACGTTAAAACTGACGCGTACATGTCAAAAGTGATGGAAGGCCATAAGCGCAAATAACGTGTCGGAAAGAGCATGTTACCCCTGCAAAAACGACGTGTGAACGTGTAGCTTTTTGACGCGTTAATACGGCGGCTTTTTTTTTTTTTGTAAAACAGTGACGTCATTGATGACGTTAACACGTTAAAAACGACACGTTAACACGTTAAAACTGACGCGTACATGTCAAAAGTGATGGAAGGCCATAAGCGCAAATAACGTGTCGGAAAGAGCATGTTACCCCTGCAAAAACGACGTGTGAACGTGTAGCTTTTTGACGCGTTAATACGGCGGCTTTTTTTTTTTTTGTAAAACAGTGACGTCATTGATGACGTTAACACGTTAAAAACGACACGTTAACACGTTAAAACTGACGCGTACATGTCAAAAGTGATGGAAGGCCATAAGCGCAAATAACGTGTCGGAAAGAGCATGTTACCCCTGCAAAAACGACGTGTGAACGTGTAGCTTTTTGACGCGTTAATACGGCGGCTTTTTTTTTTTTTTTGTAAAACAGTGACGTCATTGATGACGTTAACACGTTAAAAACGACACGTTAACACGTTAAAACTGACGCGTACATGTCAAAAGTGATGGAAGGCCATAAGCGCAAATAACGTGTCGGAAAGAGCATGTTACCCCTGCAAAAACGACGTGTGAACGTGTAGCTTTTTGACGCGTTAATACGGCGGCTTTTTTTTTTTTTTTTTTTTTAACAGTGACGTCATTGATGACGTTAACACGTTAAAAACGACACGTTAACACGTTAAAACTGACGCGTACATGTCAAAAGTGATGGAAGGCCATAAGCGCAAATAACGTGTCGGAAAGAGCATGTTACCCCTGCAAAAACGACGTGTGAACGTGTAGCTTTTTGACGCGTTAATACGGCGGCTTTTTTTTTTTTTGTAAAACAGTGACGTCATTGATGACGTTAACACGTTAAAAACGACACGTTAACACGTTAAAACTGACGCGTACATGTCAAAAGTGATGGAAGGCCATAAGCGCAAATAACGTGTCGGAAAGAGCATGTTACCCCTGCAAAAACGACGTGTGAACGTGTAGCTTTTTGACGCGTTAATACGGCGGCTTTTTTTTTTTTTGTAAAACAGTGACGTCATTGATGACGTTAACACGTTAAAAACGACACGTTAACACGTTAAAACTGACGCGTACATGTCAAAAGTGATGGAAGGCCATAAGCGCAAATAACGTGTCGGAAAGAGCATGTTACCCCTGCAAAAACGACGTGTGAACGTGTAGCTTTTTGACGCGTTAATACGGCGGCTTTTTTTTTTTTTTTTTTTTTAACAGTGACGTCATTGATGACGTTAACACGTTAAAAACGACACGTTAACACGTTAAAACTGACGCGTACATGTCAAAAGTGATGGAAGGCCATAAGCGCAAATAACGTGTCGGAAAGAGCATGTTACCCCTGCAAAAACGACGTGTGAACGTGTAGCTTTTTGACGCGTTAATACGGCGGCTTTTTTTTTTGTAAAACAGTGACGTCATTGATGACGTTAACACGTTAAAAACGACACGTTAACACGTTAAAACTGACGCGTACATGTCAAAAGTGATGGAAGGCCATAAGCGCAAATAACGTGTCGGAAAGAGCATGTTACCCCTGCAAAAACGACGTGTGAACGTGTAGCTTTTTGACGCGTTAATACGGCGGCTTTTTTTTTTTTTTTGTAAAACAGTGACGTCATTGATGACGTTAACACGTTAAAAACGACACGTTAACACGTTAAAACTGACGCGTACATGTCAAAAGTGATGGAAGGCCATAAGCGCAAATAACGTGTCGGAAAGAGCATGTTACCCCTGCAAAAACGACGTGTGAACGTGTAGCTTTTTGACGCGTTAATACGGCGGCTTTTTTTTTTTTTTTTTTTTTTAACAGTGACGTCATTGATGACGTTAACACGTTAAAAACGACACGTTAACACGTTAAAACTGACGCGTACATGTCAAAAGTGATGGAAGGCCATAAGCGCAAATAACGTGTCGGAAAGAGCATGTTACCCCTGCAAAAACGACGTGTGAACGTGTAGCTTTTTGACGCGTTAATACGGCGGCTTTTTTTTTTTTTTTTTTTTTTTTTTTTTTTTTAACAGTGACGTCATTGATGACGTTAACACGTTAAAAACGACACGTTAACACGTTAAAACTGACGCGTACATGTCAAAAGTGATGGAAGGCCATAAGCGCAAATAACGTGTCGGAAAGAGCATGTTACCCCTGCAAAAACGACGTGTGAACGTGTAGCTTTTTGACGCGTTAATACGGCGGCTTTTTTTTTTTTTGTAAAACAGTGACGTCATTGATGACGTTAACACGTTAAAAACGACACGTTAACACGTTAAAACTGACGCGTACATGTCAAAAGTGATGGAAGGCCATAAGCGCAAATAACGTGTCGGAAAGAGCATGTTACCCCTGCAAAAACGACGTGTGAACGTGTAGCTTTTTGACGCGTTAATACGGCGGCTTTTTTTTTTTTTTTTTTTTTTTTTTTTTTAACAGTGACGTCATTGATGACGTTAACACGTTAAAAACGACACGTTAACACGTTAAAACTGACGCGTACATGTCAAAAGTGATGGAAGGCCATAAGCGCAAATAACGTGTCGGAAAGAGCATGTTACCCCTGCAAAAACGACGTGTGAACGTGTAGCTTTTTGACGCGTTAATACGGCGGCTTTTTTTTTTTTTGTAAAACAGTGACGTCATTGATGACGTTAACACGTTAAAAACGACACGTTAACACGTTAAAACTGACGCGTACATGTCAAAAGTGATGGAAGGCCATAAGCGCAAATAACGTGTCGGAAAGAGCATGTTACCCCTGCAAAAACGACGTGTGAACGTGTAGCTTTTTGACGCGTTAATACGGCGGCTTTTTTTTTTTGTAAAACAGTGACGTCATTGATGACGTTAACACGTTAAAAACGACACGTTAACACGTTAAAACTGACGCGTACATGTCAAAAGTGATGGAAGGCCATAAGCGCAAATAACGTGTCGGAAAGAGCATGTTACCCCTGCAAAAACGACGTGTGAACGTGTAGCTTTTTGACGCGTTAATACGGCGGCTTTTTTTTTTTTTTTTGTAAAACAGTGACGTCATTGATGACGTTAACACGTTAAAAACGACACGTTAACACGTTAAAACTGACGCGTACATGTCAAAAGTGATGGAAGGCCATAAGCGCAAATAACGTGTCGGAAAGAGCATGTTACCCCTGCAAAAACGACGTGTGAACGTGTAGCTTTTTGACGCGTTAATACGGCGGCTTTTTTTTTTTTTTTTTTTTTAACAGTGACGTCATTGATGACGTTAACACGTTAAAAACGACACGTTAACACGTTAAAACTGACGCGTACATGTCAAAAGTGATGGAAGGCCATAAGCGCAAATAACGTGTCGGAAAGAGCATGTTACCCCTGCAAAAACGACGTGTGAACGTGTAGCTTTTTGACGCGTTAATACGGCGGCTTTTTTTTTTTTTGTAAAACAGTGACGTCATTGATGACGTTAACACGTTAAAAACGACACGTTAACACGTTAAAACTGACGCGTACATGTCAAAAGTGATGGAAGGCCATAAGCGCAAATAACGTGTCGGAAAGAGCATGTTACCCCTGCAAAAACGACGTGTGAACGTGTAGCTTTTTGACGCGTTAATACGGCGGCTTTTTTTTTTGTAAAACAGTGACGTCATTGATGACGTTAACACGTTAAAAACGACACGTTAACACGTTAAAACTGACGCGTACATGTCAAAAGTGATGGAAGGCCATAAGCGCAAATAACGTGTCGGAAAGAGCATGTTACCCCTGCAAAAACGACGTGTGAACGTGTAGCTTTTTGACGCGTTAATACGGCGGCTTTTTTTTTTTTTTTTTGTAAAACAGTGACGTCATTGATGACGTTAACACGTTAAAAACGACACGTTAACACGTTAAAACTGACGCGTACATGTCAAAAGTGATGGAAGGCCATAAGCGCAAATAACGTGTCGGAAAGAGCATGTTACCCCTGCAAAAACGACGTGTGAACGTGTAGCTTTTTGACGCGTTAATACGGCGGCTTTTTTTTTTTTTTTTTGTAAAACAGTGACGTCATTGATGACGTTAACACGTTAAAAACGACACGTTAACACGTTAAAACTGACGCGTACATGTCAAAAGTGATGGAAGGACAGAAGCGCAAATAACGTGTCGGAAAGAGCATGTTACCCCTGCAAAAACGACGTGTGAACGTGTAGCTTTTTGACGCGTTAATACGGCTTTTTTTTTTTTTTTTGTAAAACAGTGACGTCATTGATGACGTTAACACGTTAAAAACGACACGTTAACACGTTAAAACTGACGCGTACATGTCAAAAGTGATGGAAGGCCATAAGCGCAAATAACGTGTCGGAAAGAGCATGTTACCCCTGCAAAAACGACGTGTGAACGTGTAGCTTTTTGATGCGTTAATACGGCGGCTTTTTTTTTTTTTTTTTTGTAAAACAGTGACGTCATTGATGACGTTAACACGTTAAAAACGACGCGTTAACACGTTAAAACTGACGCGTACATGTCAAAAGTGATGGAAGGACAGAAGCGCAAATAACGTGTCGGAAAGAGCATGTTACCCCTGCAAAAACGACGTGTGAACGTGTAGCTTTTTGACGCGTTAATACGGCGGCTTTTTTTTTTTTTTTTTTGTAAAACAGTGACGTCATTGATGACGTTAACACGTTAAAAACGACACGTTAACACGTTAAAACTGACGCGTACATGTCAAAAGTGATGGAAGGCCATAAGCGCAAATAACGTGTCGGAAAGAGCATGTTACCCCTGCAAAAACGACGTGTGAACGTGTAGCTTTTTGACGCGTTAATACGGCGGCTTTTTTTTTTTTTTTTTTTTTTTAACAGTGACGTCATTGATGACGTTAACACGTTAAAAACGACACGTTAACACGTTAAAACTGACGCGTACATGTCAAAAGTGATGGAAGGCCATAAGCGCAAATAACGTGTCGGAAAGAGCATGTTACCCCTGCAAAAACGACGTGTGAACGTGTAGCTTTTTGACGCGTTAATACGGCGGCTTTTTTTTTTTTTTTTTAAAACAGTGACGTCATGGATGACGTTAACACGTTAAAAACGACACGTTAACACGTTAAAACTGACGCGTACATGTCAAAAGTGATGGAGGGACATAAGCGCAAATAACGTGTCGGAAAGAGCATGTTACCCCTGCAAAAACGACGTGTGAACGTGTAGCTTTTTGACGTGTTAATACGGCGGCTTTTTTTTTTTTTTTTTTTGTAAAACAGTGACGTCATTGATGACGTTAACACGTTAAAAACGACACGTTAACACGTTAAAACTGACGCGTACATGTCAAAAGTGATGGAAGGCCATAAGCGCAAATAACGTGTCGGAAAGAGCATGTTACCCCTGCAAAAACGACGTGTGAACGTGTAGCTTTTTGACGCGTTAATATGGCGGCTTTTTTTCCTTTTTTTTTGTAAAACAGTGACGTCATTGATGACGTTAACACGTTAAAAACGACACGTTAACACGTTAAAACTGACGCGTACATGTCAAAAGTGATGGAAGGACAGAAGCGCAAATAACGTGTCGGAAAGAGCATGTTACCCCTGCAAAAACGACGTGTGAACGTGTAGCTTTTTGACGCGTTAATACGGCGGCTTTTTTTTTTTTTTTTTTGTAAAACAGTGACGTCATTGATGACGTTAACACGTTAAAAACGACACGTTAACACGTTAAAACTGACACGTACATGTCAAAAGTGATGGAGGGACATAAGCGCAAATAACGTGTCGGAAAGAGCATGTTACCCCTGCAAAAACGACGTGTGAACGTGTAGCTTTTTGACGCGTTAATACGGCGGCTTTTTTTTTTTTTTGTAAAACAGTGACGTCATTGATGACGTTAACACGTTAAAAACGACACGTTAACACGTTAAAACTGACGCGTACATGTCAAAAGTGATGGAAGGACATAAGCGCAAATAACGTGTCGGAAAGAGCATGTTACCCCTGCAAAAACGACGTGTGAACGTGTAGCTTTTTGACGCGTTAATACGGCGGCTTTTTTTTTTTTTTTTGTAAAACAGTGACGTCATTGATGACGTTAACACGTTAAAAACGACACGTTAACACGTTAAAACTGACGCGTACATGTCAAAAGTGATGGAAGGACATAAGCGCAAATAACGTGTCGGAAAGAGCATGTTACCCCTGCAAAAACGACGTGTGAACGTGTAGCTTTTTGACGCGTTAACAGTTCAAAACGTGACGAGTTCCTGCTTGTGGCCGTGTTGACACGTCAAGTAAAACGTCACAGCCGGGTTGTTCCATTCTTGTCTAATAGGGGTGATAAAAAGGAAGTCTGAGGAGCAGTGATTATTTCCCTGATTTCCTCCCATCCCATTCTTCCTGCAATTTCTTTTTCATTTCTGTTTATTGTGATGTCGAATAACTTTTAACCTCAGCCTTGCTATATTTTATGTCAATATTTATTCATGTTCCTTAATTCTGAATCATGTTTGAGCCATGTCAAGAACAATGTCTTGCCTTGTATCTGACTGTATGTATTTAATATTTGTTACCATACTTATTTATATTTTTCCCCTTTTGCATATTTATCTGACAGCTCAATCCATCCACACAAATATGTTCAGCCATCCACATGAATTTCATTTCTATTCCTGCCTCTTAATTCTGAATAATGTTGGAATTATGTCAAGATGTCCTGTCCTGTTAAAAACATACATTTTATACTTGTTTGTGCAATTGGTTTATCTTCTTTTATCCAGCTTAGAACTAGTAGAATAACTTTTTGGCTGTCGCTGTGATCATTAGGTAATTTTAGTTAACTTTATTATGATGATGCTGTTTATCCCATTCAACATCGTCATCATAATTTCCAAATATGTGCATGCTTGGAATGTTACCAGTCCTTTCGCTAGGCGTCGCTATGAAAAATTCACATGTTTCAAGATTCAAGATGTTTATTTATCACATAATTATACATACAAGCATTCATATATGCAGTGAAAGGACATTGTAGCGCCCCCGGAGATTATGTACAATACGTACTAACTGACACAATACCTAAGTAATTAACTAACTAAACTAACTGGACCGATTCCTTAAACGTAATTCAGTTTGGTAAATAGAATAAAATAAGAGTAAAAGGGTAATATACTGAACAGGAATACAAAATATAAAGAAGAGGAATAGATTATTATATAGTATATACAGATATGTGCAGTAAAGTGGAATGTGAATAGAGAGTGTATTGAGATTTAAAGTACACTATACAACAGTATGGCACAGCAATTCAGTGACACCAAACAGAACTGCAACACAGTATGCAGTACAGTATGCAACATACAGTACCGTAAGGCAGTGGGGCCTATGTGTGTGTCTCAGTGGGGGCCCCTGGTGAGTTCAGCATTGACAGTTCTTATGGCTTGCGGGAAGAAACTCCGTCTCAGTCTCTCTGTCCTCACTGCGTGACTGCGGAGGCGCTTGCCTGACCGCAGCAGCTGGAACAGTCCGTTGTTGGGGTGATAAGGATCCTTCATGATCCTACGGGCTCTGCTACTACACCTCCTGGTGTATAACTCCTGCAAGGGGGGGAGGGTAGTTCCAGTGGTACGTTCAGCTGAACGCACCACCCTCTGCAGGGCCCGCCTGTCCTGAGCAGTACAGTTCCCAAACCAGGCAGTGATGTTGCCTGTCAGGATGCTCTCCACTGCTCCAGAGTAGAAGGACTTGAGGATCATCATGAGACCTCTTAATTTATTCAGCTGCCTGCAGAGTATCCTAGTGAGCACCAGGGCTAGCTGGTTAGCACAGGTCTTTAGTACTCACCAAATATGCCATCTGGGCTACGGCTTTCCTGGTGTTTACATGCATTAGAGCCCCCCTGATGTCATGTTCAGATACTGAGAGTGCGCATTCATCCCCAGCGGTGTAACTTCAATTTGCCAGCGAGCTAGTGGTGTTGATGCAAGCCTCAAACAGCACAAAAAGAAAAGAAAGAAACAGTCTTTAATTGTCACACGACACTCCACAACACATGCTTGCACACACAAACACGATGGTGGCCGGTGAAATGGCTCCTCTGCTTTTGACCCATCCTGGCTTGTCCTTCCTCCGGGGGCACAGCCAGGAGCAGTGGGCAGCATACGTGGACGTGCCCGGGGACCAGGTGATAAATGTCCATCGCTGGTCGGACGATGATGGGTGCATGTTTTTGGTGGGGGTCCTTACTGACGTGAGGTGGAGGAAACCCCATGTGAACACGGGGAGAACATGCAAACTCCACACAGAAAGGCTCCTGTTTTTTGGAAGATAACCCGCCGGAGCACGGTGCCAACAGTGCCCCAGGCGGGAATCGAACCCAGGACCTTCTTGCTGTGAGGCAGCAGTGCAATGCACTGCACTGCGCCACCGTGCCACACACAAAGGAGTTCACTTCGTTGGCTAGGGAGGCGTCCATACTCGTGGCTGGAAGGGGCTGCTCTTGTAGTTAGTAACAGTCCGCAGCCCCTGCCACAAAGTGTCTTGTGTCCCGTTGCTTCATCGCTATCTCCACTGTGTCTCTGTATATCCGTTTAGCATCCTTCGCCACCCTCCCTAGTTTTTATAACCCCGCTTTGTAATTGTCCATATTTCCGGATACAAGACCTTCATTGTAAGCAGCCGTTCAGAGTGCCGCAGATGGATTTATCAACCCATTGTTTCTGGATTGGAAATATCCTAACTTTCACTGTGGGTATGATACTGTCCGCTAACGTAGCTATGAAGCTCATAGCTACTTCCGTAAACTCACTAACGTCACTGGAACTTGAGTGGAACATGTCCTACTCAACGTCACTCAGAGCCTCCTGAAGCGTGGCCTCTAATTGGTTCGACCACCGCTTTACGTTCCTCATCACTACCATTTCACATACGATGCAAAGCTTGTAAACTGGAAGCAACGAGATGGTGGCGTTGTCCGATTTCTCAAAAGATGAGCGAGACTGTCTTGTATCCGTTCTTGTACGGTGTGTAGCAGTGATCCAAACTTCTTTCTTCCCAAGTGGCACACGTGATGTGTTGATGGAAATTAGGCAGGGCTTTTTTAAGGTTTGCCCCGTTAAAGTCCCAAGCCACCACAACAGCCACGTCGGGATGTTTGTGTTGAAGTCCAAACACATCGCATAGATGTGCGATAGTGCTGTGTCGGTGTCTGCTTGCAGAAGAATATAAACGGCTGTGATGATGACCGTGCTGAATTCCAGGGGGAGTTGGAATGGACGGCATGAGATGGTCAGCTGTCCAAGGTTCGGCGAGAAGGAGCGGGAGAGAGTCTTGATGTTGTTGGGGTTACAACAGCTGCTGTTAGTCATGATGCAGAAGCCTTTACCTTTGGATTTCCCCAACTTCCCTGACCTGTCAGTGCAGAACATGGAGAAAGACTCGGCTGGACGTATGGCTTGGCTCGGCACCAGCGCATTCAGCCATGTCTCCATCAGGCAGAGGACGCAACAGTTTTCTGTATCCCTTTGGAAAGTAATTTTTGCCTGGAGGTCATCCATCTTTTTTTTCAGGGACTGGACATTGGCAAGAAGGATGCTGGGCAGAGGTGGATGGTAAGGTTGCGTCCTCATTCCGATCCAAATGTCGCCTCGTTTAACGCAGTGTTTCCTCCATTGGCCCTCCCGTGGAACAGCGACATTGCATTGATGTTATTGTCCTTGTTGATCGTGTGGACGCGTAGTATCTCCTCCGGCCACTCTGGATAAGCGGATAGAATGTCCCAAAGTTGTTCTTTCAGGAATTTTTATTATCCACGAGTACATCGCGATTGTAGAAGCTCACTGCTGATGAGTTTTTGACGGCCATAGTGATGTAAAATGTGAGTATATATATATATATAGAAGAAGAAGAATCTTTAATTATCATGCAACACACCACACTACAACACATGCACACACTCACACACACACAATGGGTATCATGCACATGCTTTGGATGGTGGCGGGTGAAATGAGGCCTCTGCATTTAACCCATCCTGGCTTGTCCTTCCTCCGGGGGGGCAGCCAGGAGCAATGGGCAGCATTCGTCGGTGCGCCCCGGGACCTGGTAACGAGTGTCCATCGCTGGTCACACAATGGTTTTTGGTGGGGTCCTTACTGATGGTAGGTGGAGGAAACCCCATGTGAGCACGGGGAGAACATGCAAACTCCACACAGAAAGGCTCCTATTTGGGAGATAACCCGCTGGCGCACGGTGCCAACAGCGCCCCAGGCGGGAATCGAACCCAGGACCTTCTTGCTGTGAGGCAGCAGTGCAATGCACTGAAATGCACTGATACCAGCACTGAAACAGTTAATCTGGCACACTCACAGCTGGGAGTCTGAAACTAGATACTCGGTGGATGTGAAATAACAAAGGAGGGACTGCCCTGCAAAGGGGGGGGTGTCATTTGTAACAAAAAAATGAGCGAGGAAAAGTTTTAGCGGACTCCTACGTGAAATGTCTGCTAGATGAGACACACAGCTTACGACTCACTACGTCAATGTATAAAGTTTTTTTTTATGGTAGATTCTCAAACCGTCCAATAAACTCTCCGTAGCTCAAAGTTCCAGTTTCATCACATCATTCCGGATTTGGACATTTTGAACACGACAAATTGTTGACCCCAACGTGATCCCATTACAAGACTGCAGAGGAGTTCCAAAAGCCTGAACGGTTGTGATACTTTCATGGGTACCCGCTAAAAGGTAAGCAGAGCCATTTCATGAAGTCTGCATTGATTAGATAGGAATATTTTTAGTGGAAGTGTTGTACTGTTTAAGGCTGGATAAACAACTTTGTGGTTTTGGGGGATGTATTGTTGAATGATGAATGGATAATAATTGTTTAGTATTGTGGAGATGAGAAATTGGATTGTTTGATGAGAATGGGAGTAAAGGAAGTTAAGAGAATGGGTCAGAAACCCCCCCCTTCACGGCTGTGTGTTATCTTGTGAAGTAATTCCATGTACCGTTTGGGCCCATTTGTTGCGGGGATGGTAGTTCAGGCGGTAGAGCTGGTGGTCTAGTAATCTAAAGGTTGCTGGTTCGATCCCAGGCTCCTCCTGCTAGCATGCTGTAGTCTCCTCGAGCAAGACACTTAACTCCTAATTGCTCCTGATGGCTGCGTCCGTCGGTGATTGAACAATTGTAAGTCGCTTTGGATAAAAGCGTCTGCTAAATGAAATGTAATGTAATGAGAATACATCCAGTATGCCTAAACTGAGCGACGTTTTGGTGATGAACAGTTTTTAACTGGCAAAGTAATTCCAAATCCCGTTTAAGCCCGTTTGTTGGAAGACCTCCAGTGTGCCTAAACTGAGTGATGTCTGGCGATGAAAAATGTTAAACTCAGGCTTCAGAAGGGTAGTCAATAGTCGGTAATTTCATTTAAGGGTGAGAGGCCCAAATTAATTTTTTTAGTAAAGAACACCAAGTATATAAGTTTGAGAGGCCCGGATTTCTTCTTTTAGTAAAGAAAACCTAGCATTTAAGGGTGAGAGGCCCGGATTTATTTTTATAATAAAGAAACCAAGCATTTAGGGGTGCAAGGCCCGGTTCTTAGAGAAACCAAATATTAAAGGGTGAAAGGCCCAATTCATGTGACTAAGCATAAAATATTATTGACGGCTGTGTGAGTGAGAGTGTGTGTAACGAGAGGTACCACGTGTGTGTGAAGATAGGTACGGCGTGTGTGTGTTTGAGAGAGTGTATGTGTTTGAGAGTATGTGTGTGTTTGAGAGAGTGTGTGTGTTTGAGAGAGTGTGTGTGTTTGAGAGTATGTGTGTGTTTGAGAGAGTGTGTGTGTTTGAGAGAGTGTATGTGTTTGAGAGTATGTGTGTGTTTGAGAGAGTGTGTGTGTTTGAGAGAGTGTATGTGTTTGAGAGTATGTGTGTGTTTGAGAGAGTGTGTGTGTTTGAGAGAGTGTGTGTGTTTGAGAGAGTGTGTGTGTTTGAGAGAGTCTGTGCGTGTGTGATAGAGAGTTTGTGTGTGTATGTGTATGAAAACCTCCTCAAATTGCTTTAGATTAAAAGGGGAGGAAAAAAAAAAAAAGTTGACCTGTGATAACCTATACGACTATGATTGGCGCAGCTGCACCAGGAACGGAGTGAGAGCCGAACATCTGAGATTTTCCCCCTTCCCCCCTTCTTCCCATGTCTTTTGTTCTCCTGCTGTTCAAAGGCATAATGGAAAAGACCCCATCCCCCCGACCCGGCACCATTGAGCTGTGTAATGAAGCTGTAGCTGAGCTCAAGAACAGAACAGAGTAACGGAACAAGTTCCATGCTCGAGAATCTGGAATTCCATAAATATGAACAAAAATGGATCAAAGCAGCGTGGTGGCCTAAAGATATTACCCCGACAGCAGAAAAACGCACCAAGGTGATAGAGGAAGAAAAAGACTGCTGACTGAAGTAGAATGCAAAAAACAACCCCGGATTAATGGGGGCTGGAAAGCGCAAGTTCGAGGAGCAGCGTGCACGATGGCCACTGGTTCAGCGCATAATGACGGCATGGAGTCGAGCGGAAATGATTGTCGAATGTCGCAATAAAATCAAAAATCATCATGACAGTGGTAGAAGCCCAGAAAGAACCCTACCCCCCACAAGAAGATAAGTTCCGCCCATCCCCGAACCCATCCCCCAAGGTCACACCCCACTCCAACCACACACCACCCCGTCCCTCCACCCCTCCCTGCTGGCCAATTAAGAAACACACCGGAACCCGCCCCCTCCTTACAACCCTAAGACAGAGCACACACCTGAAGCAACAGCGTCCCCTGTGCTGAGCGACCAGAAGATAGCCACCCCACCATCGCCAGCAATACAAGCACCCGTATTAGTAATGGAAGGCCCGATCCAAATCCATTTCTGAGTAAAGCCTTCCCCAAAGCCATCTGACAGTGAGAACGAGGACGATGATCAGACATCGCCCCCTTCCAATCCGGACGACGAAGAGTTTCTCTCCTCTAATACAGAGGATGACGAAGCCACCTGCCGGTTCTACAAACCACAAAAAGGCATCACGAAAGGAAAAAAGAAATGTTCCACAAGGGTTAGCCACTCAGCTGTCACACTGACTGGACGACGTGGCCCACCATCAGAGGACGCCAACACAACCCATGTTCATCTCATAGCGCCCCTGCTGACGCTACAGCCAAACGACAACCCCAAGAAAAACAAACACCCGTAGCCTGCCCACATCTACACCTACCCCCATACTACAAAATACTACAAAAAAAGGAAAAAGCACAGGTCTGCGGCACAGAAGTGGTATTCCTAGGAAAAAGGATCGCCGGAGATAAGAGATACATCAACCCGGAGAGACAACAGGCAATGCTCCAGTACTCTAAACCCACCACCGTGCAGCAAATGCTAGCATTCCTGGGACTCACTGGCTATAGCAGACACCACATAGCTGATTATGTGGACCACATTGTTAGCCTACGTGAACTCATTGTGGACGCTGGCCATTGGAACCTCAAGGCACCACTCAACTGGACGACAAGTACGGAGGAAGCAAAAACGCAAACATATTCACCGACTCAGCATACACACACGCTGCAGCTCACGTGGATGCAGCCATATGGATGAAGAGAGGACTCCAAACGTCAGCAGGAACCCCAGTAAAAGACAAAGACCTCGTACTCGCCCTCCTGGAAGCCATACATCTCCCCCAAAAAATCCAGATCATCAAATGCAAAGGATACTCCAAAGGAAATTCTAACATCACCGCTGGCAACAATGCAGCCAACACAGCAGCAAAAGAAGCAGGAGGGTACCTAAAAGAAAGAGCAGCAATGATGATTGTATTAACTGAAGACAACGCCCTCAATTTGTCAGAGGAACATCTGAAAGAAGTGCAGAAAGAAGCGAAAGGGTACGAATACTCGCAGTGGCAGAAGAAAGGAGCCACATGCACCAGCGGCCTATGGAGAAGCCACGGTGGGCGCCCAGTAGCACCAGCCGCACTCCTGGTCTAACTCATCAAGGACGCACATGGACAGACTCATGAAGGACCCAAAAGAACCACCAACAGGCTCAAACATGACTGGTGGCATCCCTACCTGGAGGAAATGGTGGCCAACCATATTGCAGAATGTGTAGTCTGTCACAGGCTAAATAAGAAGACAGTCTACCAAAGACCTTTGGGAACATTCCCAGTGCCTGGCTACCCCTTCAGAGAAATATGCATAGATTACACAGACATGGGCAGGGACAACAGAGTGCAAGGGTACAGATACCTACTCGCGATGGTAGATCAATTCTCCAAATGGGTAGAGGAAAAGAGGAAAATGGGGATTCTGCAAAAGAGAGGACGCAGAATCAGCGATTAAATGGTTAAGAAAAGAACTCATTCCTCGGTGGGGTTACCCCACAGTTATCTGCTCGGACAATGGATCTCATTTTACCAGCGACAAACTCAGACAGGTAGAACAGGCATTCGGTATCTCCCATAGATATGGTTCAGTCTATCACCCCCAGTCACAAGGCCTAGTGGAAAGGGTAAACCAGACGTTGAAAGAAAAAATGGCCGAGGTGCTGTTAGAGACAAAACAGCAACTCAGTATGTCACTAGAGAACATCACAAAAATGACTAGACTAACGTGGGTAGATGCCCTGCCACTAGAATTAATGTCCATGCAAGCCCCTTCCCATAGTCAAACACATCTTAGCCCAAGCGAGATATTGACAGGCCGCCCCATGCCAGGGCCTCACAAACTACCAGCTTAATCAAAATTTTGATGATTTCTAGGAAGATTTTTCTGAATATGTCAAAGCATTGACCGCAGTATCTTGAGTTTTGTATTCACAGGTCAAGAACACTGCCCCAGACTGCCCCACACCCATGGTCAGTCCCAGAGACTGGGTCCACATCAAGGTCCACAAACAGAAGTGACCCGAGCCAAGGTGGGACTGGACCCTGTGAAGTAGCGTCGGCACCTCACATGCAGTAAAGGTCAAAGGTAAAACTGGTGCTCTCTGGTACCACCTCTCCCAGTGCGCCCTGCCACCCCACCGCAAGAACTCTCACAGAAACGAGGATCCCGCTAAAAGACACAAGCATTCTGTAATTAACCACATGGAAATTGTTTTTCTTGTTTGCCCTTGTAGAAGTCCTGGACCCTACACAGTATACATATTCTACCAAGTGGGACCCCAATTATCGTATGACCAGTATATGACTAAGGTTGCAGAGTTGGGCCAAACGAAAGAAACAGTTCCTGTCATTCAGGCCTATGAAGGACAAACCCTGGCGTTCAAGGTTGATTTCTGTTCCATAATACAATGCGATTCCACAGGGTAGGAGCAGTATCGGTGGAATGAGAAATATGTGTGTTCCACCAATCCCAGACTAACAAGTGACTGGTGGCCGGATGATGTTAAAAGTACCCATATTGATTGTGGGGCATGGAGTAATGTGCTTATAAACACAGGAACCAGTAGGAGGAATTGCTACTCCGCTCACTGAGCGTAGAACTAAAAGAAATGGTTGGTTTGACTCTGTTTTCCAAATGAAAAGGCCTCATTTTATCATGCTTAATCAACGTTGCTATCATTGCTGCTCTATTAATTGTATGTGGATGTGGTTGTATACCATGCATTTGTACTCTAGTGGAAAATGCATCATGACTGCGTTGTAAAACCAGAAATACAAGCGTACATGGCATTGAGACAGGAGGAAGGTGGCAACACCTATGTTGTTGTAGGTATGGACCCCCTTCCCCAGCACCAGCACCAGTAATACATAAGGAGAGACATTTTTGCCTCTTTAGTGTTAAAACATATATGAGCCTTTTTTAAGGACGTTTGTACATTTGATAAAAAAATATGAGCCTTTTACAGGACGTTTATACATTTGATTAAAATATGAGCCTTCTGAGAAAAGGAGTAGAGCACACAGCAACAGTTTGCTTACACATGCATGTACACATTCAGAAAAAGAAAGAAATCTCCTGTTCTGATTTTGTAAGTAGGATTTGTGGATTGTTTGATTGGTGTGTGGGTTCTTTCTTTGTCTTTTTTATGCTTGTTGTGTGTGTGTGACTGTGCTTGCTTTGAGTTTTGTCTGGTTGAAAAAACAGATAGTCTTGTTGAAATAGAAGGAGAAGCTGGTTTTGGCTGCCAGAGGATGGGTTTTGTGTTTCGACTGCTGGGTGAGAGAAAGCAGCTCTGACTGTTGTGTGTGCTCTTTGACTCTGTGCCTAACTGCATTGGGTTGGGCTGATCCTAAGAGAGCTAAGACAGGATGTTCACTCGCTGACGACCAGTCTATACTGGAAGTTTTTGCTAAATTTAAGAGGTGGAGCAAGGGGTGGTGCTTTATACAGAGTGGAACTGAGTTAATGCCTCCTGACAAGAGGAGCTACGAAGAAGCCCCCCCTCTACTCTTTTCCCTCAGTGTGTTAGTCGAAAAAAAATAAAAATTAAATAGATAAATAGAATAAAAATAATTAATTGAAGGTGATATCAGACTGACAAATATACTCTTTAGATTTTCAAATGCATTGTATGAATAAAAGTAAACATTGCTTTGTTTCAAATGCCCAGAAATGAGAAAGCTGATAATGCATGTCTCACTGAATTGTATTACAGTGTGTATAAGAATTTAGAGTGATCCTAAGAAACTGAACTCTTGTGTTGTTCTTTTTCTTTTTTCTTTCTTCCTCTCTTTTACTATGCTTTGTGAGAGCTGGGGGAAAGACAGAGAAGATGGAATGTGTCTGAATTGTATCATCCAAGGGGCAGATGACAAGACATCTGGCAGTGCTTCCCAGACACTGGAGCTTGCGGATGACAGCGCATAGGAATACTGAATCCAGTTTGAACAAGGCCAGTGCGGTTTTATCCACAAACTCTTTCAATAGACACCTGCATTTACCTATATGTGTATATATTTAGTTATAACCTACATAATTGATACATGTTTAGCTTGTTTTCACAGATAGGCTTACAGTAGTTCTTTTTCATATATTACTTACTTATATATTACTTATTTGCAATTATTTAGTGGGAGACTTGGCAACGGACTGACTAATTAAGGCATTTGCTTAATTAATGGTGTATTGTTAATTTGATTGATCACTTGTGGAAAAGCTGATTTGATTTAAATACTGTTGAGTGCTGTGAATATTGATTTCATTATCTGAGTATGGTTTACCTTGATTGAGGCTGTTTTGAGATTGAACATTGATATAATTTTAATAATTTAAGATAAATGTGTGTGATCCGATGCATCAGACGATGAACAAGTGAATTTTCTTTCATAAGTGGGAAGCTATTGGTCTCCTTTGGGGTTGTTTAATTCAGTGGTTTCTGGTTGAGTGTGATTACACGGTGTTTTATAAATCATTTTTAAATAATTTGATTTGATTTACAATAAAAGAAAATAAGAGGGTCATTATGATGTCAAAAATGGATACTAAAATTACAAAAGCAGTCACTCCTGTTGATGAAGTGCAAAATAATAATCCCCTTATTAAAGATATTGCAAAAATATCAGGAATATGGAGGAAGCGTTGGCCTGACATTGAACACCGTGGCCAGTTGAAGGAACTCTTAACCCGGATGTGTTAAAACAATGCAGGTGCTTGTGTCCACATATAAAGTAAATCAAAAGGAAGGTAAGAAGGGAAAGAGACGCACAGAGAAAAGACAAACAGAACTTGGCATTCTGCAGCTGTTCGAAAAGGAGGGACAGAAATTGTTTGAAGCTGCAAAAGAAAAAAGGGAACGGAGTAGACAAGAAATAAAGAAAAATGATAAGGAAACAGAAAAATTGATGGAGAAGAGTAATGCACACTTCTCACACACAGCATCTGTAAATAAGCCCCCGCCTTATGAGGAGGTGAAGTTCACTGATGTTTATCCCCAGCTCCCAGTGATTACACAGGAGGGCAACTATCTCTTCAAAGATGAGGATGAGCAAATAATAGAGATGGGCAAGGCTAAAACAACCATAAAGATGTACCCGAGCTCCAACAGTACAAAGAGAAGGAACCGTTTGGGAAGCAGACAACGAGTCAGAAGTCTGAAAATAGGAGAAGAGATTGTGAGTGATTGAGACGAAGCTATTGGAGGATACGACCCAGCAGTCAGACGGATGTTGGCTAAAGCGGAGAAAAGAGGAAATCGACCAGTGAGGAAAATGGTTCCAGGAAAGGACGACACAGATGAGAGTGAACAGGGTGAAAGTGATGAAGAATCTGAGAAAGAAGGTCCTTCCTGTTTTCACCCATTAGCAGCCAGTACAGGGGTAGGAGATGACAGACGCATGGTTTTAAGTGAGATTGAGAGGAGTATAGACAGATGCCTCGAGGACATAAGTGACTCCACCTGTCCAGAAGTTCAACAAGCATTGGAAAAACAATTACAAGAACTGCAAATAACGGAGAAGAAACTACAGAGGAAAAAGCCTCAAAAGCCAGACACTTTGAGGTATGGACTACGTCCAAGAAAAGGAAAGAGACCCGACAAAATGTGTCCAGTGATAATTCGAGGACAAAATTTAGAGTACAAGCCTTGGCAGAATACAGACATGTCTGACATACTTGAAAAGTTACCCACTCTTCAAGATGGAGCACATCCGTGGATCTCAACGCTGGAAGAGTATTTTGTGGGAACACAGCCTGCAATGGGAGATAATAAGAGACTTTTGGCTAGCCTCATTGGAGTCCCAGCTATGGAGGAAATCCTGCAGGTGGCAGGCCTTAACAAATACGTGGCAACTGCGGTGTATGATCCAGAATTGCTTGCTGCAAGTAGAGGTCGGATGTGGTGCTGCAACAAATTCCAGAATTGTGGTCACGACATAGTACTGACATTGGACTTGTGACGTCAGCCCAACCGGTGAGAGTTGAACTGCGACCAGGAACCAAACCTCCTTGGAAGAACCAATACCTACTAAAGGAGGAGGCAACTTGATTTAAGAGCGGTAAATGAAGTGGTGGCGGACTTTCCAGCTGATGTACCAGATCCACATACCTTGTTAGCCCAAATTCCTCCAGAGGCTACACACTTCATAGTGTTGGATTTGTGTGGAGCATTTTTCAGTGTTCCACTGAGCGAAGAAAGTCAAGGGTTGTTTGGATTCATATAACAAAGGACAAACCTTCAAGTACAGGAGGCTCCCTCAAGGATTCAAACATAGCCCTCACATTTTCAATAAAGTATTACAGGATGACTTGGCTGGGATTGATCAGATCTTGAAAAGTACTGTCACCCAGTATGTGGATGACATCGTCATCTGTTCACCAGATAAGGAAATGTGCCATGAGGACTCAATATAACTGTTGCAGCTATTGGCAGACAAAGGACACAAGGTGTCTCAGAAGAAGCTGCAGTGTTGTCAAGAAGAAGTAGTTTATTTGGGTCAAACAATAACCTATGGACACATAAGCATCTCTGAGAGTCATTTGGAAGCCATTCGAACGGCACCAAAGCCTAGAACAGTCAGAGAGATGACGTTTCTTGGTATTGCGGGATATTCTTCAGCCTAGGTAAAAGGGTTATGCCTTACAGACGCATGGGCAAGGATGCATCATTATGATGTTCTTGTGTTTGACGTACATGGGCCAGACGTGACCGTCAAACAGACCGGGCGGGTCTGGCACAGCGTAGTTCCTTGAGCACCTCCTCTTTTTGCATTCTTCATATGGGATGGAAATAAAATAGCGGCCTTTGAGAGCCATGATAAAAGATACTGGGAATGCTCAACTTCATTGTCATCTCATCTGGACGCAGCAAGGTCTTATGGCATTTGAGACAATCAAACAGAGGTTACAAGAAGCTCCAGCGCTAGCATTGCCAGACTATTCTAAGAACATTATGCTGTATGTGGCTACGTTCACTAGGGGTAAATATGCATGTGCAGTTCTTTGTCAGCCAACAGGTACAGGGACAAGTCCTCAACCGGTTTTGTATTATTCTACTGCCTATTCAGAAGTAGAATTGGGACTACCACTGTGCTACAGAGCAATGGTGGGAGTTTATTGAATGTATGATAAAGCATCATCAGTAACTATGGGTTACCCAGTGACAATTCTTACCCATCATCAATCTTACCCAATCTTTTGAATTTTGGGAAATTTACATTGACTATGTCTAGGCTAAAGAACTATCATAGGTAGGAAAATTGACAACTGAAGTATCATCTCTTGCACCAACTGAAAAAATAAAGCAGACGTCCACCTCTTTAGTTCTGAAAGTCACTAATATTGCAGAGGTATTGCGGTTAACTACTGCTGCGCCTCAGATGATTTCTACAACTCCAATTTCTGTGAACACTGTGATTAGACCTAAATTAAGAAATTAAGCTTACCTTCCATGTAAATGTAGTAAATGGAATACTGGTGGAAACATTTCCACTAAATGGAAAAATGCGCGTGGTGAAGACATAGTTCTAACAGGACCTGATGATAGCAGTGTGCCTCGCGATCAACGAAAGTATATGTTGTATAATGACAGGAGATGGGTTAATGTTCAAGATGACTGTTCGCTTGTCATAGGTAATGTCATATGGGAAGATCAAGGAGAATATACATGCACATATTTGGATCCAGAGATTATATATCCCAAGGCAAAATTATTGGGAAGCGGGATATAGAACTCTTAAGATAATGCTTGTAGTAAAAGGTCTGGTTACTAAAGAAATAAGTACGATTGCTCAAGAAGTTTAAAAGCAACTATTCACACCAAGGGTTACTGTTGGACCAATGACATATATTACCTTAGCTCGGGGAATAAGTAGTAGTATTAACGTATCATCGTCAGTTACTACTCTAGCTACAACATTGGCAGAAAAGGATGTAACAACCACGATGATGACAACTTCTACTTCTGTAACTCCTGGTAATCATAAAGGTGAGGTTGTGAGGATGAAATCCACTACCAATAAAACAATGACGACTTTTTCGGTGTCTACAAAGTCTGTAGATAAGACGTTGACACCTATCACTACATCCCCATCATTTAAGAAGTTGGTAAATATAACTCAGAAGCCTATGGTGAAGTTGGAAATTAATTTGAACAATAGCAGGGAGAGTTATGTAATTAGAGAGCCAATTGCTGAGGAGATTGATAGGGACTCAGGTGAAATAGTTCAGATGACTATGTCGGATGTGGTCAATGATTTTCTTGATGCTGAGTGGACATCAGAAGACATAACTGAACATCTTTATGCGTTACAGAAGCGAGAAACCCAGTGGAAAGCATATGGGTTTGATTCCTCGGTGCTGCAAATTGCAGACCCATGGGCAAATAGAAATCTGTGGTTCCAACAGATAACTCACTCCGTTAGAATGACTACTAATTTGAATTGTCCGTGTGTGGTGAGAGTTCCAACTCTGGGCACATGGCCTTCAATTCTAGAGACAGTACCAGAACCTTTGAAGCCTGAATGTCAAAGTAATGCGTTATTGTGGCTGCTATTCAAACACCAAGCAGCGAATGAAATATGGATGGCTGTGTAGGTCCATCTATTTAGACCTCGACGTAGTTGACATATTTAAATCTTCTTGATAAGTATGAAGAAGTTCGAACAGCAATACCTGATGCTATGGAATTGACACCTGCAAAAGATAGAGCTTGTTTTCAAATGATACTCATGGTGGAAATGGTATGTTTATGGGGATATCAGAATGTGATAGCTACATGATGCAATTTGGACAAGGTGTACAAAGGACGGTTGATGACACATATACAGTGACCTTTCATGCACCACATCGTCGACAGAGTAAAACTTTAAGCGTAAAGAATAAAACTTTACCAGGTAATGTGACTATAGGAACATTTAAAGATATTTGGTGCGTATGTGGTGATAAAGCATACTTATTTCTGCTGTATGGGTGGATTGGATGTTGCTATATGGCACAGTTGAAACTACCTTATGATGTTTTTGTTATCCGGAAGGGACAAGGGCAAGATGAGGGTAACTCTACAAAGACTTACGAAAGTAGGAAGAAAAGAGACTTTCATTTCATTGGAGGATATCTTTAGGAGAAAAATGGGGTATAGGATTGTTTCCATGGTATGGGGTCACATCCTTAGCTGATCATATTGATAATATCACATATACACTACAAGGTTTTGCAAAAGACACCATAAGAGGTTTTGAATATTTGTCAAACACCCAGAGGAGTCATCGATTGACGTTGCTGAAACACAACATGGCTCTTGAATATATTTTGGCCAAACAAGGTGGCCTCTGCGTGGCTTTAAATTTAACTGGAGATGCCTGTTATACGTTGATCCCTGATGTCGCCGATAACATGACAAATGTCATAGATGCGTTGAAACTTATAAGGGATGCGTTTGGGCCATCAGAAGGAGCTGGGTGGTCAGCTAATGCTTGTTTGCAAGATAAATTGTGATCACTAGGAGCTATACTAGTTTAGGTTCTGGGGGCTCCTCTTCTATCACAGTGTGTGATGTTTTGTTTTTGTACGGTGTTGTTGACCTTTGCTAAGGCCATGATATTGAGATGGGTAGGAGTTGTAATGCCAGGCATATGTGTCCTGCATGTTTTTATCGTATTGGAGTCTGTTTATTGCAATGTAACCTGTATTATTGATGACTATTCTGTACTCTACACTAGATATTTTTAGAAAGTCATATTACTTTGATTTAGTATTGTTTTCTTTGAGTTTTCTGTAACAGGGTGAAGTAAATACATTGGGACCTCAGGTGTTTTCTTTTTTTTGCAGTCTTGAGGGATATTGGTGTTAGGCAGGGAAAGGTCCACTGGAAGGTCCGATGGGTCGACCAGCCTGACTTTGGACACATTTTTTGATTTATTTCTGAGGTTCTAAATGTATGCATTTATATATAACATCCTATACAGTTTTCTAAACCTTTCTTCTTTTTCTGTGATTTGGAGTACAATAGGTGGTTGCCTGGGGCAGAGGGACTATGAGAGAGTTTTCCTGTCTAGATTGTTTGATGGATGTACTAAGAAAGGAAGCCTCCAGATGGGTTTTTCGCACTCACACTCCACAAATTTACTGTATTGCTACGACTAAGCATGGTCAGAAGGGTACATTATAATAATTTTGTTTGTTAGTTTGTGATTTCTATAAAGCCAATTTACATCATAAGTTCATTACTTTTCTCTTTTTCGAGACTTTGTGTAGTCTTGAAGGGGGGAAATATGAGGTGTCTGGAGGTGTCTGGAATGTTTGGGGTGAAGAAGGGCACTGGGTTCCCAAGAAAGAGCCCATTGTATAGTATATTTACTAACATATGTTGCTTCTATTATGTTGCTTCTTTTGTTACACGGAGAACGTCAACATTAGAGTGTCTATTTTGGGACCCCTGTGAGAAGGGAAGTGGAAGGGGCCCCTGTGAGAAGAGAATGGGAAATGTTTAGATTTATGTCAGACAGGTGCTGAACTGTCACCTATGCATTGGAACCAGATGTGTTATGTTATGTCTGTACAGGTATAAAAGACAGTCTCTTGCTTCATTCGAGAGAGAATGCATTTGGCTGGCTTGCTCTCCCAGACATCCATGGCAAGTCTGGTTTGATGCTGTTCTTCCTTGTAATAAATGTATTATTATAATCAAGTCAGCGTCATTCCTTCTTCATCAGTACATCAGTACTGTTCGAGTCTGAAACTAGATAATCAGGGGATGGGAAATAACAAAGGAGGGACTGCCCCGCAAAGGGGTGTGTGTTGTTTGTAACAAAAGAATGAGCGGGGAAAAGTTTTAACCGACTCCTGGGTCAAATGTCTGCTAGATGAGACACACAGCTTAGGACTCACTATGTCGAAATATAAAGTTTTTTTATCGTCCAATAAATGCTCCGTACCTCAAAGTTCCAGTTTCATCTCATCATTCCGAATTTGGGAATTTTGAACACAACAAAAACTAAAAAAAAACAACTAAAATGTGCATAATCAACACAGAGCGTTCGCACAGGCAACCACAAGAGGCAGTGCCAAGCAGCACAATAATCAATCATCGATCCATCAATTGATGATCCTGTAATGTTTTGGTATGTTATTAGAAGGGGGGTACATATGCATTATAATATTACTCAGAGGAAAGGAAAATTTGAGGGTCGGGGGGGAGGGTGTGGATGTATTACAATTTAAAATCCATGGGTTTATATTTACTTCTATCACCAAATAAAAGCAAGATTCTGGTTTCTCTTTTTTCTCTACTAATAGGGATATAGGGGCAGACCCTTGGTATGAATTTCATTCATAATAATTCAGCTGGATATCAATATCAACATTTGTGCGCCTTTGTACCCATAAGCCACCCATAACCTCTGGTCAGGGTTCATACGTCAATATCTCAGTCTAGGGTCCACTGAAATCTCTCAAACATACATATGCTAACCTCTAAGATGAGACCTTTCCAATGTGTTTGGTTTTGTTTTATGACAAAGCAAAACAAATTCCAACCCTGCCATGACAGTGGGGTGCTAAGTATGGATTCCAAGACCTTCGTAGTCTTCATAGTTGGCTACGGTTAGGGTTTGAAATGTGCTTTACTGATTAAATATGTAAATTTACATATGTAAGTATTTCACAATGTATATAATGAAAATAAATTATTCTGTAGAAGACTTTTGTCTGTCTGACATTAACCTTGTTTTAACAAAAACATGTTTTATTAACGATATCATGGAGACTACACTACCCATAATCCTAAGTATGACAGCGATGTCTCTGATTGGTGGAGCTTCCTGTTACCATGGAAATGTTAACCGCACTGGCTGATGGGTACACAGATATTTATATCCTGTTAGATTGTATCTATGAATAACATTCATAATGAGGGTATGCCCCTATATCCCTATTCTCATAAAACCTTTGATTGACCATTCAGAGAAAAAAGGCAAGCCAGTATCATGCTTTTATGTTCGAGATAGAAATCCAAAGATTTACGACTGTAGAACCAAGTTGCACTGTTGCAATCATATTAGTGATGATTAATGTATACATTAATCTGTGTTCAAATAAACTATTGAAGGGTTCACTACGTTACAGTATCTTGAGGATCATTGCACTCCGAAACCAATATCATTTGCTTTTTATTTTGAAAAGACTCAAAGCATATGATTTGAATTTTTTATTTTTTTATCAATGTCAAGTCAAGTATTGGCCATGTAGACCTTAATGACACTACAGTCTCAAAGGGCTTAAAAATATATATATATATCACATAGAAATCAACGGCCTGCCACAGTCTGAACCCCCGAGGATTCCTCCTTCCAAGATGACCAGGCTGTAGTGAATACCGAGTGGGCAACAATGATGAAATAATATGCATTACTAAAAAAGTATTGTATTTCACTATGCAATGTTAATGCTAGACAGTATGAGAGTGTAATTGCTTGTGTATGTTCAAGCGAGGACTGCAGCAGGAGAACTGCAGTTCCAAATAAAGTTTCAAAAGGCCAAGAGAGGGGAACATGTTGTTGGTGAAGACCAAATATACTACTGGTTAGTTCATTCTCAATTGTCTGATGCAAGTTTTCATCTCTATACAATTATATGAATGATTCTAAGCCCGATGCATTTGCTAGCCATTGTTCAGCTTCAGCTGTCCAGGTGGGATGGGAACAGATCCAAAACATGGTGACCCAGCACCCATCTAAGGTGGTCGTGTTAATTAAATTACTTTTAGTTATTTAAATTGCAGGGTGTGGGGTTGTGAGTCCTTCAAGCAGGCCAAACCTGAATCACTTGCACCCCTCCTGCCCTCCGGCCCTCAGGTCACAGGACCGGACGGAACCCCCATCCAGCCCCGGCACAATGGGCCACCACCCCACATGGGACACAGAAGGACACGCAAGCTCTGTAACCCCACCCATGGGGCGGGCAACACCAGCAGCGCGTCGACCCATCGGCCACAGGGCCAAGACCCGAACCCGCAATCCGCACAACCTGCCCCCAACCCAAGCCCCAAACCTGCAACCACGCCTCAAAATAACACACGGACGCCAGCTGCAGGCACTCCCCACGAGTACCCCCCGCCCCCATCCCCAGAGACAGGCCAGCTCAACCCAGGAAAAAGAGTGGGCGCCACCACCCGGCCCCCTAACACCCCCATGGGGCCCCGGGACCCCCCCACAACCACAGGACTAAGCGCCACAGATGTCCCCACAGCCACCGGGAACCCACCCAACCACAGAGCCCCGGGATGTGGTGAGATTATCTCTGTTTTTCCAATTGAGTCATTTTATTTTCTTGGTAATTGTGCGTGCGATCAAATCGGGTTGGTGGCGTTTAAGTGGTGGGTCAGCAGAGGAGAGGTCACCGAGGAGACATACAGTTGGGAAGATTGGAATGCTGCAAGCCAAAAGGGTTGATAGCTTCTTAGTGATATTGGCCCAGAATGCTAGGATAGATGGGCAGAGCCAGATGGCATGAAAGTAGTCATCTCTGGTAATAAAGGAACAGTGAGAGCAAACGTCTTAATCCACAAAGCCCATTTTGAACATTTTGTGTTCCGTGATATGAGCTCTGTGCAGAATCTTATATTGGATGAGTTGCATTTTTGAATTGCGGGTCTTAGAAAAGGTGTTGTTGCAAATAAGCTTCCACACGTTGCTATCGTTGGAAACAGCAAGGTCTCTTACCCATTCCATGGTAGGTAAAGATAAAGTGTCATCTGTTTTTCATAAAAGTTTGTATATTCTGGAAAAGGGATTTTTTAAATAACCGATATGAGTAAGATGTTCAGTCATCGGAGGTGGTAGGATGTTGTTCGTCAATTTGATTTTAACTTTTAGAGACTGCTTTTGTTGAAGGAATTGAAGGAGCTGTGGTCACCGATATTATACCTTTGGGTTAAGGTTAGGTAGGATATAAGTGAATTGTTTTCAAAAATGTGTACCAAATGAGTAATTACTTGTCTTTTCAAGACCTAATGATTATTAGTCTGTTTTTTACCAGATAATCTGAGTTGTGCCAGATTGGGGTGAATTTGTTTGGAGATAGAGTGTGACCACTGAGTTTGAGGAATCTCCACCAGACTGACAGAGTTGTTGCGATTAATGGGTTTTTAAAGCAATTACTATATGTTTCCTTATTGATTCAGTAAGGAATGGGAGATCAGATATTGATAACTCCTGACATTCTGTTTTTTCAATGTCTCGCCATCTACATCTCGCCCAGTTGTTGCTCCGGTTTAACCATTTAATTATAAATTGAAGATGGTTTGATAGATAGTAGTATCTGAAGTTTGGGGCTGCTATGCAGTTTCTGGGTTACAGCATTTCAGTCCTCCCCACTGAGTGGTAAGACCGTGGTTTTAGTCCAATCTATTGAATAGTCTGAGATAGCTGAGAATTTAGATCTATGACTGAACACTTCCAGTAGGGATGATATTGGGTTCTGTAAGTACAACAAAATATTCTCTGTTAACAAACTGATTTTGTTAACAGAGGCCTGTTTGTATGCCAACAATATTACTGTTTTGATGGATGGCCGCTGAGAGGGGTTCGATAAAGATGGCGAATAGCAAAGAGGAGAGCGGACATCTTTGTCTTGTGCCGCGTTGTTGAGTGAAACGCTGTGAAGTGTAACCATTGGTCATAACAGAAGCGGATGGGGAGTTTCAGGACAGGATTCTGATCCATTGAATGAGTGATTGGATTGGGGTTACCAACACACATCACAGGATGGAGAAGCACTGAGTGAGTGGGCCTCTAACGTAGAGGCACTACTGCTGTACGACCCAAAGGAGCCCCCAAGCTTCTGCTCTGCACGTTGGAACTCTTATACCAACCCAGATCTGGCCGCAGTAACGACCTGAAACCGGAGAGACGGGTCTTGGACAGGTTCCCTCGCTCACACCACCGGCCATCCATCATCAAAGTACCATCCCTAGTACAGCCGGTAGCTGGCAAACCGGTCAGGAGATGGAACTTCAGGAAGGCGAACTGGCAGTCGTTTACGGTGGAAACAGAAAGAAGAACTGCTGGTCTCATGGACCCAGAAGCAGAAGACGTGGATGCTGCATACAGTGCCTACTGTGAAGTCCTCCTAAGAGCAGCAAAGCACAACATCCCACGTGGCTACAATAAAAACTATATCCCGGGCTGGGATGAGGAGTGCAGCTGCCTGTTGCGCCAACACCAGCAGGCGATCACCAGGGAAGAAATGGACGCAACAGCAACAACCCTACTGCAGAAGCTGGATGACACCCGAAGGGCTAGGTGGACGGAAGTAGCGGAATCCATCGACTTCACCCACTCCAGCCGGAAGGCGTGGCAGACCATCAACTTGCTCTCAGGGAGAAAAACAACACCTCGTAGGTGTCCAGTGACTGCAGATGCTATTGCTTCCCAGCTCCTGAAAAATGGTCGCTTCCCTGATGCGGACAAAAACTTTGCACGACTGACATCGTGTGAGGTATCATCCCTCTCCAGAGCAGCCAGCGCTGATGCTGATCTCTCTCAGGAGACTTCACAGCAGCCGAGCTAAAGGCAGCAATTAAAAAACTGAAGCTGGGCAAATCACCAGGTCGAGACAATATCCACCCAGAGTTTGTTATGCACCAAAGTGAAAGAACATCTCAATGGCTACGCACATTCTTATCATCATGCTTCCGGAGGTCCAAGCTCCCGAAGACCTGGCGCCGTGCCTCCATCATAGCCTTGCCAAAGCCGAACAAACCCGCCGAAGACCCGAAGTCCTACAGGCCCATATCCCTGCTCTGTGTCCCGTACAAGATTCTGGAGAGGCTGATCCACAGCCGCATTGAGCCAGTGGTGGACCCTCAACTCCCACCGGAACAAGCCGGCTTCCGCAGAGGCAGGTCAACGGTGGACCAGGTAACGCTACTCACCCAGGACATCGAGGACAGCTTCCAAGATAATGAGAAAGCTGGAGTAGTATTCCTGGACCTGACAGCCGCTTATGACACCGTGTGGCACCGTGGACTACACCTGAAACTGTTGAGAACAATCCCGGACCGGCACATGGTGAGATTTATTATGGAGATGCTATCTAACCATAGCTTCATCCTACAAACCAGCGATGGCCAGACCAGCAGGCTCAGAAGGCTGAAGAACGGTGTCCCGCAAGGCTCTGTCCTCTCACCAATGTTATTTAACATCTATATTCACGACCTGCCAGACACAACATCCAAGAAGTACGGCTATGCGGACGACCTGGCCATCATGCTTCGATGCCCAACATGGAACACTATGGAAGAAGGCCTCAACCGAGACATGGGCATCCTGGCAGACTACCTCCAGAAGTGGCACCTTCAGCTCAGCATGGGCAAAACAGTGTCTGCAGCTTACCACCTCTACAACCGGGAGGCAAGAAGGGAACTGGACGTGCATGTTGGCAACATCCGCCTGGAGTTCCAGCAAGCCCCCAAGTACCTCGGCGTATGCTTGGACCGGACGCTGTCCTACAAGCAGCACCTGGATGAAGTGAAGGCCAAGACAACCGCAAGGGTCTCGCTCATCCGCCGCCTTGCAGGCTCGACTTGGGGAGCTTCCCCCCAGACCCTACGCATATCCACGCAAGCCCTGGTCCTACCCGTAGCGGAATACTGTGCCCCTGCCTGGAGCAGAAGTCCACATGCGAACAAGGTGGATACTGTCATCAACAGCGCCCTCCGGATAGTAACTGGTTGTCTGAAACCCACCCCTGTGTCCTACCTGCCAGTCCTAGCTGGTATCGCCCCACCCAGTCTCCGACGGGAAGTAGCTACCCTCGCCCTGGCAAGGAAAGCCCAGAAGAACGACTGGCACATCCTACACAAAGCCACAACAACACCGGCACCACCATGCAGGCTCAAGTCTCGCCATCCCTACAACAAGGCAGCACAAGAGATGCTACAGTCGATCCCTGACGACTTGTCCAAGGACGCCTGGCTGGCAGCATCCTGGAGACAATCGTGGGAGTCAGCTGCGCCCTCCCGCATCCAACGATACATCCGGGACCCAGGAGGAGGTGTAAAAGGAGAAGACATGCCACGCCACCTATGGACCTCGCTGAACCGCCTGCGTACTGGCGTCGGGCGCTTCAAGTCCTCTCTAAAGAAGTGGGGCCTATCCGACAGTGCGTCATGCAAGTGTGGCGAACCTGAACAGACTGCCGAGCACATAATCACCAGCTGCCCCCTATACAGCCCACCCTCAGAAGCTGGCCTTTTTGACCTAGGACTGGAGACGAGGGCGTGGCTATATGACACTGAGTGGGCCATCTGATGATATACGAAAGAAGAAGAAGAAGTGATTCTCCAAAGCCAAATTTGTTGAGGGTTGAAAAGAGATATGTCCAATTAACTCTGTCAAATGCTTTTTCGGCATCTAAAGTCAATAACGGTATTTAAGTTGTTCCTTTGAGATATGCTGATCAGACTGAATAAATGGCATATGTTGCTGGGCGTGTTTGCCCTTCACAAAGCCTGTTTGGTCTGGGTGAATTATAAATGGAATTATATTTTTAATTATGTTGGTTAGTGTTTTACTAATAATCTTTGAACAATTAATTACAATTAATCAAAAATAAACAATTTATTGGGCTTATGGGTCTATAACTGGAGGTAAGGGTTGGCTCCTTACTGGGTTTAAGCATAACCGAAATGAGAGCAGTATTCATGTGCGGAGGCATGGTGGAGGTTGACTTTATCTCTGTAGCAATTCTGATGAATAATGGGGAAATAAGTGACCAGAAGTGTTTATAGAATTCCACTGGGTAGCCATCTGATCTGGGTGATTTATTGTTGGCAAAGAGAAGAGAGCTTTCCTGAGTTCTTCTCGAGTAAGTGGTTGATCTAATGTGGTAGCCTGCTCTGTAGAAACTTTAGGGAGGTCACTATCATCAAGGAACACGTTAATGTTTGATATATTTGATTAATTTTCTTGGTGATATAGCTTATTATAAAAGTCTCTAAGTATGTCATTGATGTCTAGCTGGGTGTATTTTATCCTTCCCTGTGGATCTTTGATGGCTGTAATAAGTGATTGTTTTCTATCACATTTCAATTGGTTGGCAAGAAATTTATCTGATTTGTCATTGAATTCCAAATAATTTGCTCTTGTTCATTGCATGGGATATTGTGTCTTTTTATGGATGATATTATCAAGTTGAAATCATATGCTTTGAGCCTTTTCAAAATAAAAAGCAAATAATATTGGTTTCGGAGTGCATTGATCATCAAGATACTGGAAAAAAGTGAACCCTTCAATAGTTTATTTTAACACAGATTAATTATCAGTAATATGATTGTAACAGTGCAACGTGGTTCCTCAGTCCTAAATCTTACCAGCTTTTGAAAGACATGTCTGCAATTTGATATACAGAAATGTCATTTCTACACATTCCAAATCAATTAAAGTTATATACGTTACATTCCATACAGTATAGTATCGCCATATTTTCCTCATGATACCAAATTGAATCTCTGATATCAAGAATCACTTTCTAATTGACATTTAGACCGTCACTGCCTCCATTTCTGTAATACACAGTAAACAGGTTTTCTCTTTAAGGCTAATGCAGTTTCATCTGAACACTGCCGAAGCCACAGCCCTTCTAGCCTGCCGGTAGATGTCTGCTGCCTCGGGAGACAGCCAGCCAGCCAATGCCGAAAGGCCTCCTTCTTCAGCTTGACGGAGGTGGGAGTTGAAGACCTCGCGGACAGGGGCATCCACCAGTGGTTCCCAGTTCACTCTCACTACACATTTGGGTTTACCAGGTCTGTCTGGCAGCCTCCCGCACCATCTGATCCAACTCACCACCAGGTGGTGATTAGATGACAGCTCTGCTCCTCTCTTCACCCGAGTGTCCAAGACATACGGCCACAGATCTGATGACATGACTACAAAGTCGATCATCGATCTTTGACCTAAGATGGTCTGGTACCACTTACACTTATGAGCCACCCTATGCTCGAACATGGTGTTCGTTATGGCCAATCCATGACTAGCACAGAAGTCCAATAACAAAGCACCACTTAGATTCAGATCAGGCAGGCCTTTCCTCCCACTCACCCCCTTCCAGGTTTCTCCATCGTTGCCCATGTGAGTGTCGAAGTCTCCCAGTAGAACTATAGAGTCCCTAGGCGGAGCCCTTTCCAGGGCGCTACCCAGAGACTCCAAGAAGGCCAAATACTCTGAACTGGTGTTTGGTGCATAAGCACACACAACAGTTAGAGCTTTCCCCTTAGCAAACTTGTAGTTGCATAGAGGTGACCCTCTCGTTCACTGGGGAGAACTCCAACACAGAGGCACTCAGCCAGGGGCTCGTGAGTATCCCCACACCCGCCTGGCCCCTCTCACCCTGGGCAACTCCGGAAAAGGAGAGAGACCAGCCCCTCTCCAGGAGTTTAGTTCCAGAGCCAGTGCTGTGCGTAGAGGTGAGCCCAACTATATCTTGTTGGTACCGCCTGCACCAGGCTCCTTCCCCGCCAGAGAGGTGACATTCCACGTCCCGAGAACTAGTCTGCGATGCCGAGGATCAGCAGGCCCGGGCCCCCACCTTTCCCCAGCTGGCATTGTACCCGACCCCAACGCCTATCCCTGCAGGTGGTGAGCCCACAGGGTGGCGGCTCCATGATATTTCTTCGGGCTTTGCTGGTTTCCCTATTCCGGGCGAGGTACCATATTGCCTTTGGTGTTTTTTCATTGGGGTCCTTTGAATCGCTCTTTGTCTGGTCCCTCCACTGGGACCACTCTGCCTTGGGGCTAATGCCCCCGACAACACAGCTCCCAGGGTCACAGGGACACACAAACCCCTCCACCACGTTAAGGTGGCAATTCTTCGGGGGGACCCGAAATCATTAATATTATTTATTCTTTATACTTGTGGCCAGTGAGCCTTTTTGTTCATCTTTATAATAAAAACTCTCGCCATGGTGGCAAACCATGGACCCTCCCTAAACCCCTACTTGTAGGCAGAGACTCCCACAGTTAGATATGTAATGTGGTTAATCAACGATTATGTTATGTGTTTAATTAACTTTTGGCCTGGAGCGCAGCCCTACGAGCGTCTCCCACATTCAGTTGGCCTTCATTTGGCATGGAGTCCAGCCGCAGTTCTGGTCCAAGTGGTAAAGGAATGCCACCATCCATTGCAATATTGTAGAGATAGCGTAGCAGGCCAAGATGATCCTGCAGACCTTCTACAGAAGAAGGCGTACAGAAGTCTTTCACCAGCT
The DNA here is from genome assembly GCF_960531495.2 of Zeus faber. Classification (NCBI taxonomy): domain Eukaryota; kingdom Metazoa; phylum Chordata; class Actinopteri; order Zeiformes; family Zeidae; genus Zeus; species Zeus faber. Next base: position 2,032,682 of record NC_137192.1, read on the forward strand.
GTGTCCAAACACATCCAGGAATCAGCCATGTTTTCAGACCATATGCTCGGTCACCTAAAATAGTAAGGTATTAGCAGCAACTTAAATGTATCCAAATTCACTGAACGTTCAGCTTCTTACAGCTCCTGCCTCCAGGCACCTCCCCACTGTGCTGTTTTGCTAAAAAAATGAATCATGGGAACCTCCTGGCAAGCGTGCAAGTATTTTGCACTCAGTATTGAAAATAATTTGAACGTTGATGGAATTGTAATTTTTTCAATTAAGATTGCATATGCATTTATGCATAGATTCCATAGATGGTACTTTGATGCGCACATGGGTGCATTCTGTCACTCCAATTATGTTAGTCATCCAGCGATACAATGGACTGTCTGGTGCTCTTCGTTATACAGGAATTTAACATATTCAGATGTCCGCCTTATGATGCCATTCAAAACTATGGGGATGGCACGGCTCAGGAAAGGTTGTGTAATCCCAGCTTGGCCTCCAATTTCTCTCTGAAAATTTCAGAGAGGAATGAAAGAAAAGTCTTTTCAAGTTATTTGGCTGCTCCTGGCGATATTAGAAATGTGCAAGATAGCGGGTTTGCTGTGGTGTGTCACAAATGTTTCTGTTGCCAGGAAGCCAAGGGTTCGAGAGGACTTGCAGATGAGGTGGTATTTGATTGGAACGGTGGGTCTGATGGCTGACATGCGGTTCCAGGTTATTATGTAAACACAGAAGGGCTTCTTTTGAAAGTCTAAACTGGCTGATCACTCTTAGCAAACATTTTGTGGAAATATATCTAAAGAAGCATTCTCGCCGGACAGCACTGGCAGCGATCTCCTATAACAAAGCCAAATCTTCCATTGTCATACCTACTTCAATTAATGTGCAGCCTTTAGACACTGTGTGTATATAGTTAAACAATTGCATGTACGATGGTGTTAATTGATGGACGTAGAATTTAATCTGAGCTAAATAAAGAACACTATAATACTATTACAACAATAATAAGACAAATATTATTAGTAATTATAATTATTATTAAAAAGTTTTTATCTTTCATGTATTTTATATGAAATAAATGATCATTGTTACTCATTATGGTTCTAAAATACCAAGTCTTAAGTTTGGTTATATCCTTTTTAGGCCTCTGAGGCCTTGATCCTTTTTGCTACACATGATTTGAGGCATTTCAAAAATGTACTCTTAAGTATAGACAAATTCAAGTATGAACATATTGTTGAAGACCGAGTTTTGGTGAGCAGTGAGCTGTGGAACCCAGTGCCACAGAATCCATCAAGTGTGCCGGTTTCTCCCCACACGAAAGAGGACCTGAATGCTCTGAACCCAAGCAGACAATAGTTAAAGTAACTACAGGAGGTGGTCGCACAAAAGTTCGAGATTGCTTCTGAACACCAATAGAATTGACTGAGATATAAGAACAGGGCATTTTTATTTCCAATGGCCAACCCTATGACAATAGCGCGTCAATTATAGGATGCAAATTCCTAACATACAAGATCTTTGACAAGCCTTTGGGAATCTAACAGTCTGCCATAAATCTCCAAATTCTGTCACATAATCATCGGCCAAAACAGCAGCTTCTGTAATGTCCGTTACTATCAGTCCATCCATCCATCTCACAATACACTGAGGCATGGAATATTTTAATTGCTCCAAAACAGCCAGGTCACCGAGGTCTTCAAACCTTTGCAGATGAAAGCTGACGGTTGAAATGGGACAGCAAATCACACGCATATTCAACGTTAGTTTGGTTATAGACTTTTAGCCTTGACCTAAACACCGCCGGGAATAATTTTTAGTCCTTAAAAACAGCAAATTTAACTTCTTCATAACTCAAAGTATTAGCGAGTTTTCGGGAGTCCACCTTGAGGGGCAAGTCCTTGGTGGAGAGCCATACCATCTGTCCGGGGACGTATGTGGGTGTGGGTGCACGGTGCCAGTTCGCCTGCCGCTGGGACCTGGCGGACACCTGGAGTAGGGCAGAGTGGGCCCTCTTCCACTCCTCCGGCAGCGAGGGATGTGGGCCTGGATGGAGGGTAGGGCGATCTCCGCCTCCTGGGCAGGGAACAGCGGGGGTTGGTAGCCCAGAGAGCAGTGGAAGGGCAACTGGCCGGAGGAGGCATTGACCAGGGTGTTGTGGGCATATTCGGCCCACGGCAGCTGGTCGCTCCAGGAGGAGGGGTTGGTGGTTGTCAGGTAGTGGAGCATGGGCTCCACCTCCTGGTTTGCCCGCTCCGTCTGGCCGTTGGTCGGGGTGTGGAAACCGGAGGAGAGACTGACCTGTGCCCCCAGGGCCGAGCAGAAGGTGCACCAGACCTTGGAGGTGAACTGGGGACCTCTGTTCGACACCATGTCTGCTGGGATGCCATGGCGGCGGAACACCTCAGCCACGAGCAGGTCTGCGGTCTCCCTTGCCAATGGTAGTTTGGGCAGGGCGAGGAAGTGAGACGCTTTAGAAAAGTGGTCCACCACAGGACCCTGAGGGTGCAGGTTAGATTGTGGCTGACCCTTTAGACCCCGAACACAAACTGTTTGAAACACTTCCCTCTGGCAGGAGGCTGCGGTCCAACAAGGCCAAAACCTCTCGCCACAAGAAGAGTTTCTTCCCTTCTGCAGCTGGCCTCATCAACAAGCCCGCCCCCCCCCCCCCCCCCCCCCCCCTCGCCATTACACCTTAAATTGAAAGCGTATGTCAATGCGCGTTATATTAACGCACATTCCTCATTCTTCTGGACTTTTATCCGGTATCGTCACCTCTGGGGATTTTTGGATGTGGTGGTCTATGAGGGTGCTGCTCCCTGGCAACGGGGAGAAAACATCAGCAAACCGCCATTGCAAGTCAGCAACCCCTTCTCTCTGGCCCGGTGAGAGATGGTCATCACAAAGGTTGATTGGGTTGGGTTGATTCGACTTTAATTAGACTTTGTACTTTGTACTTGCAATTACAACGTGATTTTGGATCTCATGAGGAAAAACAAAACAAATACATTATTGTTATTTCACAAAACACCTGGATTATGTCAATATGCATCTGAGCCAATATACAGTATGTATGGCATACTGTTAGTCTACTTGGACCACTGCATCAGGCATGCTACTTAAAAAATAGGATTACTATCCTAGGATAGTAATCCTATTTAGCAACCAGGGAGCAAGATCTGGGCCAAAGCAAGTCCTTGATTAATCCTCCTCCATCAACCCTGAACTTCGAGCAAAAGGAGCCCACCTTGAAGGAGATCCAGGAGGTAGTCAAAAAGGCATGAGCTAGCTCAGCCCCAGGACCGAGTGAGGTACCCGATAACGTATACAAGAACTGCCCAAGGCTACTCCACAGCCTCTGGAGGATCCTGAAGGTGATCTGGCGGAGGGGCAGGGTTGCTCATCAGTGGAGGTGTGCGGAATGGGTGTGGATTCCGAAGGAGGAGAAGTCAGAGAACATCGATCAGTTCAGAACCATCTCGCTGCACAGTGTTGAAGGGAAGATATTCTTCAGCATTGTGTCAAGGCGCCTGACAGACTTCCTCCTCTGGAATTCATACATTGACACATCGATCCAGAAATCCGGGATCCCAAAGGTACCGGGATGTCTGGAGCACACAGGCATGGTTACCCAGCTGATCCTGGGAAGCCCGGGATCTATGGTTCGACCTTACAAACGGCTATGGCTCAATACCCCACAAGCTGGGTGAGGTGGCTCTTAGCCTGCACCGCGTCCCAGGCAAGTTCAGAGATCTCATACTGGACTACTACAACAGCTTCAGCTTGAGGGTTTCCTCCGGGACTACAACATCGGAGTGGATCAAGCTCAAGAAGGGGATCATCACCGGATGCACAATTTCAGTGATCCTCTTTGCGCTCGCCATGAACATGCTGGTGAAGTCGGCTGAGGTCGAGTACAGTGGACTACTCACCAAGTCCGGTATCTGACAACCTCCCATCAGGGCCTTCATGGATGACCTTACCGTGACAACTACATCTGTCCCAGGTGCAGGTAGATCCCGAAGGGTCTGGAGGAACTGATGACTTGGGCTCGCATGAGCTTCAAGCCATATTTAACAGTAGCCTGAGGAACACGGCAGCCATCCGAGTGACCAATCAAGAACTGGAAGCGTGGTTGGTGGCGGTGGAGAAGTCAGGCCTTCCAGGCAAGTTCAAAGCCTGGATATGCCAGCATGGCATCCTTGCACGACTCCTCTGGCCCCTCTTGGTCTACGAAGTCCCGATCTCGACTGTTGAGGGATTTGAGAGGAGAGTCAGTAGGTTCCTAAGGAAGTGGTTGGGTCTCCCTTAAAGCCTGAGCAACATCGCCCTGTACGGGAAGAACAACATACTGAAGCTCCCCATCAGCAGTATGAAGAGTTCAGGGTGATCCATACAAGGGAGATCCTGCAATACTGAAAGTCGAGCAACCCAAAGGTCTCCCAGGTTGGCATCCAGGTCAGAACAGGTTGGAAGTGGAAGACAGTAGAGGCCATCGAGGTCGCTGAGTTTCGCATGAGACACAGCACACTGGTGGGCACGGAGACACGTGGAAGGGCTGTGCTTGGTAGTAGCTCAAAACCCTGCTACGATAAGGTGAAGGGGAAGGATAGGAGGGCCATGATCCAGGAGGAAGTACGAGCATCAGTCGAGGAGGAGCATGCCACTCGGATGGTTGGAATGCAGCTGCAGGGAGCCTGTACAAGATGGGAGCAGGCGGTGGAGCAGAAGGTGACATGGGCCGAGCTCTGGAAAGCGGAGCCCCACCGACTCAAGTTCTTGATCCAGGCTGTGTATGACGTTTTACCGAGCCCGTCCATCCTTCACATCTGGGGGAAAGTAGTGCCGTGCCATTGGGTGGTGAGTGAGGTGTGAGCCCATCAAAGTACGGAGCAGAGGGTTTGCTGGCCAATCCCTCTGTAGGGCCTATAACATGCTGGCGATCACAGGAGCCAGCAAACACAGGGCCATACAGATGGTCACAGAGGCAACTGAAATTGCCTCACGTTGGCTGTGGATCAGGTGAGGAGAGGCCTGGGTGAGGTAGTGCTACCAGGACACAAGTTCGGACCTGATCAATCCCGGCTGGGTCGCCTGGGCGAGGGTGTCTGTTGCAAGATCCGAAACATGTAATGAACCCAGGATACAACACTGATGATATGTTCAGGTGCATCGCATGATGTATATATATAAACCTATCTGTCCATCCAGGTCTTATTAAAACGTTGCAGTCCAATGGGGAAAATATTTAAGCAGGTAAAAATAATACATCAAAATGTAAAATCTCCCTTTTTGAAAACACAAAACTTGGATTATAGTCACGTGTATGTGTGTGTGTGTGTGTGTGTGTGTGTGTGTGTGTGTGTGTGTGTGTGTGTGTGTGTGTGTGTGTGTACACTCTTTTTTTTTTATAACAGTAATCCTACATTTTCTTTGAAGCATATTTTTGCAATTGCTGCAGTATATCCAAAGTGTAACATTGGCTGCAGTAGGTTGCCAGTAGGAAGTGGCACAACTCCTTGTTTCTAGTCTCTCAAGTGAGGTAGCCAGATGTAACCAAAATGGCTGATTTGAAGAAGTGCAAAATAGTCAATAAAACCCTGAAAAACCTCATACAATGTACAGTTTGCAACCATTTTTACTATACTGTGCGTTTCCCAGTTTTGATGTGGAGATGTTGTTTGATGTACATGTTTTTTAAGTTTGCCCTGTTGGACTGCACCCGTACAGTAGAACGCCAAGTTTCTCAATAGTAAAGCATTCATATTTTTGTCAAAAGTGTAACCTCCATATCACCACTGAATTTAGTTTTCCATATGTTGATTGTGTACAGATTAGCCTCTATACATACCGTTTGTTTTATTCACAAGTTGAATAAAGTGGCTTTGATCCACATAATAATTTTGTAAATTTTAGTTCTGAATAAGTTATATACAGTATAATGGAATTATGGCAAAGTTATTTCCCCATGACTCCAAATATTATTACATTACATTACATTTCATTTAGCAGACGCTTTTATCCAAAGCGACTTACAATTGTTCAAACACCGACGGACGCAGCCATCAGGAGCAATTAGGGGTTAAGTGTCTTGCTCAAGGACACTACAGCATGCTAGCAGGAGGAGCCTGGGATCAAACCAGCAACCTTTAGATCACTAGACCACCAGCTCTACCGCCTGAGCTACCATCCCCATATATCCCCAATATATGGGGATGGTATATTAAATATTATTCTAGGCAATAGGAATATCCTTGGAATCCTTGGATATTAGGATGCTAAAGTCATTTTATAATTGAGCAGAGGTATGCAGATGATTTTTTTTTGTTGTATTTACGGAACCCAATATTATCCCTGCCGGAAGTGTTCAATCTTATATCAAAATTCTCAGCTATCTCAGACAATTCATTAAACTGGACTAAAACCACGGTCTTACCACTTAGCGGGGATGACTGGAATGCTGTAACCCAGAAACGTCCCTTATCCACCACAACGGGCAACATTAGATACCTTGGTATTGATATCTCCAACAATCTGTCAGATTTGTTTAGCCTTCACTTCACTCCATTGCTCAAATGCATTGAAGAAGACCTCACGAGATGTAACAACCTACCCATCCCACTAATTGGTATAATAGCAGCAGTGAAAATGAATAAAATAAACAAAAATAAACAATATATTTTCAGTGACTACAGTCCAACCAACAATACATTGGTTTAATACTCTAGACTCAATAATCAATAAATTCTATTGGAAATACAAGAAACCGAGAATTAAACGAGCAACACTCCAGAAAAACAAAGACTGTGGAGGCCTAGCAGCCCCAAACTTCAGATACTACTATTGAGCAAACCATCTTCAATTTATAATTAAATGGTTACCACCAGGGCAACAATTGGGCCATGGATAGTGAGACATTGAACAAACAGAATGTCAGGAGTGATCCTCATCTGATCTCCCATTGCTTACCGAATCAATAAGGAAATATAATTTCTATAAAAACCCATTAATTGCAACAAATATGTCACCCTGTTGGAGATTCCTCAAACTCAGTGGTCACACTCGATCTCATGCCAAGGAATTACTCATCTGAAACACATTTTTGAAAACATGTGTTTTTGCTTATATCCTTCCCAACCTTAACCCATATCTATAATATCTGTGGCCACAGCTTCCCTCAATTCCTTCAACTACAGCAGTCTCTAAATATTAAAATCAAATTGACGAACAACATCCTACAACCACTTCTGATGATTGAACATCTTACTCATATAGGTCATTGTGTTGTGGAGATGGGATGGTTTGAGCAGCCACACCTGACCTGGATCTAGATAATTGGGTCAGGGTGGCCGCATACCTGTTGCTCATTGGTTGGGCTGACGTGCAGCAGGTTAAAACCGCCATTTTCACACTCAGTCAAGATAGGAGCCCTGTGATGACACGTTCCATATGCTCCTGGCTAATTCCACCTAGCCTCCTCTCTACAATAAACTGATGTCTACAACCCATCATCATCTGTGTCTCTGTGCTGGAGGTCCCTGGAATCGCCACTTGGGTGGTGTGTGGTAAGCAGACTCACCACAGTCATTAAAAAAAAAATCCCTTTTCCAGAATATACAAACTTTTGTTAAAAACAAATGACACTTTATCTTTACCTACCATGGAATGGAAAAGAGACCTTGGTGTTTCCACCGATATCAACCTGTGGAGGCTTATTTGCAACAACATATTTTCTATGACCTCCAATTCCAAAATGCAACTCATCCTTTGTACAATAAACTGATGTCTACAACCCATCATCATCTGTATCTCTGTGCTGGAGGTCCCTAGAAACGCCACTTGGATGGTGTGTGGTAGGCAGAACTGCCACAGTGGCACCTGAACAGAGACTCTCTGACACGGGGAAGGGACACAGGGCCATCTGAAGATGCCCTGGAGCCACCAGCAGTTCAACGGGCGGCCCCAGCACCAACCCTCTCCTGACTGGCAGCAGCAGCACCTAGGGGTCCGACGGAGGACTGGGAGAGAAGCAGCTGCAGCAACCACGATGGGTAACCTTCTGTGGCTGGCTCCTCTACCCAGCAGCCATTGCCAGGACCATCCAGCAGCCAGGCTACCCCTCAAGCAGCCCCACCAGCAGCCAATTCTGGCCATGCCATCACCAGCCAGCGCAGCAGCCCGAGGCCCCACGCTCCGGAAGGGAGGAGGGGGCAGTCTGTTGTCGCCCTAGTGGAAGGAGGCCAGTTGAACATGCAGCTCCGGGGACCCAGGTCCTCTGAATCAGAATCAGAATCAGAAATACTTGAATAATCCCAGGGGAAAATTACTTACTGAAAGGGGACCTGTTAATTTTTTTTGGACATTTGTTTGTATAAGGTATGGGAACCCTGTTTCAGAGTCCGGTGTTTTTATTATTTAAGGTATAGTAACCCTGTGTCAGAATCTGCTTAAAACATTTTTGTTTTTCTTTCATTTTTTTTTTTTTTCCAAAACATTTTTTTTTTCACCTGTACTGTCAGCAATCTGAACATACAACACAAAGTATTTGTGAGGCATTGCAGCTTGGACAGCGTTAGTCTGCAAGTGTAGCTCAAGGTCTCAGCCTGCATTGAAACTATTTATTAATTCTTAAATCATCAAGAACTGCTGCAATTAACTCTGTCCTGTGGATGACCTATAGGATGACAAGAGCACAGTTTTTGGTTATACAGAACCACCACCAACCCCCCTCTTTGGAGAACTATTTATCATGTTTGGGTCTATAAACAACTGATCATTACTACAAGAGGGGGAGATTCACCACGGGTGAGACAATTAAACATAGAACCAAACAACATTTACACAAAAACATAAACTTTGGACAACAACATGTATTGAAAAACAGTTAATTAGGTCCAGGAAAACTAGAACTACAATTGGGAACGTGGGCTCTTCCTCTCATAGTTATGGCAGTAAATGAGGGAGGAGAGGAATTCAACCAAGTGGGTGCTGGGGTGCATTCAAAGCAGGTGTGTGTGTGTGTGTGTGTGTGTGTGTGTGTGTGAGAGAGCGTGGGGTGGGTGGTATTCACCAGGGAGTGTACATGACTTATCCCAATTTGTTCTGGTGTATAAGGTTGGAATTATGTTGTTACACCTCCAAGCAGCAAAAGGCCCCCGAAGCCCACCCCTGAGCTCTGCAGCCGCGTAGATACCCTACAGCTACAGGAAAGCCCCGAGAACCCTGCCCTGTGGCCACAAAAGGCCCCCAGGCCCCCAAAGAAAACGGTGGGCCGCGGAGCCACCAACAGGCCCAGCCCAGAGGAGCATAACCCCGTACCAGGGAGCACTAGGAGACGAGCGACTGCCCATCCACGTAGCAGAGTGTGCTCAGTACGGGGCACCTGGATGTTAACCCCCCAACCCCCTGCTAATGCCAGCAGGGGGCCTGCCATATATGTAGGCCTGCCATATATGTAGGCCCTCCACCACCCGGGGCACCCGCCTCAGAGAAAGCGTGCAGCGGGAGCTAAGGCCGACAGCCGCCCCCCACACCCGAACCCACACCCACAAAACCAAGCAGTCTCCCCAGGGGCCATGGAAGCCACCCAGCGGCACTCTCCCCAGCCCCGTCAAATTGCAGCACACCAGAAACCACCAGGTGCAAGCCGACAGGACTCCCGCCCAGCCAGCAGGGGCCGCCCCCAGGCCAACCACACCCCCACTCCGACCCACTAGTGACCCGCCACCCCAGAAAAACCCAGTGCTCAATGTGTGCTGTTGGAAATTGCAGTTAAAATTGCGGGGTGTGGGGGTATGAGTCCTTCAGGCAAGTAGAAGCCAAATCACTCGCACCTCTCCTGATCCGCAGACCCTTGGCTGGTGGAGTGTTGTTCGGAGTAGGATTGGTGTCAGGTGTATCTGTTATAAGCTAATATGAGTGGGATTCAAATTTTGGGACAGACGAGAGGCACGCTGGGGCAGGAGCGTGAGAAGCAAGATGGCAGCTGCCCCCGCATCCCCACACATAGCTTCCACCCCACCCATCCCACAGGCCCTAGGCCTATTGTGTGGTGCATGTACTGAGTAGAGTTTAGCCTTTGGGAGAGATAGGCAAAGCGCGACCAGATCAACACAGGGGCGCAGCAGACCAAGGAGCGACCACGCAGACCTCACCCCAGACCCGACCGTGCCCTAGCACGCCCACCTCCCGTACCTGGTGGCATCCAACCTACAGCTATTAGCCACAGGTGCAGAGGGGCCCGCCATGCGCCTCCGCCATGCCGGGCAGCTCCGCGCCCCCATCAGGACCCTGGTCAGCCCCCAGCTGCCGAGCATGCGGACCACAGAACAGAGGGCAGCAGACAGCCCCACCACCCACAGCCTGACCTCCCAGCGAAAGACGCCCCCTTACCGAGAACGCCAGAGGACAGGCAACCCAGCAGCCCAGTGTGATGACAGGAGTCCGCACCCCACCGAAGGAGGCCACATGGTGAACCCCACGCGGTGCACACTCAGCTGTTGCAAATAAGCTTCCACAGGTTGATATCAGTGGGAACAGCAAGGTCTCTTTCCCATTCAATTGTAGGTAAAGATAAAGTGTCATCTGTTTTTAATAAAACTTTCAATATTCTGGAAAAGGGATTTTTTTAGATGACCGATATGAGTGAGATGTTCAATCATTGGAGGTGGTTGTAGGATGTTGATCATCAATTTTATTTTAACTTTTGGAGACTGCTGTAGTTGAAGGAACTGAGAGAAGCCATGGGCACCGATATTATATCTTTGGGTTTAGGGACCTTTGGGAAGGATATAAGCAAATTGTTTTCAAAAATGTGTTCCAAATGAGTAATTCCTTGTCATTTCCAACACCCGAAGATAATTGGTCTGTTTTTAACCATAAAATTTGGTAGGTGCCAGATTGGGGTTAGATAGAGTGTGACCACTGAGTTTGAGGAATCTCCATCAGGCTGACAGAGTTGTTGCAATGAATGGGTTTTTAAAGCAATTATGTTTCCCTATTGATTCAGTCAGGAATGGGAGATCAGATTAGGATCACTCCTGACATTCTGTATTTTCAATGTCTCACCATCCATGGCCCAATTGTTGCTCTGGTTATAACCATTTAATCATAAATTGAAGATGGTTTGCTGGATAGTAGTATCTGAAGTTTGGGGCTGCAGTCTTCTCTCCACAGTCTTTGTTTTTCTGTAGTGTTGCTAGTTTAATTCTCGGTTTCTTGTATTTCCAATAACATTTATTGACTATTGAGTCTAGAGTATGAAACCAATGTACGGTTGGTTGCACCAGGGTCATTGAAAATATATAGTTTGTTTTTGGAAGTATATCCATTTTCACAGCTGCTATCATACCAATTAATGAAATGGGTAGGTTGTTTCATCGAATCAGGTCTTCTTCAATGGATTTGAGTAATGGAGTAAAGCTAAGGGTAAACAAATCTGACAGATTGGTGGAGATATCAATACCAAGGTATCTAATATTACCCGTTGTGATGGTTAAGGGAAGTTTCTGGGTTGCAGCATTGCAGTCCCCCCACTGAGTGGTAAGACTGTGGTTTTAGTCCATTTTATTGAATAGTCTGAGATAGCTGAGAATTTAGATATAGGATTGAACACCTCCGGCAGGGATGATATTGGGTTCCGTACGTACAACAAGATATCATCTGCAGACAAACTGATTTTGTGAACAGTTTCCTCTTTGTATGCTTACGATATAACTGCTTTGATGGATGGCTGCCACGAGGGGTTCAATAAAGATAGCAAATTGTAAAGGGGCGAGCAGCCATCCTTGTCTTGTGCCACATTGTAGATTGAAACACTGTGAAGTGTAACCATTGGTGATGACAGATCAGATGGGGAGTAGTAGAGGATTCTTCATCTCCATTGAATGAGGGACTATCCAATGCCAAATTTGTTGAGGATTGGCCCAGGTGAATTATAAATGGAATTTCTTTTTCAATTCTGTTGGTAAGTGTTTTACTAATAATCTTTAGATCGCAATTAATAAGGCTTATGGGTCTATAACTGGAGGAGATGGTTGGGCACTTATTGGCTTTGAGCAAAACCAAAATAAGAGCGGTACATATACACTACTCACAAAAAGTTAGGGATATTTGGCTTTCGGGTGAAATTTCAGGATGAACCTAAAATTCACTATAACCTTTACAGGTGAACTTAATTTGACCTTCTCTAAACTTTTGAATGCACATGTCCAACTGTTCAATGTTTCAGTACTTTTTGCATAACTTGCTGTTCCATAACAAGGAGCTGAACTGCAAAATTCACAACAGGTGTTTGATCCATGAATTGACCAATACATTTCCTGGTTTAATTAGAATTGGTATTTAAACAGTCCTCTTCATCATGCTGTTCACATTTTTAGAGGCTCATTTAGAGGCTTCATTTTTTTAACTCTGTACCCCAGAACCTCAATGACCTGAGGGCTGCCCTTCAAGAAGAGTGGGGTTCCATGCCTTAGCAGACAATAAGTCGACTTGTGAACAGCATGAGACGTGGTTGTCGCTGTAATTGATGCTCAAGGGCACATGACAAGTTATTGAGACATTGATATTTTTTGTTGTGGTATACCCACCACTTAAACAGAAACAGTCTTTATTTATCACGCAACACACCACTACAAATGCACATGCTTTTGATGGTGGCCGGTGAAATGGATTCTCTGCTTTTGACCCATCCTGGCTTGTCCTTCCTCCGGGGGCACAGCCAGGAGCAGTGGGCAGCATACGTGGATGCGCCCGGGGACCAGATGATAAATGTCCATCGCTGGTCAGACGATGATGGGTGCATGTTTTTGTTGGGGGTCCTTACTGACGTGAGGTGGAGGAAACCCCATGTGAGCACGGGGAGAACATGCAAACTCCACACAGAAAGGCTCCTATTTGGGAGATAACCCGCGGGAGCACGGTGCCAACAGCGCCCCAGGCGGGATTCAAACCCAGGACCTTCTTGCTGTGAGGCAGCAGTGCAATGCACTGCGCCACCGTGCCACTGTTGTTGGCTATTGTCTCAATAAATTGTTTGAGATGAGGAAATCACCATTGCATGCTTCTACTTAAATGCCCTACTTTCATGATATAAAATTACTGTAACGTGAACTTTTTACATTTTCCATAAATTTCACCCCAAAGCCAAATGTCCCTAACTTTTTGTGAGTAGTGTACATGTGCGGAGGCCTGGTGGAGGTTGACTTAATCTCTGTCTCCATTCTGATGAATATTGGGGATATAAGTGGCCAGAAGTGTTTATAGAATTCCACTGGGTAGCCCACCCGATCCAGGTGATTTATTGTTGGGCATAGAGAAGAGAGCTTTCCTGAGTTCTTCTAGAGTAAGTAGTTGATCTAATGTGGTAGCCTGCTCTGCCAAAAGTTTATGGAGGTCAAAATCATCAAGGAATGAGTGAATGTTTGATATATTAGATTCATTATCCGAGTGATATAGCTTCTTCTAAAAGGCTCTAAATATGTTACCTATGTCTTGCAGGGTGTATGTTATCCTACCCTGTGGATCTTTGATGGCTGTAATAAGTGTTTTTTCTCTATCGTGTTTCAATTGCTTGGCAAGAAATAGCTGATTCCAAAAATTTGCTCTTGTTTGTTGCATGAGGAATTCAAGTTAATATCAAGTTAAGATGTAATTGTCCGGATCTCATTTCGGATTTGCTCAGTGGATTAGTAGGCTTGTTGGGAGTGCAACTCCTTTAGTTGTTGTTCTAGTTTGTTTTGGCATTCTTGTCCTTTGTTTTTCTTTTAAATTTTGTTCTTTGCTTCAAGCTTCAGCCAGGAATTCTTCCTGGCCTCAGTTTGCCGTTGGGGTTATGTGGTGTGGAGATGGGATGGTTTGAGCAGCCACGACTGACCTGGATCTAGCTTATTGGGTCAGGGTGGCTGGATACCTGTTACTCATTGGTTGGGCTAATGAGCAGCAGGTGAAAACCCCCATCTTCACCCTGAGTCAGGATAGGAGTCCTGTGTTGACATGTTACATCTGCTCCTGGCTAATTCCACCCAGCCTCCTCTCTACAATGAACTGATGTCTACAACCCAACATCATCTGTGTCTCTGTGCTGGAGGTCCCTGGAAACGCCACTTGGGTGGCGTGTGGTACACAGAACTGCCACAGTCATTTAAAAAAATCCCTTTTCCAGAATATACCAACTTTTATTAAAAACAAATGACACTTTATCTTTACCTACCATGGAATGGAAAAGAGACCTTGCTGTTTCCACCAATATCAACCTGTGGAAGCTTATTTGCAACAACATATTTTCTATTACCCGCAATTCCAAAATGCAACTCATCCAATGTATCATTCTGCACAGATCTCATATCACCCAACTCAAATGGGTTTTGTGGATAAAAACGTTTGCTCTCACTGTTCCCGTAATTCCAGAGATGACTACTTTCATGTCATCTGGCCTTGTCCACCTATCCAAACATTCTGGACCAACATCACCAAGAAGCTATAAACCCTTCTGGTGCTTCTGGGGGGTGCCTGCAGGTTTGGGGCTTGGGTTGTGGCGGGGGGTGCAGGTTGCAGGTTTGGGTCTTGGCCCGCCATTGGCGGGTTGGCGTGCCACTGCAGTCAACCCACCCCATGGGCGGGGTGGAGGGGCTTGCATGTCCTTCTGCGTCCCATTGGGGGGGGTGTGGCTTGTCATGCCGGGGCTGGTTAGACGTTCCTTCTGGTCCTGTGACCAGGCGGGGACCTGAGCCTGGCCGACGTAGTCAGGGCTGGGGGGGGTCTACGTGGCCCCTGCCCGGCCTGCTCCACCCCTGCGTTGATCCGGTTGTCCTTCGCCTATCTCTCCCAGTGGCAAAACTCATACTCAGTACATGGGCCACAATAGACCAAGGGTTTGCGAGATAGGTGAGGTGCGAGCAATGTGGATGGGGATGTGGCGGGAGGCTACGATCTTGCCATCACGCTCCTGCCCCGGCATGCCTGTCGTCCGTCCCGAAATTTTCATTCCACTTCTATAAGCCTAGAACACATACACTCGCACTCAAATCCTACTCCGAACAACACTCAACCAGATCAGGGTCTGCGGGGCAGGAGGGATGCAAGTGATTCAGGTTTGACTTGCCTGGAGGACTCGTACCCCCACACCCCGCAATTTTAACTGCAATTGCCAACAGCACACATTGAGCACTGGGGTTTTCTGGAGTGACAGATTGCTGGTGGGTTGGTGTGGGAGCCCGGTTGGCCGGGGGCAGCCTGGTGGCCCCCCTGCCTGCTGGGCTGAGTCCTGGTGGCTTGCACCTGGATGTTTCTGGTGTGCTGCAATCTGACATGGCGGGGGAGAGCGCTGCCGGGTGCCTTCCAGGGCCCCTTGGGGGCCGCTTGCTGTGTGGGGCATCTGGTCAGCTGCGGTAGGGCAGGCATCGCTCTTGTGCGGGGTGCGGGTGGGCATGGCGGTCCTGCCAGCTCACCTGCGGGTCGGGCAGTTCTGTCGGTGTTGCTCTGTCGGTGAGGGACCTGGCTCTGGGCCTGCAGTCCATACCTGGCGCCCGCGGATTTTGCGCCTGCGGCTGCGTCTTGTGCCTGCACATCGGGGTGGGTTGTATGTGTGCGCCTCGGGGATGTGGGGTCTCCTCGTGCTCCCTGGGACTGGGTTATGCTCTTCAGGGCCAGACGTGGAGGTTGCTCTGTGGGCTTCTGGCTTCTCTAGGGGCCGAGGTGTCTTCTTTGGCTCCAGGGCTGGATACTCGGGCCTTCCTGCAGCCGTTGGTTGTCTATGCGGCTGCGGGACTCAAGGGTAGCTTCGGGGCCCTTTGCAACGCTTTGAGGCGCCACAACATAATACCAACGTTATACACCAGAACCAATTGGGAGAAGTCCTGTACAGTCCTGTCACACACATACAGGCGGGCTCATCACAGGCACGCGCATGCCACCGGCACCTGCTTTGAACGCACCCCAGCACCCTCCTGGTTGCATCCCTCTCCTTTTCTTCCTCATTTACTGGCATAACTATGACAGGAAGAGGTCACGTACCCAACTGCTTTTCCAGTTTTCCTGGACACGGTTTCAGTTTTTCTGTGTACATGTTTGTTTCTATGTTTGTTTTTCCATGTACATGTTCTTTGGTTCTATACATGGTAACATGGTAAAATAGTTCTCCAAAGAGGGGGATTGGTGGGGTTCTGTACAACAAAAAACTACACTTGTCGTCCTACAAGTTGTCCACCAGAGTTATTGCAGCAGTTCTTGACCATTTAAGAATTAATAAAGAGTTGCATTGCAGGTTGAGAACTTGAACTCCACTTGCAGACTAACCCTGTCCTAGATGCAATAGCATACAAATACTGTGTTGTATGCCCAGCATGCTAAAATTAACGAACAATCTCGTTGACACTTTTGGCATTTCCATACTTCCATATATTTTTTCAAATCCACAGCTCATCTCCATTTACAATTTACAAAATATGACATCTGAAAAGAATTAGCAGTGTTACAGTGTAGGCGGTTGCCTTCAGTTTGCACAACAGCATACATTTCAAGAATGTGTTACTGAAGCAACCTTTATTTAATTGCAAACTAATGTTATACCCGTAACAGTTGTATTTTATTTTTCATTTTATTTTTTACATTCGGCCAATGCAGAAAATGTCAGTGTTTCCCTATTCTAAATGTCAAAAATAAAGAGTATGGTGAAGTAATTGTGGTGGAAGTTACCACTGAATTCAGAAGTAGAATCAGTCAGTTAAGTGTCCGTTCACACCAGCGATCGGCGGCTGTATAAACCTGCTAATAACAATCCTCACTGCCTTTTCGCCATTCCAACAGGAGAAAGTGACCCCTATGACATGCAGAAACGTAGGTATTACACTCCTCTGTTATTCCGGGACAACTTCAGGGGACAAAATAGTTTTCACATACGTGTGTCCTTATCAATTTATATATAGCTGCCATCTTTATCCCTCATTACATGTGTAATATTAGCATTGTTAAAGATTTTGTGTGTAATTCCCCAACCATTCGGTCCCAGAGGTCAGGGCTGCTTGTCTTGTGAATGAGCCTATTCCTCGCTTGCAGTCCTCGCAGCTGTCTCTTATGGCCACCGTTCCTGCTTTCTCCAGCGGTCACGTCCCCATAGAGGAAGGGTGGGGTGGTGTGTTTATGTCTGTTCTTGTGTGAGAGAAAGTGTGTGTTTATGTGGGATGAGGGATGGGGGACGGGGGTAGTCTACACTTCCTTCTCTCCTCTGCCATGGAAAGATGTCCTTCTTAAGTTCTCTTTGACTTTGACAAATTCAGGAGCTTTCACCATGTCCTCTGCCTCTTCCTGTTGTCTCTCCAGCTGGAAAAGAAGAAAAGCATTGGGTTAAGGAAGTTAGGAAATCCACTGGTATTATTTTTGCAATTTGTCTTTTTTATCAGTGTTGACTATGAAAACAAACAGATTAGGGCTCCAGATATTAATCTATAATCATATTCAAATTTGGGGGGTTCCACATCTCCTGAAAAATCCCACCCGTGTTTTCACGGTCCGGTGGCAAATGCCACGCGGGTTTGTTTCCCGCTTTCATTGGAAATACTTGACATTCTGGTCCAAGGCACACTCGCTGGAGGAGAGGGAGACGCGCCAGTGCGCTTGTGCGTCTCCACCAATGCGGGCTTCGCAAATCCTGAGCGGAAATATTTCTCTCTAATGTGCGTTCAGTGTGCAACAAAGTGGATTAACTTATTTTGAACTTTATTACTCATCACATGTGAATTAATTAGCTTACGTTAGACAAAAGATTTATGATAAATTATTTATTTATGAAAATACACAATCGAATGACAATTTCAGTAATCGAATAGTGATTTTTTTTTTTTATATTTGAAGTCTATTCAAATTTCATTCCTACAACAGATAAATATGAAATAATGGATAGAATGTCATATTAAGATGCGTCAATGAATTAAACAATCAAAACAAATATCATTTTTTTTCTCAAGATTTGATTAAATACTGCAGATTCCCACATCAATTTCCTAAAGGCTGATGTTTTGACCTAGGCATTATAGCAGAGTAAAAACACAATCTTGAAGAATACTATTTTATTTGCATAAGTGTTGCCATTGAAAGACGACCTCTGAAAAAATACATTTTAGAGATTTGTTGTCACAAAAGCAAGCAAAATATATGAGATGAGATAGCAGCACTGGTTAAACAAAGAAAACGAGAAGTTCCAGATGCAACTAAAAATGGGGCTCCAGAGAGGAACAACTTTTGGTTGTTCGTATAACCTTGCAGACCAAGAGGTGCTTTAAAAACATTTCATGTCATTCGTTCGTGTCATTTCAGGAACAATTCGCAAAATTAAGTGGTTCTCTAGTCGGGTAGGGTTCTTTGTCTCGGTTTATAATACCTCTTCTAGTTTCTTGTGTCTCTTGAGCAGCTCCTGCTCCAGAGGGGAAATCTTCCTCCTGGCCTCCTCATCCTGCCTCCTCTGCTTGATCATCTGCTCTCGCTTCCTGGCCTCCAGCACACGCTGTAGCTCCGGTTTGGTCTCCACAATGCTGCTGCCGCCCCTGTGCCTCCAGGAACCACAAAGAGGGGTAGATGAGATACAAAGTTGGATATTTAGATAGATACTGAAAATTTGAACAGTACTTCGACCAGCGGACAACAAAAAAAATATGCTCCCTACTTACCTCCCTCTGTAGACAATGCCATTTGATGGCAATAAACACAGGTGATTAAATTTACTCTGTTATGTCGCCCATACCCACTGACTAGAATAAACACCAGACCTAAGTAACATAAATTACAATTCAAATAGAAAAACATATTATATGTACACGTTGATGACTGCTAAATTGTGTATTATACATTCATAAAATATGATATATTATGAAATAATTTTTTGTTCTTATATTTTTACATAAAAGGTACAGGAGATAAGGAGTTATATCATGGCATGGGTGTAAAAATCAGGGGTGTTCATAATTACTTTTCTATTATTGACATGTTCCTGTTTGCTTGCATCCATGATGCAAGCATACACTTAAAGTATGTGGAAGTATGTAAGTACGTGGAAGTAATGTGGAAGCAAAAGTATATGGAAACCTCTCCCATATGTGCTTGTTTAAACATTTAATTTCAAAACCATGGGCATTAATATGGAGTTGGTTCCCCCTTTGTTGCTACACCGGCCTCCACTCTTCTGGGAAGGCTTTCCACAAGATTCTGGAACATGGCTGCAGGGATTTGCTCCCATTCAGACCCAAGAGCATCAGTGAGATCAGGCACTGATGTTGGGGGATGGGGCCTGGCTCACAGTCTGCATTCCAATTCATCTCAAAGGTGTTCAATGGGGTTCAGGTCTGGGCTCTGTGCGGGTCATTCAACTTCTTCCACCAGATTCAGTAAACCTTTCCTTTATGGGCCGCGCTTTGTGCACAGGGGCATTATCATGCTGAAACAGAAAAGGGCCCCAAAAATGTTGCCACAAAGTTGGAAGCGTACACTACTTTAGAATGTCATTGTATGCTGTACCGTTAAGATTTCCCTTCATTGGAATGAAGGGGCCTAGCCAAAACCATGAAAAACAGCCCAGATCATTATTCCTCCACCACCAAACTTTACAGTTGGCACTATGCATTCAGGCAGGTACCGTTCTCCTGGAATCTGCCAAATCCAGTGTCCGCAAAACCGCTTTGTGGTTGAGCAATTTCCAGTTTCTAGTTCCACAGGACAGGTCGAGCAGGACAGAAATTTGATGAACTGATTTGTTTCACTGAGTTTTTTAGTGTGACCCTTTCTACTGCCAATGGTTGTCCCAGGAGATTGCATGGCTGTGTGGTAGATTTTATGCACCTGCTAGTAATGGGTGGGGCTGAAATAGCAAAAAACATTCATTTGAAGGGGTATCCACATACTTTTGAGTCTGTAACTATATATATATATATATATATATATATATATATATATATATATATATATATATATATATATATATATATATATACACACACACACACACATGTATATACTATGCTGCCAATCCAGCAAAGTGTGTCAATAGTTTTGCATACCGCTTATTAATTTGGTGTTAAGTTAATACTCAACTCACTAATCCTAACCCTAATTTAATGTTAAAACTAAACTGTATCAACTGACATGCAATATCAGTTTTACTATTGGTCAAAAGCTATGCACAACCTACTACGGTGGTTGTTGGGGCACCTTTTGCAGCTCATGAGTAGCTCTCTGTGGAGATCCTGGTGGCTCTTGGAGGCTTTCACCGGGTTAAGCAGCTTTTTTGGCTTGATGAGGTCATCATCGTCGTCAGTGTCCATGTAATCTGGCTGGGGAGCATAGATAGATATGGCCGCTGGGTTCTGATGGAGATTCCGCTGGCCCCCCTCCCACTGCAGGTCAGCATAGGCCAAAGCTGGGGTAGGAGAGAGATAGACAGGGGGAGAGGTTGATGAATAATTAATCATATCAGAAGCTAATATTACATAACATAAGCTAGAGCCTATGTTATATAATGAGCTGTTATAGCTATAACAGGATGGATTAAAAGATCATAGATAATAAAATGAATTGATAGAAAATAAGATTTCTTAGTTCATTCCATAGTTGATATTTGCCGTTTGCTTCAAAGCGGTTATGAGTTCAAAACACAGTAGACCGATGGAGCTCTGTATATTTAATACAACACAGTCAATTTATTCTATTATATAATTATAGAACCCAGAATCGCGATTGTGGCGCCTCCCCTTGCGGCTGCCTGCGCGAGCACCTTGTGTCAATTAAGCACATTTTGGTATTTTGTAGTATTTTTAGAGCTTATAGAGCTTATTGTGCGTAATCACCGCGTGTCATGACATTTCACTGCATATATGTATGACCGTATGTATAAGTATGTGACAAATAATCTCTTGAACTTGAACTTGAACCTCATTTATAAGATCCTAGCAGAAGTGACAGGAGACAGGCGATGCGAGGGTGCGGGATTATCCGACATCAACTCGGGACTAGTGTCCATTCGAGGCTAGGTACAGGCAAAGGTTGCCAGCCCTCTCGCCCAGCCTGTGACCCAAGGCACGACGGCTAAGGGGGTACTATCACTTTCCCAAGGTGGACCCCCAGACTAGTGGAGGGAAGGAGTCGTCTTACTTCTCCATTCTAGTTCAGCTCCTGCCAAACTAGCCACTGCCAGAGTTGTTCTACATGTTTTTAGTGGGTGAGCTATGTTGTCGTCCGGCGGGCGGTGATGGAACGGGTCTGGAGAACCTGAACCGCCTGCACCTCCGGTCACTCCCCCACAACACTGCGGGCCAGCCGTTCCTGCACGCCCAGCAGCTCCTGGATGGTCCAGGACCAGCGGTGGCTACAACCGGAGGAGCGCTCCCCCATATTGTCGAGGCAGCTGATGTCCACAGTTTGTGGATCCCCGGCCCGCAGCGCTAGCTGGGTACGTTGCCACTGGCTCGCCTCCCTCCAAACTGCCATAGCCCTCGCCGAGGACCACGCTGAGGCCTACAGGCGTGGGAGTTGTCGCGGAACCCAGTACCAGCGCCGTGGATCTTGCGAACATCACCATCCTCCTCCCATCCAGGGCCCCAGGAGGGACCCACTTTCCGCCCCTTCCTCCCAGAGGAGGGACAACCACCGACGGGAGGCCACCTCCTATCCTGCTCCACCCCCCCGATTTTTCCAAGGTGGCGCTGGGTGGACGCCTGGGCAGGTATGCTGGTGATGTGGCGATCCGACCGTGACTTCCTGGACTGCCCCATTATGGAGGTCGGCCAGGTTGTTCCAGTCGCCAGTCTGCCGGATCCCTCCCCCGGTCAAGAAGGGGCCTACCGTGTGCCGATAAGTTTACAATGGGGTAGACATCAGGCTTTTCTGGACTCAGGCTGTTCTCAGACGATGATTCAGCAACACCTGGTTCGACCCAGGGCTTTGGTAGAGGCATCCTGGGTGGATATTCCTTGTGTGCATGGGGATATTCACACATATCTGAAAGTGCGGCTTGAAGTGTTGCATGGCGCACGGCAACATGAAGGTCGCACCGGCAGGGGTCACCAGAGCGGGAGGACCAAGTGGGAATTTGCCCGGAACCCCCAGATCATCCCATGGAGGATTTTCCTCTGGAACGATCGCAGGACGTTGTGCTTCACGGGGACTTTGAGCGGGTAGATAAAATTGATGGCATGTTGGTGCGCCTGGATGCTGTGCCCACTCACCCGAATTTCGCGGTGATTAGGGATAGATTATATCGACTGAACTATGACGCTCAGTCGGGAGAAGAGGTTACCCAATTGTTAGTCCCTAAAAGCTGTCAGGGTTTAGTCTTCCAGGTGGCTCATTATAACCCGATGGCCCGTCACGTCAGACACGAGAAAACACTCAAGCGGGTTTTCTATTGGCGGGCCGGAGGTTCCAAAGTGAACCTTTTAAGTGCAGAGCCCTTGGCCAAAACACACAGCCAATGTGACCCACTGCAGATTTTAGGTACTTTTGGTGCCATTTCAATTTTCATGTGTCGTTTCAGGTGTCACTTGTGCGAATCAATCAAATATTTTTAAAGCTATGGCTTTTTTGAGGGCTCCACGTCTTGTTTACGGAAGTGACGTCACCTTTCTTATTCGCGTGTAATGCTGCTTACACAACAATGAATCCATGTGCGTGTATAAAACACATAAGATTTAAAGGTTGATCTCTCTTAAAACGGTTTCACATTGTGACTTCACATCACATGGATTATGAAGGAATGATCTTCACCTGGACGGTCGCTTTAAAGGAACCGATCGATCAGCGTTCGCGCTATTCAGCGTCTCTGTAAGTTAACCGTGTTTCCGCCTGTAGTCTAGCAGTAATATTTAACTCCACAGTTTAACATTTATCTACTATTTATAAATCAAACTCGGCTTTGAAAATACGTTGAGATAAAAACATTTTTAAAAACTCACAAAGGAACACGAATCTGGAAAAATCTATTTTTCCTCACAAATGTATTATTTGTAAAAAGTATTCAAATGTAGATGATTCAAATGTAATACAATTTGAATATATTATATTAAGCAGAAAGTGTGCAGTCACTTCTTGAAATCGATGTGTTGGAAGAAGGTCAAATGGGCCAGAGTAAGGCAAGTGAAAGGCTTTGACAAGAGCCAGATTGTGATGGCAAGACGACTGGCTCAGACCATTTCCAAAATAACAGGTCTTGTGGGGTGTTGAGGTCTTGCAGGGGTTAGTACCTACCAAAAGTGGTCCAAGGAAGGACAACCGGCGACAGGTTCACAGGCACCCATGAGTTCATTGATGCATGTGGGGAGCAAAGTCTAGCCGTCTGGTCCGATCCCAGAGAAAAGCTACTGTCGCACAAATTGCTGAAAAAGTGAATGCCAGCTATGATGATCCAATCAAGCATCGGTGGGATGTGCTGGAACAACAAACCCTATTCATGGGGCCCCACCTTGCAACTTACAGGACTTGGAGGATCTGCTGTTTACGTCTTGGTGACAGATACCACAGGACACCCTTTAGAGGTCTTGTGGAGTCCATGCCTCAACGGGTCAGAGCTGTTTTTTACAAGGGGGAGCTACAAAATATTAGTGTTTTTTACAGTCATTGTGGTTTTAATGTTGCGGTTAACCAGTGTACAATTTTCCTGAAACAAATATTTAACACAATACTGCTAACGGTACAATCTGCTAATGGTACAGATTAGAGTCAGATTAAGAGGCATCTGATCTGAACCCTGAGTTATTCTGAAGAGAGAAGGGATCCAATATCATATCCAAGCAGGCCAGTTCAGACACAATGAGTCCTTTCTCAAGTGCAACCAGAGACCTCATCCACTGCTGCTTAATATTTCAGAAAAAAAAATTACAAGGAGCTCTGCCCGATTTTGTCCTCAGAACCTCTTGACAGTCAAAGAGTCAGTTGCAAAGAGTTGGTGTCTGGGCACATTGTCGAGAGGAGAGGTTAGTTATCAGCGTTATCTGCTATTTTTTCTTCCCAGGCCTTTTCATTTCTTTGTACCAAGACGGAATTGATTCAATTTAATTTCATGTCTTCGCCCCCCCCAGTCTTGAACGTTGAGGAAAACCAGACCGTGTCACCAGACGAGGATAAGAAATCTGGTTGCAGAAGAATATTCAGAGAGAGAGAGAGAGAGAGAGAGAGATTTTTAAAGCAACTTATAAGAGATTTGCTTGAGACAAGGGAGAAATTTGACGGATCTGCAAAAATGCCCATTCTGTGTCTGTGGTGTTGTGTGGTGTGTGGAAATAAAAGTAAAATTTCCTTAACTATCTCAACACCCATCTCCAGAAAACACATTTGAAGTAACTCATACTGTTCCTAGATGGCACAATAACCACACCAGGATACTCCCCCTAAATCAGGTCATGCTGTGGTTTTATCGACTGGGGACCAGGATATGACATGCGAGCTACTTGCAAAAAATCTGGACTGATGTCAGTGATAGTATATAGAATGCAGGCTGTCAGGCTACAGATGCTGCTTTTATGGTGGATGATGATCATGGAAGCTATTAAGCATGTCCGCTCTGAGTGCAGAAAGAAAGAATTTCTCTCCACATAATCAATTCATGCTAACAAAACATGAGGCAAGGTTCGGTTGAGTTTAGCTGGGTCCCGAATTCTGAGGATGACGAATAGTCATATGTAGCGCCTACCATACCTAGATCTTTAACCACTCAAGACCCATAACTTTACCTACTGTAAACATAACAATTGCTCACCTATTCCTAAACATAACCATTTCTAACCAGATACCTAAACGGCAGGGGTATTACTGGCTTGGCACGTGGGGGGCTTCTCAGGGTGAGTTGCTTGGTTTTTTACAATTGTAGTGCCCCAACACTATGATTGGGGTGTTTGGGTTCGTTTTCTAAGGTAGCTACCACGAAGGTTGACCTGTGTTTGGTGAAACTTATAATACCCTACTAATAAACAAAGCGAATGCAAAACTTCATAGTCTCTATTCACATTGGCTAGACTTTTTTTTAAATAACTGACCCAGACAACTTTTTTGAATAAAAACAAGTAACAGTTTACTGACTGCTTTTCAAATGTACAAATAATATCTACCCTTTTAATTGAAAAAACAAAAACATCAATAACACAAATCAGACCGCTTTTAGTTGGAAAAACAAACAGTACACACAAAACTTAAATCCCTATTTCTTTCCCATTTACACCTATTTTCCAATATCAAACAGGTCAATTTAACTACTTAGCCCTACATTAACCACAACCGTGGGCCCACACACGGCACACACACTCACTCACTCACTTGCACACACGTGTAGATGGATACCGTTGCAGGCCTGTGCGTCACTTGGGTGCAGTGCTGCCGAAAGACAGTGGTCGGCGGGCGTAACAAGCAGGCAGGGCAGGAGGGATTGCTGCTTAAATAGCCCAGCCAATAAGGGCATTGATGCGCGTAGCATTGTCTGACAAAACTACAGAAAGAGGGTACACATACAAAATGCTGATTATTATGGCCAGCTAATAGTTTTCACTTTAAGAGTGAAACTTGAGCTTATTGGGATGAACACAGAGCTTGTATTATGGCTCAAGCTGATGAATTTGTATGTCCTTGCAATTTCGTTCTTGCAACTCCGGAGCTAAATGTATTTATGGGAACAGCCTCCAGCCTCCAATCTTTGGTTCAGTCCAGGGTCAATGTAAAATGAATAGTGATGTAACAAAATCAGAAGCTCCTCAACAGTGAGTCTCCAGCCACCATCCATCACTGTAACCATATCAGGTAATGGAGTTTGGAACACCTTGTGGAAGACCACAATTACGCCTTGTACCACACGTGGGCCTGCGTTGCAAAAAGTCAAGGTCAAAAAATTAATCAATGGTATCAATGGCTCCACGAGCCTGACACGGGGCTCACACTTTTTTTGTTTAACTGAAGGAGTAAGGAGGAAAACAAGTAAAATAAATACATCTAAAATAATAAATGCATGCTACTTTTATTTGTTTTATTTGGAGAAACAGGTAACAGGCATGTGCAGCAGAGCGTAAATGGGTAATGGCGAGTCTCCATTACGTATTTATGCCACTGCTCTACACTTCTACACTTGCCTATTTTACAAGATATCTATCTAATTATCTAAATAAATATAAAACTTAAAATAAAAGTCGGACAGTAGTTATTTTGATTTCAAGTGTTTAATGAATATGTAACTTTGTAAGGTAATCCTTAGGAGTGCTGTGCCGGTGCTATGCAAAATCCTGACTGGGCTATAGCACTGGCAAGCCCCCCCGTTGCACCGATTGGGATTTTTAAATAATGGAAAAATGGCTGTCCACCACAGTAAGCGATGCATTTCACAGTTTGCAGGTGCCTTGTGAATTAGATGGTTGCATTTTTTGTTGTCTTGTTTTAGTTGCCGCAAACTGCTCAATCCTTTTGTGAATTCATCCGTCAGTGTGTAGGAGTGCACGAAACGAGCTCATCTTGTCGTCAAGGTAACAAGAGAATTTAATCTGAAAATCGCTCAATCTGGAACAACCTCTTCCATCTATGTGTGGGGTTGGGACAGAAGAGGGGGGGGTCGGATTAGGAAAAAAACGTTCCCATAAAAAGAGGACTCCCGTGACCTTGAAAACCATTGGATTGTGTGAAGTGAAAACCTTTACACACAACCCAATGGCGAGACAATGCTTGTTGTAAATGGCTGTGAAACGAACTGACTGACGTGCCAACTGACTACCACCCTACTACTTCACTGTGGCAGAGAGATAATGAAGGCAAAACTGAGATGTAAAACAAGAAAAAAGTGTGGTCCTGTATTTTTGCCTTTTCTGCCTGCAAAAATAGATTACTTTTTTTTTCTTCAAACAATCTTCTCCATTAGCCAATTGTTGCTCAATTTTCTAATATAAGTCTCCTTTTACATATAAGCACTTTCACACATATAGCAGTACACACGAGTTCATCCACTGCAAGCTGGAATGCAATAAAGATGGATAAATAAAGTACAAATAGTTGTTATGTGCCATTTGTTACAAACAAATGGCACATTTGCACAAATTGACACGTGCACATACACTTGCTGACAAAAATGTACACAGTGAATGTGTACATTTTGTCAGATGCATGCACCTTTTACTCAAACATGCACTGTGCAAGCATGTTTTATTTGATCAATTTTTTTTTACAAAGGATTATGTTGCCATTAAGTCTGATGGTGAGTTTAACGCTTAAACAAACGTTTAAACAACATCCTGGGTTTCAAGGCTTTAAATAATCGACGACGGAAAATAGTTTAAGCCACACATTTCGTGTCACTTTAGTCTACTAACAAACATTTGATCTTATCTTTATCTATCTATCTATCTATATATTTTGATGGGGGCAGTGGATATGAGGGCAGTGGCTCAGGAGATAGGGCAAGTCGTATAGTAATTGCCAGTTCGATCCCCAGCTCCTCCTGGAAGCATGCTGATGTGTCCTTGAGTAAGACACTTAACCCCTTTACTGCTCCCTGGGTGCCGCTACATGACAGCCCACTGCTCCTAGAGATATCAGTTACTATGGGTAGAATATAGATAGGATGAGTAGAATGCAGAGAAATGCATTTTGTTGCCTTAGTACTTTTACCCCATGCAATGACAATAAGTTTAATCTAATCGAGTAGTTAACTGCTTTTGTGAGTTGCCACCCGAAAACCATATTTTTTTTGTGAAAATCATTGAAAATCATGTGATGTAATTATCCTGTGAACTAATCCTCTATTTGAATTCTCACAGAATTTCTTACTTCTCAGACTTTCCCAAATACTCCAGTGTTTGAGCCAACTCTGCTCATCGTACCATCGGCCTGCAACTCCTTACCTGACTTGACCAGCAATTCCCTGGGTGTTGCAGGCTGCACGGGCAAGCAAAGGCTACTGGTCGATCTGTGGGCCATCTCAAAGTCATATGCGTGGTGCTCTGGGTCTGTTTGTCTGGGAATGTCCTGCACCTCCTTGCCCCCCGTGCCAGGAGGCTACATATCCCTGCTCAAGGCTGCCTGTCGCAAGGCTTGTGGGCAACGAGCACCGGAGCGGCTCTCCTCATAGTTTGCAAACAGTTACATGACACTTGAGCATTCCATTGCTGCGCTCCCTCCAGACTATGCCCTTCTTCCACACACCACCCTCTCTCTCTCTCTCTCTCTCTCTCTCTTTCTAGTCTCTGCTCTCTCTCTCTTCCCCCCTCTCTGTATCTCTCTCCCTATATCTCAGCCCCCTCTCTCTCTCCTTGTTTCTCTCTTCTCTTCTCTCAAGCTTTTTTCATTCTCCCCCAGCCCCCCCCCTCTCTCTCTCCCAGTCTCATGCTTTCTCTCTTCTCTCTCTCTGTCTCTCTCACACACCCCTACCCCTCTCTGCCCTCTTTCTCTCTCTATGCCTGTCTCTCTCCTCCCTGTTGCTCTTTCTCTCTCTCCTCTTCTCTGTGCCTCTCAGAATCAGAATCAGTTTAATAACATACACTAGGAATTTGTTCTGGTGAGGTTTGGTGTGTTCCATTAGCGTGAATAAAAACAACTTAACTGTCCGAAAAATATGAGAATAAAAATAATAATAAAATACAATAAAAAGTTGTGGCAAACGAGGGGGTGTGGTTACCTCACTCCCATGAGGTCTCTGTCTCCTTCCCTGAACCTGTGTCTATGGACGGAGCTGTTCACAAGTGGCGTCTGAACAGGCCATGCAGAGAGGCAATGTGGAAGGCAGCTCACCATCCCCACTGGAGTGGATTATCGCCGCCCTCGCCACCATGCAGGTGGCGCAGGCTCCCTAGTTTGAGGAGATGGGGAGGGACCGGGAGGTGATGGCGGAGATGCTGCGGAGACAGCGGCGGATCCAGGGAGAGGAACGTCTGTCCAACCCCTTCTGAGCAGCAATCTACAGAAGATGAGATGGGACGACGATGCCAAGACATTCCTGGCCATGTTCGAGATGACAGCGGATGGCCGGGTGGAACTTTGAGGAGAGAGTGCTGTGCCTGCTCCCCTTGCTGACAGGGGAGGTGCAGCAAGCTGTGCACGGCTTACGGGCACTCGGCCACCAAGACTACCACGCCATCACGAGGGCGGTCCTGGACCGTGTAGGGAGGGCACCACCTGTGTTTCCGGGGACTGGACTATGCCACCTCAGGCCGTCCCTTCACACATGGTCAACACCTGCGGGACGCGGCCCGGTATTGGTTGCGAAATGAGGGTCAGTCCCCAGACCAGATCATCAACCTGGTGGCGCCGTAGCAGTTCCTCCTCAACTTTCTGGCAAGGACCGCCCAGTGGGTCTGCTGCCACTGTCTCGCCAGCCTGGACGCGGTGATCACGCTTGCGGAGGACCATGCAGAGGTGTACAGCAACCCGGGAGCTTACCACCAGGAGCCGGCAGAAGGTCAATCCCATGCACCAATGGGGGAGCCAGTGAGACCTTGACTCTCCTCGGTACCCAGGGCTCCAAGGACAGCCCACCGACCAGCCATGTGCCACGGGAGTGCCACGGGACACCCTCCTCCCCTTCCGCCCAGTCCCCCTCCATTCAGCCCAGCGGAGGGGTTACGCCTACCAGCTGAGTCCTGTTGAGCCATGGGACACCTTCTCTCCTGTGCTGTCCCCTCTCTGTCCCCTGTCTACTCCCAGGCGGCGCCACAGTGGGCCAACAAATAGCTGCTAAAATGCCTGAACGGGGTGCTAGCGCTGCAGGCGACCCAATCACATCCAGTGGGACAGCATCCTGATGGAGGTCGGACAGATAGCTCGGTGTTTTAGGTGCAAAATCAGGGAGTGGGTGAGTGTTGCACGGGTGAGTGTTGCGATGGGCGTGATGATGCTGAGGGGTGGTTAGTGGGTGCTGCAGGGTCGTGGGCAGAGGAGTCTCCCCAGTTTCATTTATCGCCACCCTGGACAATTTTTTGCTGGAGCGGTCGCGCGATGATACCCAATCTGGGGCCTTTAAGGGGGTAGTTCAAATCAATGCCGTATTTATGCACCCAGATGCTGTGCTCACTCACCCATATTCACTTCACTGATTCACTGACTTCACTGATGAGGGACAGGTTATATCGAGTGAGCCGTGACACTCAATTGTCCCTCTTTCAGCTGCTCCCGTTAGGGGTCGCCACAGCGGATCATCTGCCTCCTCAATCAGTGGAGGAAATTATCCAATGTTGGTTCCGAAATGCCGCTGGGAAATGCTTTTCAGAGCGGCTCACCATAACCTGATCGCCGGTCACATCGCACACGATAAAACACTGCAGCAGAATATGGCCCACTTCTATTGGCCAGGCATTTGGGCAGATGTCCGTAAATGGTGCGCCGTGTGTCCTGAGTGCCAGTTAGTCAACCCTCCGGCTACGCCAAGAGTGCCATTGAGGCTCCTTCTCTTAGTTGAGGTGCTGTTCGAAAGACTCGTTATGGACATCTTTTGGCCGTTAGACCACAGTGCCCGCGGGTATTGTTTTGTATTGGTCCTAGTGGACTATGCAACCCGTCACACAGAGGCGGTGCCATTGCGCAGTAAAGTCAAAAGTGTGGTGCAGACACTGTTTCAGGTCATCTCCCGAGTAAGGATTCCGAAGGAAATCTTGACCGACCAGGGCACTTCCTTTATGTCACGCACACTGGGGAACTTAACGAGCTGTTGGGTGTCCGCTCAATTCGGACCAGCATGGACCACTCCCAGAACAATGACCTGGTGGAGCGGTTCAATATGATGCAGAAGAACATGGTTCGGAAGTTTGTCATAATTTGGATAAATTATTGGACCCTCTATTGTTTGCGGTACGGGAGGTTCCCCAGGCCTCCATGGGATTTTCTCCCTTTGAGGAGTCCGAGCACCTGCAGACCAGATCGAAAGTCAGATCAAGCACACAAGAACCCTGTTTAATAATTTATGTTCCCATTTGGCCAGTGAGCCTTTTTGTTTGATTGTTTGATTATAATAAAAATCCCTCCGGGTCGGCACCTCACTACTAGGAAGTCACTGTCTCCATCCCTGAATCTGTGTCTGTGGACAGAGCTGTCAACAAAAGTGAAGTAAAAATAAAATAAAAAAATTGAAAATTAAATGTCAAATATATACAACTAGCCAAAAAACAAATACAAAACAGAATTAGCCAGGTTCATAGATATACAAATACACAAGTGATATTGTCTCCCTGTCTCATTCTCTCTCTCCCCTCCCTCTCTTGTTTTTGCTCTCTCACCTACATGCTCTCTCTCTCTCTCTCTCACTCTCTCTCTCTCTCTCACTCTCTCTCTCTCTCTGTATCGCTCTGAGAAGATGAGATGACCCATTGTGTCAATGTTTTATCTTGATAATTGCCATAATGATGTTGTGCAATTTGGTTAAAAAAGGGTGTTGATCGATACATTTTTATGCATTGGTGACTATTGCATAAATATTCTTTTCAGATCCTATTTTCTCAGGTAAGAAATATTCCATTTTGTTCACATCGTAAAGGGTGTTATGGGCACCTTAAAGAAGGCATGGGTTATTTTTTATGTACAGTTTTCTCTGTCAATCCTTACAAGGTTAAATTGCATAATAATGGACCACAACTCTATTTATAATTTTTTTAAACTATTTTCAAGATATTTTTTATGTTTTTTGTCCCTCCCTGTTGCAGTACATTGATTCTACCGTTGTCGCTGTTTTTTAGAAAAAACTACTGTCTTTAGAAGTTGAAGCTCTTGTCAAGATGGCAAAAAATGATGTATGATCCAAGCTCGCACAGCCACTCATTGTGAATAGAAACAATTTATTCACTCTTCCCTCTTTCTTCTGAGCAACTAATGCCTTTTGAGTCTATCGATTGTCTATTGAGTAATTTCTATTGGATTGGTCATTACTTTAACTTCCGTCACCATTATTGGTGCTAACTAGCAGGCTAGAGTTGATGTGCTTTGTTTATCACTGGTTGCCATGGAGATATTAACACATGATGTTCACTTACTAACTGGATGCACATTTTCCATTTTGGAGTAAAATCGGCTGGAGGCTTTGCAACTCCAGTCATTTGTTAGTTGAATGTTTGTCCAGTTAAAATTAAACCAGTTCAGGAGTTTTATGAAGCTCATGGAGCAGAGATTGAGTGGAGAAGCGATTGAGTCGAATGACAGAATGACATTTCTCTTGTTAACAGAGATTGGTGCAGACCGCCTGTTTTGTGCGATAACATGGCATCAATCGGCAACATTCAATTAAATTTATGCAACAAGTGAATAAAATATTACCAATACCTTTAAGGCTTACTTTTCAAGTTGACATAAACCTTGTGAACATATGGTTTCCAATCGGTGCAATTATTTTTGAAGTTAACCCAATGATTAATTATTTCAGTGATAGGTAGAGACAGAATTTCCAACAATACATTTTAAGTAAATACAGTATATCGGGGTTTTATAAGGTAAAACCCTGATCAAAATATTCAGTTTTGTGTTTGCTCAAAGGTTAAAGGATTTCTAAGGCAAGCCCCCACCTAGAGTTAGTTTAGTGTCCGCTGCTTTGGTTGCTCTGCAAAATTGTTCAGTTTTAAATTAATGTTTGTCACCCTGAAGACAGCTTAGCCCCAGCAGACAAAGATCAATGTGAGCAAGTTCCACTGCTGAGACTCGCAAAGTCATTACACCTTGACACACGGGTCCGTTACACCTTGACATATGCCTGATGATGGAGGGATGGGCAACAACACCAAGGTATGTAGCGTGTTCAGAGCACCGAGTTATTGTTCTCGAAATTGCGACCGTAACGCGATAGGCTTCGACTTATGTACCTGTGCCATTCTGGTGCTTTACGCTTTTCACACAGGGCTTCTTTGGCTCCGGCTTGAGATTGATGCTGTAGGCCTTCTGTCATAGAGAGAGAGGGAGAGAGGCGAGAAACAGAAGAGGAATAGTGAAAAGGTGTGAAACAGACAGGAGCCCACACAGCCACAGAGAACACAGTCATTAACTGGGGGCGTGAATAATTGCTCTGTCAGACAAAATAACACAGCACAGGGTTGAGTTCAACGTCATTTTATGCAATTTAACGGAGCAGTTAGGGTTAGGTTACGCATGACTCTGTCTTCTCCTAGCATTCTATGTCAGTCTCCAACGGTTTGGTGATTAGTCGATATTCCACCGTTTCTGAAATATAACGATCCTTTCTTTATCCTTACTTTATAAAGACAATGTATTCTTTTTTTTTCTTTATTTTTTTTTTTCAACCTGTGCTGGCTAGGCATATAACACAGGGTATTTGAATGCCATTGCATCCGATACAGAGTTTATCTGTGGGTGGAGTTCAAATTCTCAACCTCCAAAGCCAATCTTTATTAGTCATCCAGAACTGCTAACAATAACTCTGTTCTACCCCGCAGCCGAACAGACGGCCCATGACCTACAGGAGCCTACAGAGCAGCTGAGAACCCGCAGAGCAACTACACGCATGACCCCAAGGTGCACAAACCAGTCCCAGAAAGCACAAAATGGTCCTACATCCCTGAAGCGCACACTTACAACCCACCCCATAATGTGCAGTACAACATGCGCCCAATAGTGCAGAACCTGGGCCACAGGTGCCAGGGACAGACCATGGGCCCCAAGCTGGGCCCCGCGGCAAAAAAAAAAGAAAAATAACACAATATTTTCTTAAAAGCTTTTAAGGTCTCTCTGAATGTTACCAGTGGACTGTTTTTTAAGAGAAGATTTCTGAGATGCTTCTAGCACAATGAATAATTCACCTAATGCCAGTATTTTATTCTAAATGTATTTATTTTCATTGCAACACTGACTTCCTAGCTCTGACATTCACAACACAACATCCATTTTTTTCCTTCTGCTAATCGTTTCATCCTTCTTCTGATCGGTTGTCCATTCTTTCTTCCTTTCTTATTCAAGAGAGCAACACTCTTGCAGAGCAACAGTTGCTCCTTTCTTCTTCCTTTTCTTCCTTTCTTTCCTTTTGAGACACTCACACAGGCCCCACTGCCTTACTGTACTGTGTGTAGCATACTGTACTGCATACTGCATCACTGTTCTGGGTTACTGTATACTTATTATTATTACATACTGTATTGCTCTTCTGTTCTGTACTGTATTGCTGTGTCATACTGTATACTGTACTGTATATCTCCATACACACTATATTCACATGCACTTTACTGCACATATCTGTATATACAAATAGCCTGTCCCATATACATAACGCTATTTCCTTCTATTTTGTACACCCACTTTGTATTATCTTTTTGAGTCTTATTTTATTTTTTTATTTTGTATTATTTATATTTTTCTATTCACTAACTGCATTACGTTTTAGGAATCAAGTTAGTTTCAGTAAGATAGCTAGGCAGGAATTAGGTTAGCTATTATGTTCTGTTTAGAACTTATTGTGCATAATCTCCAGGTGTGGTGCAAAGACATTTTATATATGCATATATGTATGAATGTTTGTATATGTATGTGACAAATAAACCTCTTGAATCTTTAATCTATTCCTTCTGCCATTGCTTTTTCCTTCTACTCCTAAATTACTTCCTTCATTTGTCATTTATTTCCTTCTTTGCTTCCTTCCATCATTATTCCCTTGACCAATGTTTGTTCCCTCTTTTGTTCCTCACTTCCACCCTTCTTTCCTTTCTTCCTTCATTCCTTTGTCACTTGTATCCCTCCCTTCTTATTTGTTCTGCCATTCCTTCATTCCTTCTGTTCCTACCTTCTTTGCTTCCTACTGTCCCTTCCTTCATTCCTTCCCACATTGTTTCCTTCCTCTCTCCAAATATTTGTTCCTTATTCCTTTTGCCAATCCTTTGTTCCTTCTTTACGTCCTCACTTCCCCCCTACCATCCTTTCATCCCTTGTCATTTCTGTCCTTCCTTTCTTATTCCTTCTGCCATTCCTTTGTTCCTAACTTCTTCCCTTCCTTCATTTGTTCTTTCTGTCCTATTTTTGTTCCTTTATCCATCCTTTGTCCCTTCTTTTCCTTTTTTCCTTATTGCTTCTGCCATTCCTTTTGTTCTTCCTTACTTCCTCCTCTTTCATTCCTTCCCACATTGATTACTTTCATTCTCCCCCTTTCCTTCATCCAAACCTTTGTTCCCCCTTTCTTCCTTATTCCTCCTACCAATCCTTCTTTCTGCTCTTCCTACCTTCTCTCCTTTTATCCTTCCTCCATTCCTTCACCACTTCTTTCCTCTTGCTTATTCCTTCTGTCGTTTCCTTGTTCCTTACTGCC
Organism: Zeus faber; assembly: GCF_960531495.2. Lineage (NCBI taxonomy): Eukaryota > Metazoa > Chordata > Actinopteri > Zeiformes > Zeidae > Zeus > Zeus faber. Next base: position 2,067,891 of record NC_137192.1, read on the forward strand.
TCCCTTCCTTCCCACATTGATTCTTCCTTCATTCGAGCCAATGTCCCTTTCTTTCATATTCCTTCTGCCAATCCTTTTTTTCTTTTTTTTCCTCACTTCCTCCCTTTCTTCCTTCTGTCCTTCCTTTCTCCAATCCTTTGTCACTTAATTCCTTCCTTTCTTATTCCTTCTGCCAATAATGTGTTCCTTCTGTTCCCACCTTCCCTCCTTCATTTGTTCTTTCTGTTTCCCTTTCCTTCCATACTTTGTCCCTTGTTTACTTTCTTACTTATTTCTTCTGCCTTTCCGCTTTGTTCCTTCTGTTCCTCCTTCCCTACTTCCACAATTGTTTCTTTCCTTCCCACATTGATTCCTTCCATCATTCCTTCCTTCCTTCCTTCCATTCTCTCTCTTCTCATTACTTTTCCCTTGGAAGTGGTTCCACCCTGCTCTCCCACCCATGAAGGCCCCTTGCCGCCCCACAGACCTTTCCCAGTGGCTGAGCTCCTTTAGAGGGACCAGGCCATTTGGACACCCAGTACTGCCCACTGAATAGACATTGTGTCAGCGATCTGTGGTTGCTAGGAGAGGCTGCATCGGGCTCCAATGCGCTGACAAGGCCCTTACTGTCTTTAGTCACCCCCCCAAGCCACCCTATACGCCAAAGGAGGGATGGTGTATTGGGTGGGCTTTTTTTTGGGAGGGATGGCGTCAATGCTGTTTATTCCAGTGTTTGTATAAGTGTTTATGCATGTGTGTATGCTGGACCCTGGGCACACACACACGGCTTACTGGATTAAAAAAGAGTCACTTTAATGAATGAGGTTTTTTTCTGGTCTTTTGGATCACAATCCTGTTCCTCTTTGCTTAATTTTCATGGTTTAGAATCTTACTCATGGGATGTTAGACACATTTTAGAATACTTTTTAGCCTCACAAAAGCGCCATCATCTATATAAGATAAAATGTCAGGATCAATATTTCACAAGACCCCTTTGTTTTGATTTGGCCACATGCCTTTGTTTATACATGTGAAAGAGAGCTCAAAAGCCTGATAAGCTCACGAAAAGTCAAAATATTTTCACCCGTGTCTAGAGAAATGGACTGAACAAATGGATGGACCGGGCTAAAATTACAATAGCGCAAGAGAGTTTCACTATGTACTCAGTACAGGCCACAAAGGCAAAAGAGAAGTTAAATGTTAAGTTAATGATGTTAAATGATGAAAGTCAGTGATTGTGCCTTTAAATTTGCAATGGGGCTTCTGTGACTTTGAAACTATATCTAAATTGTCAACACAGTTTGCCTCGCACAATTTAGAACATTGTGATCCTTTATGAATGTTAACCTCTTTCGCTTAAGATTGGAAATAATAGATCTTATTCTTTTGTTCTTTACTGGCCTGGATTTGTGTGTATGAGATTATTCAGATGGCTTTAAGGAGATGTAGTAGATGGTAGCTGAAGATGCCTTCAACTTCCTAACTAAAAACAAATTCTAGGGAACAGTAGTGAACAGTGAACAGGATACTTTTGATGCAGAATATAACGGTGTTAATTTAAGAATGAAATATATCTAAATATATAGTATATATATATATATATCTATATATATATATATTTTTTTTTTTTTGTTTGTTTTGGTAATTTGGTTAAAAACAAGTATTGTCTTTCAACTCAGTTTATTGTTTGACAATGATTCTTTGTGGCCTACATCCTATGGTGCATAATATTAACCTTTCCAGCTTTCGTGGCTCCAAACCGTAGTTGGGAGACCTCTGGTGTTGTGCTAGTCTATTTTAGCTTAGCCTGGCTCATAGCTGGTAACAAGATTTTTACTAAGAGTAAAAACATACTCACTCCGTAACGTCACCTGCACAGGTTACCCACAAGGCCACCTTCTTAAAGGCGTAAGACCTGGTGTGGTAGTTTCGCCAACCACACGCCACTCAAGTGACATGTTCAGGGACCTCCGGCACAGAGACACAGAAGACAGGGGTTTTAAACACCAGTTTATTGTTGAGAGTGGGCCAGCTGGAATTAGCCCAGGAGCAGATAGCATGTGTAATGACATCCCACACCATCCCTACACCACACTTGGTTTGTAACACTACCCCCACTTGGAATGATTTAACCCTTAACATTAATCCAACATTGTTACCTACATTGATGAAGGAAAACACAAAACATTATATAATGGAACATTTCTCACATTAGTTCCTATTTCCCACAGCACTTGAATAGGTCCTCCCTTAGTGGAAGGCAACTTAGAGGAGGAACAATGTCCACAAAATGTCCATGCGTGCATACTGCATGTCCTTCTCAAAGAAATGTAACAAAATGGCCACACACTAGCAAGCTGAAAAGAGGGTTATTTTGTTTATAGAGCCGTGTAACCAAAAACAGGTATGACAGTACTATTAAACACAGGAAAAAATAGGGTTTGACACTGGGAAACAGATGAAATAATTCACTTTTCCTTATTTTCTCGCATGAGATCTCAACACTTGTTTATGTGTAGAGGGTGTTAGAATAAAAACTTGCAGCCAGTGTCTGCATTATTCATTACCAAACCATCACATCAACATCTAAACTTGGCCTGTGCATTTATCAGTGTACTTCTCAGTGAACACCAGAACAGTGTTTGTCCCAACTTCACTAATACAACTGTGGAACTTTTTTTTTCCCTCTTTTTCTTCTCCTCTGAGAAGGGCAGCAATCCGTCTACATCCTGACTCAGGTGAAGTTCTTTCAGTTTTTGCAGTGCTCAGTGACTAAACCAGTCACCAAACACGTCTGGTGGTCTGCAGACCCTCTGGGGTCCCCCAAGTGGTGTGAAGGTCAAAGGAGGACACTGGACACTGGTCCCCAACCAGGATTCTCGGTGCCAACCTCATCCAGCTGAGGCCAGGCGGGACTGTTAGGAAGCTGGCTGCTGCTCGTTCAACCTAGTGGCGAAGAGTAGGCCCTGGAGTAGGCCCCACAGCAGTATCCTCAGTCTCTGACAGAGTCCCACAAGTTGAGGGGGCCGACGTCCTGGTCAGCCAAGCTTTGATCTGAAACTGGTGGTGGCATTTCCAATGGTGCCCACGTGTCAGCACTCTGGAAAACCCAGCCATTATCCTAGAATGGTAAGGCTTGAGCTTGTCATGATGGACCACTTTGACTTTTTCTTTCTGGCTCCTTTGGATATAGCATACAAAGTTGTACAGCAGGCCTACTACGAAGAAGGGACCCTCGTAGGGAGGCAAAAAACTTCCGTCCTTTCTTTTTCACTTTCCCAGGGTCAGTTATGGTGGTAACTGAGTCCATGTTAGCTTGAACAGTCTCTCTCACATCCGCCAAAAACAGATTGTACTGATATTTGGGCCTATTACCTTGACATGCTTCTTGTTTCTGACGGTACCGGTAACCTAATAAACTTGTGTGGTCCACTGCAGATTTATTTTTCTCGCCGAATAATGGGGTGCCTCTTGGCATCTCTTGCAGAATTAATCCAGGATGAGCCCCCAGTGTTACCTTTCCAGCTTTTGTGGCTAAGCAGCTTTAGCTTATCCTGTCTCATACCTGGTTGTTTGTTACTAAATCCTAGTCTGGACCAACTCTGCATTGAAGAACTGGCACTTTATTTTGGTACAGCAGCAAACATAATGCATGGCCTCTCAGTGACGTTCTAAGCTCTTTTTTTGCTTACTAGGGTAACTTTTTCTCTTAGCATCCTGCTACTTACCATGGCTGCGGCTGAAAAAAACCTCACTCACTCCATTACATCACCCACAAGGCCACCTTCTTAAAGGGGCAAGGCTTGGGTTGTGACAATGAGAAACATCCCAAAAACAGTGAAAACACTTGAATCGCTATACAATGACCCATAGCGTGAGCCAAGTGCCACCCTGTCTTTTTCTGATGTATTTGAAAACACATCCGAGCCTTTCTAAGAAGCAATAGCAGTGGCTCACCATGAGGGCGATAAGGAACAATGTCCGGGCTAATAACACTGCAGTCAAATCAGCTTAGCTGGAGTGAAAGTCCATATTAATGCCAAGGCTATTTAATCCCACACACTCAATGATGATTTAATTGGTAGAAACTCTGCGAAAGAGAAATAGGTCTGTAAGCAATTCATTTGTGTTCCCTGTAAAGGAGTTATGAAATATTGCATTTCCCCAAGTACACCTTTTGTGCTAAATATTCTTCCATATTCTTGGATTTAAAGAAAGCTTTTGACACTGTGGATCATGGTGTTCTACTTGCAAAACTTTCATTGTTCCACTTCTAATGCTATTAAATAGATGCAATCCTATCTGGAAGGCAGAGCACAGAGACTCAAGATAAATGGTGAACTGTCATTAGCCCTTAGCTGTGATATCAGTGTACCTCAGAGATCAATTCTGGGGCCCCTGTTGTTTATAGCTTTACATAAATCAATTCCCATTTTATGGAATGAGTCAGTGATTCAAATGTATGCAGATGATACTGTCATTTATGTACATGCAACGACCTAACAGCGAGCTGCATGTAAGCTCACGGCCCTGATGTTACATAGTGGCTTAATAGCTTCTGTCTTCACTTAAACATAAAAAAACTGTTTGTATGTTCTTCACTAAGAGGTCAACAGATAATCTCACACCCAATGTTTATGTTTGAGGAGAAAAGCTAACAGTGGTACCTGATTTCAAATATCTTGGTGTAAGCATTGATCCTAATCGTACATTTAAAAAAAAATGAAGATGGTAACAAATGTAGGAAAGTTCAACTTCAAATTTCCATCATATGAGAAACTGTCTAACTACTAAGGCAACAACACTGTACTGTATTTCAATGCTATGACCATGTCATATTTGTCATACTGTTTAACTAGCTGGGCTACGAGGCACCTGTAATTTACTGAGCTGGGACAATCTTGTGAAATTTACAGACGCTTGTCTTGTATATAAGAGTCTGCATGGCTTTGCTACTCTGCCCCATAGTGCTTTTGTAAAGAACAAAACAACACATATCGTTCACTAAAAATGAATTTAAAATCATGTTTAAAACACAACCTTTTAAAACACAAGTGTGTGACCATACTCTGTAACTTCTCCAAATAACCTGAAGTGTGCTTTGTTTTATGTATTGTTGTCTTGGACTTAAAGTATTTTATTTGTTCTTATGAAGTGTGCGCCGCTACATGTACAGTATTGCTGTTCCTGTTTTAATGTAATCGATGTGTCTTTTGTAGCTGTCATTATACCTGCTCAGGGTCAGCAGTGGCACATTTACGGAAATGTCTATTAATGTGCACTCTCCCTGTAACTTTAAACTGTAAAAATAAATAAATAAATACATGTGCAATAAATGGAAGGCTTCGAAAGGCTGCTCTTCTCTTTAAAAAATTATTCATTTCACCTAGATAAATTCAATACACATAGTGTATACGTAGTAATACATAGTGATTATGGGTTATTATAATCAGCGCTTATGTAGCACCCATGTGAAATTTGACCTCCAAACATCAATATGCTGCCGTGTTCAAGTATTGCTGTAGGTAAAATAAATTCTATGGGAGGCTTTCAGCACAAAAACAAATGCGTGCAAAAAAGAAAAACTGGGGCTCCAAAACTTGAAGCAAGATATGCCAGTGAAGCAGGTTTTCAATTTAGTGACTGGCTGTCTGTCTCCAGATTGTGTCTATTTTGATGTCTTTGTCTGTATCTGTATATACATAACTGCCTATTCCATATACATAAGCATGTTCCCTTTATCTATTCCATTTCATTTTATTTTATTTTATTTTATTGTATTTTATTTTATTCTATATATTATTATTTTATTTTATTTTATTTTATTAAGTATTTGACTTACTGTATTACGTTTTGGGAATCAGTTAGTTGGTCTGTTAGAAAGAAATCTTTCCCTAGGACATATTGTGTGTAATCACCGGGTGCTTTGCATTTTATTTCACTGCATATATGTATGAAAGTATGTATATGTATGTGACGAATAAACCTCTTGGTTGTAGAAGTGACATCAACAATGCCCCCCCCACACGCACACACAAACACACACACACACACACACACACACACACACACACACACACACACACACACACACACACACACACACACACACACACACGGACTGTGTTACTAATGTGTCGGACTGCCCATTTATTATTAAAGTTATGCAATGTTTTAATCCAACAACATTTACTGACTACCAACCAGCCATGAAAATTGTCCTGCTGTGCTGTTTATCAAGTTGAAAATCTTGTCGCCTGTGTCTTATGCACGCAAATTCTAGAACAGTCAACAAACAAAAAACAAAACAAACAAAAAACAATGATATATTATTAATTATCAAGGTTGAGTATAGTCAACTTTTCCCTTTTTTTGCAGTGTGGATATATGGTGGTCTCCTTCAGATTAATGATCAACTAAGGGCCTGTACTGGAAAATCCAGTCCCACTGCACCTTTGCCTTTGATGTGCAGTTGAAAGGTTATCACAGGCAGAAACCCTGTCCTTCTGCCAAGTCTGTCAAGACAAGGCTTTTGAAGAATGGCTGTGTATTGAGTGTTGGGTATTGATTTCTCACAGAACATATTTGGTTTTTAGGATGTCACAATGGCCTGGCCACCTCATAACCTGGACAGTTGAACGCACAGTATCTAAGAGAAGAAAAGGGAAGGGTAGGTGAACAGGGCAGGTGAATGATTCCCTAAGGACATAATAAATCGACATAAATCATTCTCCTTGTTGGTTTTGCCTGACTAACTTGTAAACAACAACTTGCTAGAGTTGTTGTTTACAAGTCAAGAGTTGGCGTGAGGTAGGCCTGACATCTAGTGGACGTCAGTGAGAATATATCTCCTATATACAATCAAATGTTCAGGCTCATGAATGGTGTTTGGGCTAAATTACAAGAAAAAAAACAAAACGATACCAAACAAAAATAATAACAACAATGGCACATTTTTCTTAGAGTTTGCAGTCTGTCCATTCCCAGCTAAACCCTCAGATGATGACACATGATTACTCGGTCTAGTACCTTGACATTTACAGTTTCTTAATGGAACTCTCATAAGGATGATGTGCAAGTTAAACCATGCTCTGTTCTCTCTAAAGGACACGCTCTAGTACCAATTACATTCTTCAGGGATGTTTCTTTGGGTTTGGGGTATATAAGTAAATGCTATACCTCTTGTGTGACCAAATGTTTGCATTTATATTGACATTTGAGAAATGGAAATGGGAATAACCGCCTAAAATATATATAGAGAGCCTGTTTATAACAAAGGAACAAAGCTGGATTCCCTAACCCTATCCCCTGGGCCACACCATAAGGGACACATCAGCGTTGCAAAAGCGCTGCCATGTTAATCAATACGGAAGGTCACACCAAGTGGAAGCGTCATTGAAAAACAGCAGGCAAGAAAAACTGTGACATTATTAAGTATTTAAAATAAACTGATTTAGCTAAAATAATCTAGTCTTATTTCTTAGAGACCAAGCTCCCTCTCCATATCTATCCCTCCGGGGGGTAGGTGGGCGGAGAGGGAGTGGAGGTCAGCCTAGACAGAAGGGGGAGTGGTGTGCCGCAGTCCACCGATCTCTGGACTCCACTTTTGCCCCAGAGGAGGAAACAGACTAAAAGCTGAGCCAGAAGAGGCAGAAGGTGTAAAAAAGTCTAGTCTTATTTCCTTAGGGATCAAGCACGGTAGCGCAGCATAGACGGAATGAAGACGGACCTGGTGTGACGAATGGTTGATGGTGGTTGATGAATCTACAAAAGATTTCGCGACGGTGACTTGTTGCTTCTGGTGTGACCCAGGGGTAACCCCTACCATTCAACTCACTGAACAGCTTTATTTTTGCCTTTGCTGAAGTTTGTCTTAGTTTGTCTTAATTGGTATATAAAAAAACGTTCATTATGAAGTCAAGCGAGCCAAATGAGATATCTAAAAATAAAAGTTAAAAAAAGTCCAATTATTTTTAAATATATGGATAAAAAAAAAAAAAAAAAAAAGTACTGTTAAGTAACATTAAACTTATAGGATATCACTTACATGAAAGAAAAGTAATTGTAGTGAAGGTATTTCCCAGTTACCAAAAAAAGATACTCAATTACTAATGCAAAATTTATTAAGAAAGTGTAGTGTAATTTCCCAGTTATTGTGAATTTAGACAATACTATATACTAGTGTAACTTTAAATAAGTACTGCACACAAATGTGCACATGTTTTTGAAAGGAAACTGAAGTATAGGACAGTTCTCTAATGAAAAACAATCACAACTGTGATTAAATCAGATTTTGAGATGGTAAGTGTTACTCCGCACCATCTGCTGGTTTTAAATCAGCACAAAGTGTGCAGGGAGGATGATTTCAAAGGGTTACATTTTCTTCAGGTATTTGCTCTATATTCCAATGATGTCCAGCCAAAGGGTGCTTCCCAAGACCAATGGCTCCCATCTGCCTGGCAAACACCCACTGGCCTCCAAATCTCAAATCAAGACTATCCAGGGGTGACAAGGTAAAGGAGAGGAAGCTTCTTCGGGTGGCAGTGGACTCGGATGAAGTCACCCATGAGTGAAAATAAAATGTCAGGGACCTACGATGCCAAACACTGAGTGACTCGTTCGACAAATGACTTTCCATTTCAACAATCGAAACAGGATCCTTGGAATTACTTAGAATTGTAGCCTAGAACTTGGCCATGGCAATAATCCATTGACACAGTTTTAATGTTTTGAGTCACAAGGTCAGTTTGCATGTCCCTTTGTCGATTTGAATGAATCCCAAAACCTGTTACAGAAAGCAAAGAAACTGTAAAATAATTCACCTGCTTAGGCATTAGTGTGAGTGAGTTTGCAGAGCTATCTAAAGACATTTGCCAGGCGACAACAACAGCACTTTATCTCAATTCTGCTTCTTTTAAACAATGATTACATGGGCTTGCGTTGAGGAAAATGTTATTTACTTTCATTTTCTCTAAAGCACAGAGCATCCCCAAAATGCTACAGGCAGAGCCATATCCAAATGCTAGTCAGAAGCTAACCCCAAGCCATCTTAAACACATACACACACAAACAAGCATACTCTTCCACAGTGTGAGCGTTTTGATTAACATTCTCATGAATGGTCGGAGTCGATTCTTTGTTTGACCAGTTAAGATCTTTGGGCAAGGCACGTTTACTTGTCTAACATATTTCATACAAAAGGGCAATTAAAAGCATACATACAAAAAAAATACAAATGCGTAGAGGTACATATATAAAAAGACAATAGAATTGCTGAAATAAATGGTCAAAGGTCAATTTAAAGCAGGCCAATTATTCACAATTATTCATTAACTCTTCCCAACTTTTGCTATTTTCTTTGACGAAAATACACTTGTGTAATGTGGAATAAGTACATATTAAAGGAGTAATCAGTAAGAGTGGAGAATAAGGCAACAATTAGCAACAGAAAAATACCTTATGTAAGCCAGACACAAAATATGACAAAATTAAAGAAATACTTCAATCACACAAAATTATGCCAGCAGGTCATAGCAATTCACAATATAAATCACAAAGTCAATAATGGAATGGAATGGAAAGGGGTGTAATGTTAAATTGAACAAATACAAAAATTTACAAATAAAAATCTCTTCAAGATGGATAACCATCCATGCTATCTCTCTCCTGTTATTTAACAAAATAACAGTAATATTTTATTCACTAAATCTTCATGTATTGAAACAAACAAATATCCCTCTTAGTTCAGCGGCTTTTTCTAAATATTGCGTTTCCCCACTTTCTCTTTGCCTAGTTGGTCAAACACTTTTTATATCAATGTTAATCTAAGGAGGCTTCCAAAACATATTATTAAAAATCTCATGATTCAACATGTTAGGCTGAATATCCAAAAGTAAATCCATTTGTAAAAACAAAAGAAAACTGAAAAAAATAGTGAGTTCCCATGCTCTACTCTTTAATTGTGAATTTGTTCTTTCCCGATTGGGTAGGAGCTTAACCGGCTGCAGCTTTACTGTCTAATTTTATTTTTACTGGCGGTGCTGAGATCTCCATTAAGACACAATGTCAAACATTTCCGGTTAGGACATTTTTTTCTCCTTTTTTATACCTTTCTGCACCTCACCCAATTAAAACGACACATCCTTATAGGATGTTTCATACGGTTTCATATTATATTATATTATAATACACCAATTAGCCATAACATTTAAACACTGACAGGTGAATTGAATAATATTGTTCATCATGTTCCAATGGCATCTGTCAAGGGGTGGGATATATTAGGCAGCAAGTGAAGAAAATTCCATAGTTCATTCCATAGCTGATATTTGCCGTTTGCTTCAATGCGGTTATTAGTTCAAAACACAGGAGAACCTTATTTATAAGATTCTAGCAGGAGTGACAGTCGTTCAGGAGACATTAAATATTTGGTTGACTGAAATTGGTGAATGAATGTGTGAATACTGTTACGAAATCAATCTTCAGTTCATTTCAACTCTATCGGAAACAAACCTATGGATATCCAACTTTAGTCATCATCGAATCAAAACAATCAATGACTGTTCTCAACATTACCGCTTTAACTGTAGACTGTGTGTTGAACTTTGGCTTATTAGAGTATTGATTTTATAAGTGGTGGTTTTAATGTTATGGCTGATAGGTGGATATTATATTTTACCTGTTACAGACATACACAAAAATATAATTTTAATCACTCTTAATGTGACCATATATATTATTTTAAACATGTCAACATCTTTCAAGGTCGATGTATATCTGAATGGCCAGATTGCAAAAAATGGTTATTTCATTGCACACAAGCACAAACCACAGTCCCTCCCACAAAAACGCGGCCCACATAAAAATACACACCATTTCACAGGTACTATACACCCATGCATCTTCACAAATGCCTTTCACTTCCACAGTAACCCATGTTTCCCTGAGTATTTTAAGGAGGTCCGTTGCGATCATTTAGACGGAAGGATTTGCTCTGATTGCCTGTTGATCTGCCCCATGGGTCTTTGGCACAAGATGGCTTTAGCACAGTGCCATGACCCAGATACCAGTCACACTAGGAAGCATCAGCCATCAACGTCTAGGATTTAGTGGAGGTAGAACTCTAGGATTTAAGCTGCAAAAGGTCTCCTAGTTTCCCCGATTTCCAAACAACAAACACAAAAAAACTCGTAATATTTATCCCTTCAAACCCTTTTCTAACTTGATTGGCCAATCTCATTTCTTTTTTCAAATTTTTATTTTATTTTTATTTTTTAACTTTTTTCCAATTGTCAATCATTTGGAGAACAATTTACCCTGTTTGGGTCTATAAACAACTGATCACTACTCGATGATGAGGAGATTCACCATGGTTGAGACAACTAAACATGGAACGAAACAATATTTACACAAAAACATAAACATTGGACGACAACATGTATTGAAAAATCGAGTTAGTCAGGTCCAGGAAAACTGGAACTACAATTGGGCACAGGGCCTCTTCCTGTCATTATTATGGCAGTAAATGAGGGAGGAAAGGAGAGGAATGCAACCAGGAGGCTGCTGAGGTGCATTCGAAGCAAGCATGGTGGTGTGTGCGTGTGTGTGTGATGGGACCGGCTGTATGTGTGTGTGTGTGTGTGTGTGTGTGTGTGTGTGTGTGAGGTGAGTGTACAGGACTTATCCCAATTGGTTCTTGTGTATAAGGTCGGTATTATGTCGTGGCGCCTCCAAGCAGCGGAAAGGGCTCTGAAGCCCCCCCCAAGCAACCCCCACGCCTGGCCCCGAGGAGCATAAACCAGTCCCAGGGAGCACGAGGAGACCCTACACCCCAGGGGCACACACATACAACCCACCCCCAAGTGCAGGCACAAGACGCAGCCGCAAACACAGACTGCAGGCCCAGATCCATGCCCCGCACCGACAGACTGACAGCCCGCCCGAACCGCCCGCCCCATAGGCGAGAAATATTATTTTCTTGAAAATTGTTAAGGTAATCAAAATGGGTTGGTGGTGTTTAAATAGGGGGTCAACTGAGGAGAGGTCACGAGGAGACATATAGTTGGGGAGACAGGAATGCTGCGACTGAGGAGGGTTGATAGCTTCTTGGTGATCTTGGTCCAGAATACTAGGATAGGTTGGCAGAAACCAGAAGTTATGAAGTCATCTCTGGCATTAAGGGAACAGTGAGAGCAAACATCTTTATCCACAAAACCCATTTTGAACTTTTTGTTTTCCGTGATATGAGCTCTGTGAAGAATCAAATATTGGATGAGTTGCATTTTGGAGTTGCGGGTAATAGAAAAGGTGTTGGCGAATAATCTTCCACAGGTTGATATCAGTGGAAACAGTAAGTTCTGTTTCCCATTCCATTGTAGGTAAAGATAAAGTATCATCTGTTTTTAATAAAACTTTGTATATTCTGGAAAAGGGATCTCTTAAATGATCGATATGAGTTAGATGTACAATCATTGGAGGTGGTTGTAGGATATTGTTCATCAATTTGATTTAAATTTTTAGAAACTGCTGTAGTTGAAGGAATTGAAGGAAGCTGTGGCCACCGATATTGTACCTTTGAGTTAAGGTTCGGAAGAATATAAGCAAATTGTTTTCAAAAATGTGTTCCAGATGAGTAATTCCTTGTCTTTTCCAAGACCTGAAGATTATCGGTCTGTTTTTTACCAGAAAATCTGGGTTGTGCCAGATTGCCGTGAATTTGTTTGGAGATAGAGTGTGACCACTGAGTTTGAGGAATCTCCAGTCAGACAGAGTTGTTGCAATTAATGGGTTTTCAAAGCAATTATGTTCCTTATTGATTCAGTAAGGAATGGGAGATCAGATAATGATAACTCCTGACATTCTGTTTGTTCAATGTCTTGCCATCCATGGCCTATTTTTTGTTCTGGTTGTAACCATTTAATTATAAATTCAAGATGGTTTGCTATATAGTAGTATCTAAAGTTTGGGGCTGCTAGGCCTCCACAGTCTCTGTTTTTCTGTAGTGTTGCTCATTTTGATTCTCAGGTTCAAGTATTTCCAATAACATTTATTGACTATTGAGTCTAGAGTATTAAACCAATGTATTGTTGGCTGCACTGGGGTCATTGAAAATATATAGTTTATTTTTTGTTGTATATAGTAGTTACATTTTCACTGCTGCTATCCTACTGATTAGGAGATGAGTAGGTTGTTCCATCAAAATAGGTCTTCTTCAATTGATTTGAGCAATGGTGTAAAGTTAAGGGTAAACAAATCTGACAGATTGTTGGCGATATCAATACCATGGTATTTAATATTGCCCGTTCTGATTGTTAAGGGAAGTTTCTGGGTTACAGCATTGCAGCCCCCCCACTGAGTGGTAAGATTGTGGTTTTAGTCCAATTTATTGAATAGTCTGAGATAGCTGGGAATGTAGATATAAGATTAAACACCTCGGGTAGGGATGATATTGGGTTCTGTACGCACAGCAAGATATTGTCTGCATACAAATTGATTTTGTGAACAGAGTTTCCTGTTTGTATGCCAACGATATTACTATTTTGACAGATGGCCACCGCGAGAGGTTCAATAAAGATGGCAAATAGTAAAGGGGAGAGCGGACATACTAGTCTTGTGCCGCGTTGTAGAGTTAAACGCTGTGAAGTGTAACCATTGGTGATAACAGAAGCAGATGGGGAGTTTCAGGACAGGATTCTGATCCATTGAATGAGTGACTCTCCAAAGCCAAATTTGTTGAGAATTGAAAATAGATATGTCCAATAAACTAAACAAGCAATAACAGTATTTGTGTTGTTCCTTTGAGATATGCTTGATAAGACTGAATAAACGACGCATATTGCTGGATGAGTCTCGCCTTTCACAAAGCCTGTTTGGTCTGGGTGAATTACAAATGGAATTGCGTTTTCCATTCTGTTGGTTATTGTTTTACTAATAATCTTTAGATCACAATTAATAAGGCTTATGGGTCTATAACTGGAGGTGAGGGTTGGGTCCTTATTGGGTTTGAGCAAAACCAAAATGAGAGCGGTATTCATGTGCGGAGGAATGATGGGAGTTGACTCAATCTCTGTAACAATTCTGATGAATAATGGGGATATAAGTGTCCAGAAGTGTTTATAGATTTTAGAGATAATCTATAGTTTATAGATTTATATTGAATTCCACTGGGCAGCCATCTGATCCGGGTGATTTATTGTTGGGCATAGAGAAGAGAGCTTTCCCGAGTTCTTCTCGAGTAAGTGATTGATCTAATGTGGTAGCCTGCTCTGTGGAAAGTTTAGGGAGGTCAATATCATTAAGGAATGAGTGAATGTTGATGTTAGATTCATTAAATGAGTGATATAGCTTGTTATTAAAGTCTCTAAATATGATATTGATGTCTTGCGGGGTGGCTATTATCCGACCCTGTGGATCTTTGATGGCTATAATATGTGTTTTTTCTCTATCGTGTTTCAATTGATTGGTAAAAAATTTAACTGATTTTTCATTTAATTCAAAATATTTCACTCTTGTTTGTTGCATGAGGAATTGTGTCTTTTGATGGATGATATTATCAAGTTGAGATGTAATTGTCCGGATCTTATTTCAGATTTGCTCAGTGGGCGAGTGGGCTTGTTGGGAGTGCAATTCCTTTAGTTGTTGTTCGAGTTTATTTTGGCCTTCTTGTCTAACCCTTCATTTTTCTTGTGAGTGGAGAATGAAATAATAGTACCTCTTAGAACTGCCTTTTCCCAGAGTAAGGATAGTGATATTTCTGGAGAGTGTTGGATGTAGTATAGCGCACAAAATGGTGGCTGATAGAAATGACTGGGCATTTTACTTGAAATGGCGCCCAACATAAAAAATGTCTCTTTATGACATCCGTCATCCAAATAGCCTTTATGACGACTTCCCAAATAACCTTTATGACGACTGGCCTAGGAGGAACTATATAGGAGAGTGTGACACTCTCTCTCTCTTGCTTGGTCGCTCTTGCTTTGGGCTTGTCTCCTGGTCTTTGTCATTATGGCAATAAAGGATCCATTCTGCATCGCATCCGTCTCCATATTATTGAAGAATCTCCCGGCATCAACCAACCTGGGAGGGATCCAGTTTTCCTGTTCCCAACAGTTTTGGGGGCTTGTCCGGGATATCGAGGAGATTTTTGAGATTGACGGACCGAAAGTTGCCCCGGACCTTTGCCTACGGATGACTCTGGTGGACCACATCTAAAGGTAAGCACTGGCCTGTTACATCGAACCCGTGCAAATTGGACACTGTCAAATTTTGAGTCGGAAGTGAAAGGGGGTCCGGGAGAGAAAAATTAAAGCTAAGCAACGATTGAGATGGATGCAATGTATGCAATGTACGTTTTTATGCAATGCTGTGCGCTGGTTGTGAAACACACGGACATGTATTAAAACTATTTGTGGGACTGGGATAGAACCCCCAGTAGTCGGCCGCAGTTTTCTCTAGGAAGCTGTAGAAGCTTGCCGATTAGGTCCCAGAATAGGGCATTGCGTCCATACATGGTCTGTTGATCACGTGTAAGAATTTAGAAGTTTGTGGCGTATCACCACATATGTACATACGTACATATGTGGTGAAGTGGTAGCCGGCCTGTTCCCTCGTGCCTCTCTGGTAATACATGCATGTATGAGCCTGTATACATGAGCCTTTTTATAGGACGTTTATAAATTTGCCCCCTAATCGATTGATAATAAATCTATGAGCCTTCCCCAGGACGTTTATCAGATTGCCCCATAGTCAACTGATAAAAATCTATGAGCCTTGCTCAGGACGTTTATAAATTTAATTGATAAGTATATGAGCCGTTGTACAGGACATTTATGAGAACATATATGGGAAACAAGGAACTGGGCCTTCTTGTCTGCGTTGCGGAGGATTGGGGGTCTCTTGTTTGCATGCGCGCCTGGGGGTAGCACGGACGTGTGGTTGGACTTAGCCTTTTTGTCCGCGTCGCAGAGAATTTGGTGTCTCGCAAACCCCGGCCGGGGAAAATGTTAAATATTAAATAAAACAGGTAACAAGGTACTGTTAAATAAGCAACAACAGCAGCTGGAAACAGCAATAAGCAGCTGGAAACAGCAAGGAGCAGCTGGAAACAGCAATAGCAGCTGGAAACAGCAATAAGCAGCTGGAAACAGCAAGGAGCAGCTGGAAACAGCAATAAGCAGCTGGAAACAGCAAGCAGCAGCTGGTAACAGCAATAGCAGCTGGAAACAGCAAGGAGCAGCTGGAAACAGCAAGGAGCAGCTGGAAACAGCAATAGCAGCTGGAAACAGCAAGGAGCAGCTGGAAACAGCAAGGAGCAGCTAGTAACAGCAATAGCAGCTGGTAACAGCAATAAGCAGCTGGAAACAGCAATAAGCAGCTGGAAACAGGAAGGAGCAGCTGGTACCAGCAATAAGCAGCTGGTAACAGCAATAAGAATTAAAATTTAGGTTAAAATTTTGGTTAAAGGACACCCCAGGTTTTCTGTGACGTGGATCGAGAGGTTGGTTTTGGCCGAGTGTCTGTGTGGCCTTTGCGTGTGTGTGAGTAGAGCACCCCTGGTTTTTCGGTGACGTGGACAGAGAGGTAAAGGTTGACAATATGTCGACCGCAGGATATAAACTGATTAGTGTACAAGTGGAGCTGTTGTTGACAGCTCTAGAATGGGCCAAAAAGACGGAATGGGGTCCTAGGAAGGACATGAATGACGAGTTAAATCTCGCATTGAGGCGCCAGGGAGTGAACCAAGATGAAGAATTGCCGTTCGGGCCAGTGTTGTGGAAGAGGGAAAAAGAGAAAACGGTAGAAGAAGCGGAGGAGGCCGCCAAGGGCAAGTTGTGGTTGTCACAAAAGAAGTTGCATAAGGTCAGAGACGAGAAAGAGGGACACAGATGCAAGTGCTTGTCGTGGGCCATGTTTTGGCAGGGGATAGCTCATCAGATGAAGAACAAACAGAGTAAAATGGAGGAAGAGGCCTCTTTGCAGCAGAAGGCCGAAGCGGCGCCGACCGCGCCTCCGTTGCCCAGTGCGATGTATCCAGTATTGGCAATAGACTCGGGCAGATTCCAAATAGAGGTAGAGAATTGGCCCGAAAGGGGGTCTGACGGGTGTGGGACAGGGACTCCGCCGATGAGGGCCGAGGACTGTCCACGGTGCAGGCCAAGGCCGGCAAACCAGCTGGGCCCTGAAATGGAGGTGCCGCCCGGGGAAGTTTTTCCCCAGGGGCCCCTGCCATGCACACTGACGTGGGAGCAAACGGCGTTGCACAGAATTAGGAACGAGACACAGGAACAACAACGGGAAGTTGGGGACCGCGAGGGGGCGTGTCGCAAATATCGCCCGATGGGAGGGTAAAAACAGGAGGCCGGCAAGTCAATGTAAGTCACTGTTCGAGGAGTTTTGACAGGCATTTATGAAGACACAAAGGACACTGACGACGGGTTACCGAGAAGGCAAAAAAAAAAAAAAGGGAGGGGCGAATGGAACCCACAGAGGGGTGGTGAAAGTGATGGGTGGCTCCTCCCAGGAGGGCAGTTCCGATGATGACACAGAAGACGAGGAAACTAAGGTGTTAAGGGAAATAGCGGACTTGGAAAAAAGATAGGGACATCGCACAAACACATGCCCACCCCGCGCCCCAAAGATACTGATACTAACCGACGACAGGCCAGACTCACGGCTCGTACCCGACGTCAAGCCGGGGGATCGACCAGTCCGGCTCACACTCGCACCGGACTACCCTACGGGCCCGAAGGCCCACAGTCCCGCTTAATGTTACCCCTAATGCAGGAAAGTGGAGGTCCTCCAGTGTACCGATCGTACGGGCTGAGTGACCTCCAGGCCCAAGCGGACAAATTACCACCTAACACGAGGGGGGCAGGGTGTGGTTGGAAAAATTAAGCGGCCTAACGGCAGGCCACACCCTAGCCCTGGGCGATTACCGCGGGGTGGCGTTGGTGTATGACTCCGGGGGAGGCGCGAGAGATCGAACACGACGCTAAAACCACACATGCGGCTGATCAGGAACCGTTACACATGATTGCCCTACCACTTAATGACGCCATACGTAAGCAGTTTCCCCCTACTGTGGCCCCCACCGTCTATAAGTTTCCCTGGAAGGAAGGACGGTCCCCCAGAGAGCACCTGACGCCATGTAAGTACGAATGGACTCGTTTGACCGGTAGTCACCCTGAAAAGGACCATAACTCGATCGAATGGTATCGGAGGGCGGTGTTAACACCAGTGCCATGATGGCCAATCCCGACATCCCGGGATGCCCCTCTACGACCTGGGAAAGACATTTTGTACACCACATGCAGCGAGCGCTCGACTCCAAGGAGGAGGAGGCCTCTGCGGTCAAGGACCTGCAGCTGCAACTACTAAAATTAGAACAAAACAATACCCGACGGGATGCGACGGATAAAAAGAAGGCGGGGACCGCCAAGCAAATGCCCGCGCAGGCCGGCCCACCGGGTCCAGCCACTCCTGATTTGCACCTGATCCCACTATGGGAGGAACAAGGCCCCTACCCTCCATGGCCTCAAAGGCATGGATGGGGCCAGGGGCGGGGCTATGGGGCTCGACCATGGGGACAGCAAGGTATGAAAGGGGGACCTCCGGGGCGTCCGATGCAAGACGGATGCTACGTGTGTGGAGAAAGAGGCCATTGGTCAAAGGAATGTCCATACCAAGGGCAGGAGCCCCAACACCCGCGAGGAATGCGTGGGTCCAGAGGACCTCACCGAGGGGGTCGAGTGGCCCCCAACCCACATCGGGCACCTGGCCCTGCAGCAGGAGCTTTCCCGCTACGGGATTACGGATGGGAAGACCCTGAGAACCAGCAGTGACACACCCCACAGAGAAAGCCAACAGCAGGGGGCCAGGCAGACCCCATGCTCCCGATGGAAGTGCTAGGCGAATCGCTGCCGTTCTTGGTAGACACAGGGGCCACCCAATCGACTCTCAACAGGCCTCTGCCGCCACACCATATGTCCTGCAACACTGCAAACGTTGTGGGTTTCTCTGGGGTAGGACAACAACTGCCCGTTACCAAGCCATTATCAACCAGACTGGGGAATCAAAAACTACTCCACCCATATGTCATGTCTCCCCAAGTGCCCGTTAACCTCATGGGCCGTGATCTACTAATAAGATAGGGGGCCAGCGTGTTGTGCTCTACAGATGGAATAATTGTGACTCTCCCTGATGGAACTGAACTGGCCTGCGGCCATGCCCTGACAAAAGGGGGCCAGTGGCTATTGGCCTCCCCCGAACCCCAAATGGCAGATATCTATTGGGGTTTAATTGTTACCCCTGGAAGACCACATCCTGAAGGGATCCTCGCCCTGTACGCCCGGAGGAAACCCTGGATTTCTCTGCTGGCACCCTACCTCGTTCCCCCCGAACCGCCCCATGTCACATTATTTTACGATCAAGACCAAACCGAAGTATACGCGGATTTGTTCAGAGAAATTGAGGATACTGAGTGGGAAATTGTCACTCACAATATTTACGTCGGTCCCCTAGGTGTCGCAACCGCGGCGGACCTCATGCCCGAGCAGGTCCGGCCTGGTATCAAATGGCTCCCACCGCGGTTCCCCATGTCTCCTTAGCAATACACCCCAACCATGACGCTAAGGACCTAGGGCCCATGACGAAGACCGCTGTCTCACTGACCGACTGGACTCAAACACAGATCCCCCAGGTGTGTTACTCCACCTCGACCGAGATATTCCGAATCTCACTAATAGGTCGCGATGCCGTCCGTCTAGAACACGACGAAGTAGCTCGTGACCAAGGCCGTGAGAGAATCGACCACCCGAGGTTGGCGCAGGATCTGGAAACTTTGCCTCGCTACCTGTGGTCGGCCGCTTCTCCCATTTGGCTCCCTCAGTACTCCAGGAAACCGGAGGCTGAAGCAGGGATAGCCGAGGCGATAGAAGGACTGAAAGCCTCCGGGGTGTTAGAACCCTCCACCTCTCCATGGAACACACCTATTCTCCCGGTGGAGAAAGCAGGAACAGGGAAATACCGCATGGCACATGATCTCCGCGAGATCATCCTGAAAACCCCGATCATACCGGTTCCGAACCCTTACACCGCGCTAAATAGTCTCAGCCCCACGCATAAGTATTTCACCTGCATTGACTTGGCCAACGCGTTTTTCTGTCTACCCCTAGCGCAGGGATGTCGGGATTTTTTCTCGTTCACCTACAAAGGTGAACAATTACGCTACACCAGGATGCCTCAGGGGTTCGCAGCATCCTCAGGCCTTTTTAACCAGGCCCTGCGCGAGGCACTGGACGAGTGCCCCCTCCCGGAGGGCTGCACGTTGATCCGGTATGTTGATGATCTCCTACTGGCCGCCCCCGACGCCAACTCCTGCTTAGCCGCCACGGTGACGGTTCTCCACCGATTGGCAGACACTGGGTTCAAAGTGAGCAAAACCAAACTACAAGGCGTCCGCCAAACGTTCACCTTCTTGGGCCCAGAGTGGTTTCCAAAACAGGCGCGGGCCTCACCACGAGCCATTGAGACTCCATATTACATCACGCGCGCCCTCAGACGGTGAAACAAATGCTATCCTTCTTAGGATTGACTGGATGTAGTCGCGCCTATATTCCAGATTACGCGGGCCGCACACGCCCGCTCCGTGCGCTCGTTAACGCACAAGGCATGCGCAATTTGCGGGTTCCGTTGGTCTGGACCGAACAGGCCGAAGAATCGTTTATCGCACTAAAACAGGCCCTCGCGTGCACAACCGACCTGGCCGTTCCAGATTACATTCAGACGTTTTTCCTCGATGTTTCTGAAATGCCAGGCGTCGCTTACGGGGTGTTGTTTCAGAAAAAAGGGGGAGGGAGGAAAGTGCTAATGTACACTAGCAGCATGCTCGACGAAATTGAGAAACGCCATCCATCGTGCACAAGACATGCCGCGAGGATACTACAGAAAACCGCGCACCTGGTCATGGGCCACCCGCTAACAGTGTTAACACGCACAGCATCGTGACCTACGTGAATTCAGTAAAATTCACCTTCACCCTGCTAAGACAACACCGATTGAGCCGTTTTTTGACCGAACCAAACTTAGTGTTGATGCCCTCGTGCACACACGAGGGCATCAATATGGCAGACCACATGGAGGGAAGGAACAGACAGAGCTCAAAATATGACCCGACCTCGAGACTGACCTGATCCCCGACTCCGAACAACTGTTCACAGACGGCTGCTGTTATAAGCACGACACCTACGACTACAGGCGGGATACCCGGTAGTCGGAATGACCCCGACTGGACACGAGACGATACGATCAGTTAAAATGGAAGGGCAGCAATCGGCCCAGAGGGCGGAAGTCATGGGACTCATTGCGGCCCTGGATTGGGCAGAGGGGAAAGCTGTGACCATTTATACCGATTCGGCCTACGCAGTAGGGGCAGCCCAGGTGGAGTTGACATTATGGAAACGGGGAGATTACCGCACAACAGGCGGAAAACCCATCAAACATGCTCGGGAGATGCAGGAGAAAGGTTGCAGTGGTGAAATGCCTAGGGGCATGAGGTAGGAAACAGTAGCGAGAGGGAACAGACAGGCAGACGCCGCGGCAAAGGCTGCGGCCGGCTACCACGTGACGTTTTAGATGGTGTGTGAGGATAGCCTCATGGGATAAGAGTTAGACGAAGAAACGGTTAGTGAGGCCCAAAAAGGGGCGACAGACCAGGAGAAGACATTGTGGGCCCAAAGGGGAGCGACCTGTGGGGGAGAATTGTGGAGAAGCCCGGATGGTCGGGTAGTGTTACCACCGGGACTCCAACAGAGTGTGGTGGGAGAAGCCCACAGGTTGGGACGTGTGGGAGTGGCTCAGGTGAAACCGAACCTTTGCCACTGGTGGCACGCCTATTCGGACGAAATAATCAAGGAGTATGTGCGGTCTACCCGGTGTGCACCATGTACAACCTCCGGCCGGGGATCAGGCCGGAAATGGGATAGTTCCCGACAGAGGTACCTCCTTGTGTGTGTGGATGCTCTGACCGGCTGGCCAGAAGCATGCCCACCAAGAGGGTGGACAGCGCCACAGTGGCCAAATTTCTCAGTACATCCCCCGGCACGGATTCCCGCGAAAAGTCCGAAGTGACAAGGGACCCATTTTAAGAATAAAGAGCTCCAGAAATTTGTTCAAAACAAAGACAATAACAGAATTACAATTTGTTATAAACAAAAGAAACCCCTAGACAACATTTCGACCTGTCCAGACACCGAGAGCACGCTCATGAAAACAAGTTGGGCACAAACCTTTTTAACAGAACTGTGAATATTGACAATATCAAATTATCGATGTCTGGATTAGGAACAGATGTTTTAAATAAAAGACAGAATAAAAAATCTTCATAAAATTATAAGACAAGCATGCATTTTAGGACGACGCTTGGCATTAAATCTTAGCCATTCAATTTTAGGTAAAAGATCAAATCCAACGACCCCTAGATGAGCAGGTAGAAAGGGCAAATAGAACGTTTAAGGCCAAATTGGCTAGGATTTGCGTGGACTCAAAGCTAACTTGGATAGAAGCCTTTCCGATAGCTCTCATGTCAATAAGGGCATCCACTAACAGCGGCCCCATTTAACTTATGCACAGGAAGGAGGTTCGAGAGTCTGGCCACGGTGGGTCTGAGGGGGACACCCCTGGACCTCACCTGCTGGATCTCACCTGTGTGGATCACGCAGTGTACGATGGTTTCCTAACTGCTCTGGAAGAGCCTTTCTCTCTCTCCTCAAAGATACAGGACCACGTTGGAGAGCGAATTCACCCACTGTCGGGTAAGACTGTAAGA
This sequence comes from Zeus faber, assembly GCF_960531495.2. Taxonomy (NCBI): domain Eukaryota; kingdom Metazoa; phylum Chordata; class Actinopteri; order Zeiformes; family Zeidae; genus Zeus; species Zeus faber. The sequence continues at coordinate 2,090,692 of NC_137192.1, forward strand.
GTCTCCGACTGAGTCTGGCTGAAAGCTGTGAAAAAGAAGTGGCCCTGGGCAACGCAGCAAGTACAAATGATATGGACAATGACTCCGCGGGAAAATAATCCCCAGGGAGTGTGTATATATTGCAATTGTTTTGTTTGCTTCGTACCTCCTACACAGGTGGTGTCCCTCCTGGGGCTACACATTCGCCTAGACAGGGCTGAGCTGGTACAGGGCCAACAGTGTGATAAGGGGCCATGGCGGCAAACTGCTCCTTCGAAGCAGTGGACCACCTGATGCAGTCCCTGGAGCTGGTCATCTCCGTTCCTGGTCCACCAAGGGGAGGCCCGGGTAACTCCGAACTACCCATGGCCGAGTGGGTCCTGCTGAGGGTCATCAAGCGAAAGTGGGCGGACCCCCGGTGGACGGGACCACATCGGGTCACCGAGCGCACCTCCCGCATCGTTCGGCTAGAGGGAAAAGGGGACACGTGGTATCACTGGAGTCAGTGCGCCGCAGCATCTAACCACGACAGCCAACGACCAGATCTTAACACTCACTGTTAGCTGCGAGGGTGAATGTGCTGGTAACCTCTCCCGTCAAGGTCATAGAGGAGCGAGGCGGGACGATCACCATTCCCCACCCAGAAGCAGACTGTCTAACTGGATGGGACCCTAGCTGTTTCCCCTTCTGATTTGTTTATGGTTTATTGTGTGTATGATTTTTGCGCTGGATTTAGTTGACCAGGGTTCAAAAGAGAAAGATCAAAACAGCGGAGTAAGCACACCTCGCATGAGGTTAAGAGCAGAAAAGCTGTGGGATCCAGTATCACACCCAGGGAGACACTGTTCCATAAGAAACCACTTGGGACTTTTTGTTTGCTCATTTAGGATGTTTAAGTTTAGTGTAAGGCTAATAAATGTTTAAGCTAAGTGTAAGGCTAATAAATGTTTACGTTTAGTATAAGGTTAATAAATGTTTAAGATTAGTATAAGGTTAATAAAAGTTGTAAGTTTAGTATAAGGTTAATACATGTTTAAGTTTAGTATAAGGGTAGTAACGGTTAAGTATAAGGTTAGAGAGAGTTAGATCTGTGCAGTTTGTTGAAGATTTTGTTGTTAAAAATGGTCCAGGTGGTGAGTGAATGCCATCCTTGCGTTCAGTAATATGGATGTTGGTAGGTTTTCCCACTAAGACAAATGGGGTTTTCCCTGCCAATCACTCCTGGTGCCATGCATTGTCATGAATTGTGTAGTGTTTGTTGTACATGTCATTACGATGTTGTATTTGCTTTCCCCATGGTTATTAAATGTTGTAATTACTGTTTTAGTGACCTCATATTTGATGAGGTCAAAAGGGGGATTGTTGGATGTAGTATAGCACACAAAATGGTGGCTCATAGAAATGACTGGGCATTTTACTTAAAATGGCGCCCAACATATAAAATGTCTCTTTATGACATCTGTCATCCAAATAGCCTTTATGACGACTTGCCAAATAACCTTTATGACGACTGGCCTAGGAGGAATTATATAGGAGCGTGTCTAAAAAGACACTCCCTCTCTCTTGCTTGGTCACTCTTGCTTTGGGCTCGTCTCCTGGTCTTTGTCATTATGGCAATAAAGGATCCATTCTGCATCGCATCCGTCTCCATCTTATTGAAGGATCTCCCGACATCAACCAACCTGGGAGGGATCCAGTTTTCCCGTTCCCAACAAGAGTCATTCAGTTCAATGAAGGAAGTCCATTCTCTTGAAATGTGGATTTTTTGATCGCCAACAATCGCCAAGAGCAAGACCACTCATATATTGTTTTATAGTGTCCAACGAATGCTAGGATTTGTGATTTTCTGGTTTGAGAATGTTCTAAATTTGGATCCAGTACTATGTTGAAGTCTCCCAATATAATAATTGAGTTAGAGAATTCTCAGAGTTTTGAAAATATATTGTGAAAGAAATTTGGGTCGCCCTCATTTGGGCCATAAATATTAGCTATGGTTAATTTCATGTTACCTAAAATTCCGTTAATCATTATGTAATGCCCTTCTGGGACTGATATTGTGGTTTTATTTTGATATGGGATTCTTTTATTCCAAGCCTCTCACATTCCAACTAACAAACTTAATGGGTTTCGCTGAAGTTAGTTAGGGGATGATGGCACAGTGCATCCAAGGCAATAACTATACTACCGTTCCCATGCTTTCCCATAGATAAGTTTTTGTTTTCCTCCTTTGCATTATTTTTATTGTCCTAGTTTTGTAGGAAATTTGTAGGGATACATTTCTACACAAACAAATGACGAATAGACAAAGATAAACATAGAACATTGCAGAGTTAGACATACATATTGTGAGAGATGGACTAGGGTGAGAGTGATGGAAGAAGTAGGAAGGGAAGGATTAGGGAGGTGAGAGGATGAGAGAAGTAGGGAGCGGGGATTAGGAAGGTGAGATGATGAGAGTGAGCAATATTTTAAATCCTGACATAGATAGCATTCTAATTTTCTCTCGCAGTATATAATTAACAGAATTACCAAAATACAGCACTTAATTATCAGAATAATCCAGGTTTGGTGGCGGAGTCTTGGAATAGCAGACCATCTATATATAGTTTATCAACAACCAGCGATACACGTTTACCCTTCTACCGGTTCTCCTTCAGGATGGGATACAGCACCTTCCGTCAGTCGTTAATCACCCGGGGGAATTGATCGTTCATACGATCATGGTTCTTTTCAGCTCCCGTCCTTTGCTTTTAACCAGCTCCTTGTGCTTGAAGTCTTCAGACTGGGCAATGATGGAGGGGGGACAGCTCCACACGCGGTGTCCCAGTCGGTGAACCCGTTGGAAGGTGAGCTGCTTCATGGTGTCCATCGGATTTTCAGGGCAGTGTGGAGGAAGTCTTTCACCATGTTTTCTGGGGACTCTGTGTTTTTCTCTGGGATCCCAGGAAATAGGAGGTTGTCCAAAATACTTCTTGATTGTATATCAAGGATAGTCCCTTTCATTATTTAATTGTATTTTTTTAGAACCTCCACCTTCGTTGTGTGACGCTTCGTGGAGGTTTTTAGATCTGCATTGTGTTTTCGCATCTCGCCGACTGTACGGTGCAGGAAATCATGGCTGGCTTTGATCTCGGTAATGTCTCGGTGAAGTGGACCAAGCATGGTCAGCTTCTTGTTAATCTCATCCAAGACACTAACCTCTACAACACTCGGGATTTGATCGTCTGTGTCTGTTGCTGAGTGTTGTTTCTTTTCGCAGGATTATTGCGGTCCTTATCGTCTTCCATGATGTATTCGGAAAAAAAATCGATATAATCCTCGATATATGGTGAGAAAGGGCATGAATCACATGCTTGGCCTTGTCCTTTAATGAACCGACTTATGAAAGGCGTTTGTCCTGGAAATAGATCAGCGGCCATTCGTCCACGGGCTCTCAGACAGGGAGATGTCTCAGGTTACTGGAAACGGTTGTGTGATTTAACCGGTCGGAAATAGACAAGCCTGCTCAGACCGGCTGGACATTTTAAATTGCAGAATTTGTTAAAATAATTTACAAAATAATTGTGTTTAGATCGTTTGAGGGAATGAAAGTGAAGGAAAAGTACTTGGTATGGTAAAAAAACAAAAAGCATTCTTTCACTGACACTGTTTTGCTGCCGGATTCAGTATGACCCCGCTGTGAGGTCCGAACAGGGCCTTTGAATGATGCCAAGCATGGTGCTGAACCTGGCAGAGAGGGGAGTGAAATTACAGCCGGTCTGGGAACTGACATTTCCAGCAACTTCTCAGAAGGAAAAAAACAAAATGAACTGCCAAGAGAAACCTTCTAACTTTCCCCCTTCCTCCCTTGTGTGGATGTGGGGATGTCAACTTTCCCCAGCTAATGATAGTGTGTCTACTGACACTGTTTCCATGATGCCCCCAATGTACAATATTGATGTTTAATTGAGAATTTTCGCCAAACTGCTTCCTATACTACTTACTACTACTCTTACTCTACTACTACTACAATTAGAAGTAGTAGCATTTAATTAAAAAATAAATGGTTTGAGTGTGTTTTCATCATGAATTAACACCATTTCAACAATCAATTAACTATATGTTCATTAAAGTGAAATGAAAAATGATACGATAATATTCTGTATAATTTTCTTTGTAGTGTGTTAGAAAAAAAACATAGAGGCCTGTAGCAACGCCATCGCAAATACCACGATAATACTATACATTTCTCGATGGTGTTTCTATGGTAAATATGGTAATGCCATAATACTATGAGACTATATATCTGTCAAGTTGACCATAGCTAGGTTTAGAGGACAGAACGAGGGTAAGCGATTTTAGACAGCATCACATCTAAGGACTTTAGGAGAAAAAAAAAGATCAATTAATTAGGTGGAAAATCTTGAAAATAGACAAATACACAATCTTTTGTTTCCCTTTTGAGATAAATATTCTGTTGCGTATTACATTTTTGAGAGAGAGATATGTTTTATCCATGTTTCTTCAAAAAAAATTCAAGATTATTTTTAAGAGTGAAGGAACTACTCATCCCATAAACTATTGCTAATAATAGCTTTCCAACGATTTCCAACCCAACAATAGTTTAGCGCACTTCTTCTTCATTTAACCATTGTCATTAGGGGTGTAGCCCCAGGGGTGAGAGCCGTTTTGGTTTTGTTAGTGAAAAAATGACGTCAGGAGTCTGTGGATGTCATCTATCCGCCGTACTGACAGACAAGATGAATGAAATTTGTATTCGGGGCAGTTTCGACATGCTGTCGTCCAAGTTTGATCCAGATAGGTCCATTATTGTGGAATAATTTATTAAAAATGTATTGCATACACAAGCTGACGGAGTACACAGATCACATGAGTCAATAACCCAAACTTTACCAGGATACTGTCAAGCACAGATATGGTCACGATTACAAACTCTTAACCATTCAAAGTAACAAAGTGACAGGTGTTATTTTAATACTATTAACCTTTATTATGTTTTTAAAAAAATCAGTTATAGTATTACCAGAAGACAATTGGATTGAACAAAGCGCAGAGCATGAAACATCATAAATATATACACTTCTGAGGACAACTGCCATGCATCAGAGTAAGATCTACAAAATAAAAACCCAATAACATCACTGTCAGAATTCATAGACATTCCAGAGATATCAATGTATGCAATCTTCCTGAAATATAATTACTGGTAACAATAACCATAAGCAATTACATAATACAAGGAACGTTTACTTATTTATTTGTATGAGTTTTGAAATATTTTCATTCTCTTTGTGTTTTTGGTGTAGCCTACTACACACAATTAATATTATATATCCTCTACAATTGAGGTCAGTTGAACAACTTACCTTGTATTGACAGTTTTCTGTTAATATACAGCGTAAATATTTAATAACCGTGAAAAATAATTGTGCTCACAATATTGAATAAAATAATCATATGATGATTTCAGCTATAATCATGCAGCCCTACTTCAGAATGATAATCACCGTTACCACCGAAAACCACCCACCATCACAAACACTGTAGATCATAGAATTACACTGTAACCAGTGGTGGTGGGGTGGTGGATGGGATGGCTTGAGCGGCCAGGAACCCTCGGCCAGGAATTCTTCCTGGTCTCAGTTTGGTGTTGGGGGTATGTGGTGGATGGGGTGGCTTGAGCAGCCACACCTGACACTGGTTGGTTGGGCTAACGAGCGGCAGGTTTAAAAACCCCATCGACACACGCACTCAGGATAGGAGCCCATGTTCCATCTGCTCCTGGCTAATTCTGCCTAGCCTCATCTCTACAACAAACTGGTGTTAACAATCCCCTGTCGTCTGTGTCTCTGTGCCAGAGGTCCCTGAAAACGCCACTTGGGTGGCGTGTGGTGGTGAAACTGCCACACCAGTGTAATTAAAATAAATGAACTTCTGCAGTCACAAAACAATGGAACAGAGAGCCAAGGCATCCTCGTCCATTGAACTTTCACGAAGGAACAACTATCCTGGACCCGGTGTATTGCTGCCTGCGGTTGTATGTAGGGGCCCCGCGCTAACTGCTTTCTGTTAAGGAAAAACTGAAGTCAGTGGTGTGCGGATGTCATGGTTCTGCCGCACTCAGACAAGATTAATAAAATGTGAATTCGGGATAGTTCCAACCTGCCGTCATCCAAGTTTGATCCAGATCAGTCCATTATTGCGGAATATTTTGTAAAAGACGATATTTTTTATCATCGCCGCAACGTTCGCAAATGACAGCCCACTGGTCACATATGATAGCATTGCAGTCTAGTGATTGATCAACATTTGGGACCTCACCAAGATGGCAGGAGATGTAACTGATAGAACTTTATGAATGTCATGGATCCGACGAACCCACAGACAAAATGAATAAGACATGTATTCAGGGCAGTTCCAAAATGGCGTTGAGTATCATCCAGACCGGTGGTTCAGGATATTGTGGATGGAGTTTGTGATCCAACAATCACAACCGCACCAAGATGGTGCCATGCACAGACGTATGCTGCAACTTAAAAATCCTTGCATGCATGCACAAGTTGACGTTTTCAGTCTTCTTAAGTTTGTAATTAGTTGTCACAAGAACCATACGAAATTACACAGTGACAGGTATTACTTTATTACTATTAATCTTTATGTTCGAAAATAATTAGGTTGAAATATTGCCAGAAGACAATTGGATTAAACGAAGCACAGCTGCGTGCAGCTACAGTTGCCATCTGTCCCTTATACTGTAATACAGGATCGTCCTGTATTGGAAAATAAAAAGCGCTGTCCCTTACTGAATTAATATGTTAGGGTTAGGTAAGTAAGTAAGTATTGATGTATTTTTGTGCAAACCCTACTCTTATCCATACCTTAAGTTTTCACATGCTTGGAATGACATTGGAAATAATCAAACCAAAATAGTTTCATGAGACAAGTGAGGAGAAGTATTAAATTAGAATGACATGTAAGTTGTCTGTCACGCCACATCATCATTGCCCAGGTTACGAAGACTCAGACGCACAGTATTTAAAAGGGTACGAATACATCCTGCTTAAATCTGCCTGTAAAAATAAAGAGGCTGTCAAAATACAGATCTGAACCACAGGACTTCGAGTGTGTCAGTCCTGTCAGTGGGAACGAGTACAAGGCAAACTCCACAGTTTGGCGTAGAGTATTTTTTGTCACCCATGGTGACATTCAGCAGGGGACTACCACGTCCGAGCAGCGCAAGAGCAGAGGAGGCAGAGTGGAATCACTTAATTCATGATACCCCAGAACTGTAATGTTATTATTAGATTGTACAGTGTTTAGAGTCATCATCGTGCCATTCTCCATAAACACAAGTTGACACTTCTCTGAGGATGTAAGCAGAAGACCCGCCCCCCTCCGTGCACGGGAGTGTGTGTGTGTATGAGAGAGAGAAATTTAACCAATAACCCATTTTGTGGAAATTAAACTTCCAAAGGCTAAGCTACCCCACCCTTCAGTCCTAGGGGTTGGACTGAAAGTTAAAATTATATTGATATACCTATAAGTTCACATAACCTAGATAAAATAGCAATTATTTTGTTTCTTTACATTTCCCTCACTCTGGAACTGGCTGATCTTTATTTAAATGCCTACATCCAGGAGAGTTGTTCTGATCAGTTTGACAGTTAAAAAAAAAAGGGATTTATTTTTACAAATAAATGTATTGTTCAGTCATCCACCATATAGGTTTATCAATGGGTTCTTGCTTCTTCCAAATATACCTTTTTTTTTTGACAGACCGAAAATATTTTGCCAATGTCTATGATCTGATGTTTTAATCCTTAATATAATTGATGCAACCGTGCTTTACTGTTATGGAGTCTTTATTTCCTTTACATTCATTTTGAGAGCAGCAGTGAGGATAAAAAGCATAAATTGATGCATAAAGGACTCCCAGATCCCCCACTTGATTTGTGTCCCCCGGACATGCATATGGCCGGGGGCAAGGTGTCCCTTATTTTTCCACATTTAGGTGGCAACACTACGCCCAGTGGCTCAGACCTCACCAGGCCGGAACAAATTAACTTCCGCAGTCACAATTTAATGAAGGACCAACAACCCTGACCCCACGTATTGCTGCCTGCAACTATATTTATTATAATATTTACATTGTTAATAGTGTTGAAACCATGGTTGCTCTGTGGTAAACGCAACATAAACGATCGTAGAGTTCTGTGGTAGCAATAAGTCCTCCTGTCCCCCCCATGGTAAATATCCTATATTTTAACCCTTCTAAAATAAAAATTAAAAAAAGGTTGGACCTCTCCTCCGCTGACCGCTGTGCGATCAGGTGTGCATCCTCGCTCCTCGTTTCTCCAAACAAAACCAATAATAACAGTGTGTTTTTATAGGAGATGTATTTATTGCAATTTAATGAAAAGAAACAACATGTGTTTAACCATGCATAACTTGATTGCTCTCCCTCAACGACCCAGGTGTGTGAGACACACTTACTGAAATTGAATTGCAAGAACTGAATTTGAATTGTGAGAACTGATTGAATTTTCAGAGAGGATCAAATACAGTTTTAGTGCAAATGAAATTAATTTCAAAGTATTACATTCAGATTCAGTAATTCAATGCAATTATTCAAGTTCAGCAACCAAATATAAATTATTCTAATTCATTTTCTCGTGACACATATTTCTGCCCATCGAATTTCTTCTTTCTGTGGCAAGTATTTTAAAAGCCTGCCCTGTTGTGTTTATAAATTCTCTGTTTCACATCAGGTAATTTCATTACATGACATTACATAATTTAGCAGACGCTTTTTTGCAAAAAGCGACTTACAATAAGCACGTTTGTCCCAGTATCAAACCAACTGTATGTCACACTAACAGCCAGCTATACATTCTCCAGAACAGTACGAGTAGAGAAAGAAAGTACTTTTTAAAGTATATTTGACAGTAAAGGGAAAAGAGATGCTTATGGGGTAGACCGGTCTGTGCAAGTAGGGTCTTGGTGTTCAGAAACATTTTTGATCGGTTGCAGAATATCAGGTTTTGGATTATCTTATCATTAGTCTTAAGTCTTGGCTCCTAGTGATTAGTCATTTCTTGCTAAACCTTATAGTGTGTGCTACTACTGGAATGGGGCTAAAAGGTCATCCATTGTATGATGCTGTCGATGGAAAGTCCTCATCTATCCCTCATTCACTGTACATATGCCAAGCCGCAGACGGCGCAAGCACTCTATGCATTTCATAACGCCTGGCCTGGCCACCGTCAGCTGTCGTGTGTGCCTCCAGAATTCCACGGAAAACAAAGTTCGCTCCCCACACGGCAGGTGCGCGTCACGCCCTACAGCTGATATATTTGACGACGTGCGGTTCAGCGTGGACTATATCCGATAGGGCACATCAGAGCACACAATTCCCTTTCGCCAACGCAACACTCTTGAAATTTTTACCCGCTTAACATTCCCCCGGACATGTTTTTATCTCAGCTGCTCTGACATCTGACACTCTAGACCAGGAAATATGAGCACAACTAGTTCAAGTCTATGTGGGAAACTGCGTGCAGAGTTGCCTCAACATTCCAGATTTGATGCTGATTGATTCCGATCTTTGATTGATTTGGTTTCCTTTATTTCTAAAGGGCAAATGTGTCACGCAATCCTACACCTCTCTTTGTGGCAGGGATTGTACATTACCAAGAATACCAAGTTGCCATTTTGTGCTCTTACTCTAGAATGATTTCTAGAAGTTAAAAAGTGTTGTGATCAACAGTATCAACAAACACAATAACAAAAAAACCGTCAAAGCCATTTACCTTCTTTCCATAAGACGCTCCCATCCTTCCTAGAGTTTCCCGCCGCCTCTCGACGGCGGTGCGGTAAGATCACAGGCGGAGCAAGTCCACAACAAGTCCACAAGCCTTTTCTCACGTGTGGCCCTCCGGGTTCGGTGCGTCTCTCCTTCAAATTTCCGTCCCTCTCTTGTTTCTGCCCCAGCGGGTCGCTTCGGCCTCGGGGGAACAAGCGGACAGTCAGTCAGGAAGAAGAGAAAGAGAGGAGAGAGCCCCTGTTGGCTGAGCTCTCCCTCCCCCTCTCTTTCCCTCTCTCTCTCTCTCTCTCTCTACCCTCCTACCACTTCAGGCCCCCCCAGCTCAACACCCTCAACCATGTCTGGCAGCCGGACAAACTCTCTGGTCAGCTGGCCCCCTTCAAAATGAGGCCAACCAAAACCTAAGTTATTTTGATTGTTCGAGAGTTATTTTCTTATTATTTTTCCAACGCCAGTGCGCTGGATCTGCCCCATTGGTGTCGGTGCAACGGCGTTGCACCGACACCAAAAATGAAAATACAAAATTGCCTTTCGCGACGAGAAGGCTACCCCCCACACCCCACACTCTGAACTTTGAAACTATACAACTAGAGTGTGTGTCACAGAGAGGTAAATGCCTCTCAAAGAGAGTGGACTCTTTATCCGCCACCTGTTATTGACTCTCCACTCTCTGAGTTGTAAGGCATTAAGGATAGCGCAGGGGGATTACTGTAATTCACAGTGACAAGGTAAGGAGGCCAAAATGGTGACAACGGAGTAACCCTGGTGACAGTTGACTTGGCCATTAAGTACTAAGTCACTCAGAGGATTAACATATAGATAGATAGATAGTGTCATGAATCCTCCCTGATCTACCAGTATTTACATTTATTTTCATGTGGTCCCTTTCCTCATGCCAGCCTGGTGGGACATCAGCGGGGGGTTGTTCTGTCATGAATCCTCCCTGATCTTCCAGTATTTATTTTCATGTTTTATTTTCATCTGGTAATTTCATGCCATGTCACGAACTTCCATGTCAGATCCGCCCACTCCCTTTTGCTTTGATGTCACTCCCTTCCCTTCACCTGGTTTTCCCCGCCTGCAGCTCTTTCCCTCGTTAGTCCCGCAGTATAAATACCAGTCCACTTGCCTTTGTTCTCAGATTGTCTCTTGTGTTAGGCTGTGCTTTTCCAGCACTAGTACCTGTATCTTCTGTCCAATCCGCTTCCTGATTCTCTGCCTGTTCCCTGCCGTATAATTTTGCATTCTCTGACTGATCTCCTGGTTTTGACCCATGCCTGTTTTTTGGAATTAACCTTGTAGACTTATTACCAGATTGTTTTGTGATGTGCTTATTAGTTCACATCTGCTGAGTCAGTGAGCATAACAGTACAATCTGGCCAGAAATGAACCCCGCCAACTGAGATACTCTTAGACGAGAGATGGCGCCACAGGCTTGTGCTCTACACCTACACGAGCAACCATTGCGGGGGCTCTTCAGCTATCCTCCACTTGCCATGATGAATGTTTGGAGGCAAGTCACTTCTTTACTCCCGAACACTTCTCCGGAGATGAAGCTACCTGCCGGTTCTACCTCACGGTCTGCTCGTTAACTTTTGAACTGCAACCCCTTATGTATCCCACGAGAGGTTACGAGTGGCCCTCGCAGCAGAGAGGGATTGGAATTCCTCATCCCTGGCGGACGCCTTGCACCGCAGGCTTTCTGATGTCATCAAAGACGAGCTGGTGGCTTGAAACCCACCGGCAGATCTGAACACTCATCCCCATGGCCTTCCGAGAGGATGAATGAAAAATTAAACAAAGGCACTGACCAGTCATTGCCCAGGTCTTCCACGACCACCAGCCTCGCCTCCTCCTTCCTTGTCAGATCCTACCTTGAGCACCCATAGCAACTCAGTGGAGCCCATGCAGCTCAGCAGGACCAGGCTGTCGTCAGCAGGATGACAGAGCCGCCGGAGGGAAAGCTGCTGTCTGTACTGTGGACAGGGTGGCCATTACATGTCCAACTGTTCGGTAAAAAGAGGGGCTCAGCAGTCAATCAGAGGGCGCTGGTGAGCCGTTCAATCCACTCCGAAATATCCTCTCCTCCCCTGCTCCTTGCGCGCATGGTACTTTATTTTACATCTGCCAATGGAACTAAACATGTGCGTATGGAATGGTATAGAACAAAACCGTGCGCAATCGGGACACTTTCTACGTGACTCTCTCCCCAATCACCCCCTCTCCATGCGTTATGCGCAGAAAATAATCGAGTTTACTGGTCATGCTCAGTCTTGCAAAAGACTGCTCATCTTGAATAATCTCAGCCAGTCGGAAAGAAATCTGAGAAAGAATCTCAGTTAGTCGACTTTCTCATTTCTTTTCGCTTGATGATTTGACTCGTCAAATTTCAGGAGCAGCCCTACTCCCTTCCAGTCATATCTTATGCTTTCAAACTCCTGCAGGGGGAAACCATGTTCACCAAGCTGGATCTCCGGAACGCTTATCATCTGGTCCACATCAAGGAGGGAGACAAATGGAAAAGGGCTTTTAACACCCCCAGGGGACATTATCAGTACCTGGTCATGTCACCAATGTTCCTGCAGTTTTCCAGGCCATGGTGAATGATGTTCTCAGACTTTAATATATTTGTTTTTGTCTACATGAATGATACCCTTATCTTCTTCAGATTTTAGCAGGAGCACATCCGGCATGTCAAGCGTGTTCTCCAGAGACTTTCGGAGAACAAGCCGTTTGTAAAGGCAGAGAAGTGTGAATTCCATGTGTTTGGGTTTTGCCAACTGTAGCCTGGTCACTACAGGGCTATAGTTCCGGATGAACCTTCTGTACCACCTGCACCACTCACTGCATTGACCTCCCCAAATTCTCCTTTCCTCTGGTCACCTGCCGTGGACAATGCCTTTAATGAGTAAAAGAGACGGTTCACCTCCATTCTCAACCTGCCTGACACCTCCCGTGAGTTTGTGGTGGAGGTGGATGCCTCACATCTGGGCGTAGGATCTGTACTCTCCCAGAAAGCCGCTGTCGACCAAAAAATGTCACCCCTGTGCCTTCTTCTCTTGCAAATTATCCCCTGCAGAGCGCAATTGTGACATTGGGAACCGGGAGCTGTTGGCGGTCAAAATGGCATTGGAGAAGTGGAGGCACTGGTTGGAGGGAGCAGAGCAACCATTCATTTTCTGAACTGCAAGAACCTCAAGTACATCCGGTCAGTCAAGTGGCTGAGTTCCGGACAGGCCAGGTGGGTGCTGTTTTTTAATCAATTTGACTTTTCTCTTTCATACCACGTGCCCGATGACGTTTCTGGTGGGAATCCATGGATCGGGACACCCAGGAGTTTGTGGCCGCATGTCCAGTATGCAAAATACAATATACAAAACAAGAACTCCTGTCAAGCCCCAGCCGGTCTCCTCCAGCCTCTGGCCATTCCCCGTCATGTGTGGTCCCACATCTCTCTGGACTTCATAACAGGGCTCCCCACATTGGAAGGCAACACTATGCTAAATCAAGTGTTTAGAGTGCATGGCCACCCTAGAAAAATAGGGGGGTTTCTGATAGGGGGCCTCAATTCACTTCTTATATCTCGACTGCGTTTTGCAGTCTGCTAGGGGCAGTCAGCCTCTTTTTGGGTTTCTATCCCCCAATCCAATAGGCAGATGGAGAGGATGAAGCAGGAGTTGGAGACCACGCTGCGCTGCATGGTTTCCCGGAATCCTACCTCATTGTCCAGACAACTGTTATGGGTAGAATATGCCCATAACACCTAGCCCAGCTCTGCTACCGGCCTCTCTCCATTTCATGTGTTCCAAGGGCTGTCAGCCGCCTGTTACCTGAGCAGGAACATGAGGCCAGCATCCCATCTGTTCAAGCCTTCATCCAACGGTGCCAGCATACATGGCAGCTGGCCCGTGCCACTCTACTACGCACCTCTATCCGTTACTGGCCAACTGTCGCTGCAACCTGGCTCCCGCCTACATTGAGGGACAGAAGGTCTGGCTCTCGTTATGGAACTTACCCCTCCAGGTTGAGCCCAGAACGCTTTGTAGGGCCATTCCCTATAGCCAAAATCATCAACCAAACAGCTGTTCTCTGTGTCTTCCCCAGTCTCTCCCCAGCCATCCTGCCTTTCTGTCGATTCAATTTGCTTGTAGTGTACAGCCCGTAATAAAACTTTCATTATTGTTGCCCCTGACGGACCGTCCAGACCTCTGTGATTTGAACGCTGATCTCACGATAAGGAACACTGTTTAATGCCTTGAGGCCCCAACGCAGAAGGCTCTTGCGTTAGAAATGGTTTAACTGCATTTTTGCTTTTTAAGCCATACATATTATTAAACGGTCTGAAGGATGGTCTCCTACATCCTGGCAGATGAAAAGTTTGACCTGATAAGGGGATTAACATAAGATATGAAACCACATAGTGGTAGGGGATCAGTTAGCTGCAAATCCCTCTAGCCACTTTTTCTTGTTTCACCTGATTTTTTTGTTTCACATGACGATCACAAGGACATTATCGAAAACAAGTTTTGAAATCTCGGTCTGGACATCCAATGCACACACATACAGCAACGGTCTCTCCCTGTTATCTGAAGTATAACAGAGAGAGGCCATAAACAGAAACTCACAATTTTGAAGAAGATTTCCGCAGGGCATTCTATGTTTTAGGACAAAGCTGCATCCATATGGGTTATTAATTATATCACCCTGTAACGGATGTTGCCGTCATATGCAATTATATTTATTCAAACTGATGAAAACCCGACCTTTCTACGACCCCAGATAGAGAAGTTGTGTGTATGTGGGTTGAAATGTGTTTTTGCTGCTTATTTTGCTGCTTATCTTTGGCCACTAGATGGCAGCCAAGGTCCATAACAAAAACACATTTGTTATGGACCTTGGCTCCCATCAAGTGGCCAAAGATGAATCATGAAATATTCCCAAATAGTTTCTCACATCTCGTGTGTTGTATTGCTGTGCAAGTGTTGTGTTTTAATATCTTTTATTTTATTAATGGTACAATATAAATTTGTGTTTTATGTGTGTAGGATTATTAATCTTATAGTGCACTGCAAAAGAAAATTATCCCCAATTATCTGCCAATGGGGTGAGAACATTTAACCTATTAATTAAAGGTTTCTTAAACTTAATTGAATGAAAATGAATTTTAAAAAGCTCAAAAAAAGTATCATAAGGTCTTGCCCTGTTGGGTCCCCTGCTCGTTTTCATTGGAACCTCTGCAAAGCGGGGTCCCGTCAAAATTGTACACGTCCTTGGCAAAGTTCTACCCAAACCCAAATAGTGAAAAAAGTATGTAAACATAAAATACATTGAAGGACTCACAAACATATTTGTGCTAGCCCACTGCAATGGTGCAATATGTCAGTTGTGTGTAAATGCCAAAAAGAAGAGATAGAAAAGATCATTTCCATATTCTTCTTAGCCGCTTGCATTGTTCCCGCTACTCCCTAACAAGATGCTCACTACTGAAGCCATCCGGCAAACACAGCTGTGGCTGTGGCTGGCGGCGCAACGGATTCAATGGTCATTATAACGCCCAATAATTATCATAAATTGTACTTAATAATACTAAAATGTTAAAATTAAAGAGGTTGATTCTATCAATAAGTTGAACTATAATAGCCAAAACAAAATAAGGAATCAAACTTGGGACCTCTTAGTTGAGGGGCCCCCTCACTGCCGCCTAAGCCAATACGGTATGACTGTAAAAACTTGTGCACAGGATATTTTATTACTTGACATTTAACACAACAAATAGGCTATATAGTATAATCAAAAATACACAAGCTGAATACAATTCACAATAAAATTAATATATTTTATTATTTTGGTACTTGGTACTCTCGCAGAAACTTGAGCGGAGGGAAGGCATAACTTATTTTGGAAATGCAAATTCACTGATTGAGCACCACCCACAGACTTTGAGTGACCATAGCGACCATAGCCACTATAGCCACCACAGCCGCCATAGCCACCATAGCAAACCATGGCCACCAACAACCTACTGTATGTCGCGATGTAGGTCGTTGGTCACTCACGGAGCCCAACTGCCTCTTGATACGGAATCATACCGTAATGCAGGATTAATTGTTGTGTTCCTTATTGAATTACTACAGAACACGATTTGTTCTGTATTTAACTGCACTTTAGAAGTACAAATGTGTACAGTCAGTACCTGATGTTTGTAATTATTTATTGTTCATAGTCCTGCTCTGAAGAGTCCTTCAAGTGGCAAGGTTATAGTGATCAAATTCACAATGTATTATCAGACTTATTTCCGGTGTTGAAATAGATTATACAGCCTGTTGAAATAAAGACATCCATGAAACACTGACTGTCTGAATCTATCATGGTATCCTCACAGTGGTGGCCAGCAAACATTTCACTTGTTGTGGTATCACAGGCTGGTGTGTGTTGATGGGGCTGGAGTATGCGTGGGGTAGTTGTTGTGGGCTGGTCTGGGTAAAAAAGTCCAGGGCCATTTTTTCGTCCCAGTTCGTCCCTGCCACCACTCATCCCTGAATCTCAATGTTAAGTTTCTTTTGAAGGCAAGCTGGATCAGGTGGACTGAAGGTGAGACGAATGTCAAGCATGCTGCACCGGTAGTCCATAAGCATGTTCTTTAATGTTGAAAATTCGATCTCGCACATTGTTGTGCTGGCCCCAAAAGCATGTGTCAGCACTGACATGTCAGCACGGAACTGCTTGACTAGTTGTTTCATGATCCATTTTCCATCTTCTGGAGGAGGGGGTCCCTCAATTTCCTTGCATAGGAAATAATGGGCGACTGTATATTCTGACTCCATATTGGTGGTAGTTCACTTTTAATTGTCTATGGATGACTTTGGGTTCAGGTGATGTAAATTGGCAATCTACACGTGCGCTCTCCAAAGAGCACAGCCAACTCACGAGAAACTGCATCTTGGGCACTGAAATACAACTTGTTTCTTATGTGACTTTAAATATTTATGGATATTGATGCGCCTTCGGGAGAGAGCGCATCTATAGAGATCTGGTTACTGGTAGTGATCAATGATCCGTTAACTGAGTGATCAATACCTGTTTTACCTGGTTTCCACTGGTGAGAGTGGCCCTCTTTTTATTAGTAGTATTTTATTCTATTATGAGTAATAACCTGGAGCCGCAACTTTATCACCAGACCAACTACTCCACGAAAGACCACATGTCACACCCACAGCCTCCGAGCCCCACTTGGGGCCGCTCGTCTCTTTTATCATGGACAGGTCACCCATCCCTAAACCCCTTCTTGGTTATTTAACATCAGTGTTTATGTGCAGATTGTTCAGAACTTTTATAAGTGCTGTTCCTGTGCTATGGTGAGATTGAAAGCCAGATTGATAGGTGTCTAAAAGGCTGTTCAATGTTAGACAGTTGTTAAGCTGATGGTAAACTGTTTCTTCAAGTATTTTGCGGAGGAATTGCAGGTTGGAAATGGGTCTGTAGCTGGCAATAACTGTTGCATCGAGATTGCTCTGCTTCAAAACGGAGAATGGAGACGGGAGCATGCTGTGATCTCACAAGAAGACGGAAGCAAGTAATGAGTGGAGACGGTGGCGCCCTGCTACATTGACGAACACACCGGCAGCTCTATCTCAGACAAGATAACTTGCAAATTGCAAATAATATTTATATATATAAATATAAAAAATGGAACACTGCGCAAAACCAAAGTGGAGGACCTTGAGGATTATATAGATTTTTTTATAGTGAATACGTGATGGAAGACGACCAGGACTGCAATAATCCAGCGAAAAGGAAGAAGACCGACTCACAACGGACACAGACCACACATACCGGTTGCTGTAGAGGTGAATGTTTTGGATGAGATTAACAAGAAGCTGGACATGCTTGGTCCACTTCTCAGAGAGATTACCGAGATCAAAGCCAGCCTTGATTTCCTGCACCGCATGGTCGGCGAGATGCAAAAAGACAACGCAGATCTAAAAACCTCTGCAAAGTGTCTCACAGCGGAGATGAAAGTTGTAAAAAATGTTTATAAAATAATGATTGAGACTTTCCTGGATATACAATCCAGAAGTATGCGGGACAACCTCATCTTTTCTGGGATCCAGAGAACAACACTGAGTCCCCAGAAAATATGGTGAAAGCTTTTTTCAGCACCACCCTGAAACTCCCGACGGACACCGTGAAGCAGATCAGCTTCCACCTGGTTCATCGACTGGGACACCACGTGGGGAACCGTCTTCGCTCTATCATTGCCAAGTTTGAACACTTCAAGCACCAGGAGCTGGTCTAAAGTAAAGCACGGGAGCTGAAAGGAACCACGCTGGATATGAACGATCAATTCCCCCTGGAGATCAATGACTGACGGAAGGTGCTGTATCCCATCCTGAAGGAGAACTGGCAGAAGGGTAAATACATATTGATGGCTGTTGATAAACTATTTATAGATGGTCTGTTATACCGAGACTCGTCCACCACACCCTGGTTATTTTGATCATTATGTATCTCATGTTGATCATTATGTAATTCTGGCTATTATATACTGCAAGATGTAGAAATAGGCATGCTATCCATGTCAGGGTTTAAAATATCGCTCATTCTCATCTCACCTTCCTAATTCCCCCTCCCTACTTCTCTCATAATCTCACCACCCTAATCCCTCTCTCCTCACTTCTCCTATCACTCACTTTACAGTATATCTCTCACTTTATGTATGTCTAATCCGGCAATGTTCTATGTTTATCTTTGTCTACTTGTCATTTGTTTGTGTAGGTATGTATCCCTACAAATTTCCTGCAATGCTATGACAGTGAAAAGGAATGTAAAGGAGGAAATCCCAGACTTATCTCTGAGAAAGCATGGAAACAATAGTATAGCTATTGGCTTGAATACACTGTGCCATCACCCCCTACATACGTAAGTTCAATGACACCCATTAAGTTTGTTAGTTGGAATGTGAGAGGCTAGGGCTCACCTGCTAAATGTAGCAAAATCCTAAGTCACCTCACCAGGATGAACCCCAGCTTCTGTCTACTGCAAGAAACCACCCTCACTGCATCTGAGCACCTCAAACTCAAAGCTAAATGGGTTAATCAGATGTTTTCCGTATCATACAACACAAAAAAAAAAAAAAAAAGGTGTCTCTATATTGATCAATAAAAATATCCCATATCAAAATAAAACCACAATATCAGACCCAGAAGGGCATTACATAATGATTAATGGGATTTTAGGTAACATCAAATTAACCATAACTAATATTGATGGCCCCAAAGAGGATGACCCAAATTTCTTTCACAATATATTTTCAAAACTCTTAGAATTCTCTGAACACACAATTCCTTATACAACGAACAAGAGCAAATGATTTTGAATTCAATGACAAATCAAGAAAATTTCTTCCCAATCAATTGAAACGCGATAGAGAAAAAACATTTAATACAGCCATCAAAGATCCACAGGGTAGGATAACACACAAGACATGCAAGACATCAATAACATAATATGTTATTGAAGAGCAAAGAGAAGAGTTCTTTCCTGAGTTCATCTAGTGTCACGACGAGAACTGGGAGAGACCCAAACGCACGACACAGGGAGACGGAAGGCAGGCAGAGGATGTTTATTAGCCGGGACGGTGGAGCTGGCCGCGGGGACCCGGTCGGGTAGGGATGATGATGACCAGGAGATGGGGTCCAGGATCCAGGTGGAGAGACGGGAACCAGGCTGGATGGAGAAGGACGGGCAGCCTTGGTCGACAAGCGGAGACAGGCAGGTAAACCGGGCTGGCTGGATTTGGAGAGAGACTGGATCGACGAGAGGAGACAAGCAGGTAAGGGGAAAACGAGACAAACTCTGAACTAGGTATATGCACTAGGAACTTGGAAGGGAGCCAATAGCGCTACAACTCAGGAAGGCTAGTTGACGGTCTGGCAAGGAATGGCTAGGAAGCTGGGACTAAATACTGTGCAGGTAATTGATCCCAGGTGTGTGCAATCGGGCTTGAGTAGGGAGCTGCAGATGGGGCAAGGGGGTCTCTAGTGGCGCTGGGAGGCCGTGGGCCTAACAGTACCCCCCCCCTCTACGGACGCCCCTTGGTGGACACCTGGAGCTGGACGGGCGAGTTTGATTGAAATCCCGGATGAGGGAGGCATCCAGGATCTGTCTCCAGGGGACCCAGGAGTGCATCCCTCCCAGTCCACGAGGTACTGGAAGCCCCTCCCCCGGCGCCACACATCCAGCAGGCGCCGCACTGTGTAGGCCGGGTGGCCGTCGATGGTGCGGGGGTTGGTGAGGCCTCGGTGGGGAGGGAGAGAGGGCTGGAAACCACCGGCTTAAGCAGGGATACATGGAAGGTAGGGTGGACAAGGAGGGAGGGGCAAGTCCTTTGTGGAGAGCCATACCATCTGTCCGGGGACGTCTGTGGGTGCGGACGCACGGTGCCGGTTCGCCTGCTGCTGGGACCTGGCAGAGGCCCGGAGTAGGGCAGAGTGGGCCCTCCTCCACGTCCTCCGGCAGCGACCAACGGAGGACGGAGGGTACGGCGACCTCAGCCTCCTGGGCAGGGAACAGCGGGGGTTGGTAGCCCAGAGAGCATTGGAAGGGCGACAGGCCGGAAGAGGCGTTCACCAGGGTGTTGTGGGCGTACTCGGCCAATGGCAGCTGGTCGCTCCAGGAGGTAGGGCTGGTGATTGTCAACCAGTTGTCAGGCCTCCACCTCCTGGTTCGCCCGCTCCGTCTGGCCGTTGGTCTGGGGGTGGAAACCGGAGGAGAGACTGACCTGTGCCCCCAAGGCCAAGCAGAAGGCGCGCCAGACCTGGGAGGTGAACTGGGGTCCTCTGTCCGACACCACGTCTGCCGGGATGCCATGGCGGCGGAACACCTCGGCCACCAGCAGGTCTGTGGCCTCCCTCGCCGATGGTAGTTTGGGCAGGGCGAGGAAGTGGGCCGCCTTAGAAAAGCGGTCCACCACCGTGAGGATGATAGTTTTGCCCCGGGATGGTAGAAGACCGGTGACGAAGTCCAGGGCGATGTGGGACCAAGGACGAGTCGGGATGGGTAATGGGCGGAGGAGGCCAGAGCGGGGTCGGGTGGAGGTCTTGGACCGGGCGCAGGTGGGACAGGCCGAGACGAAGGACCGGGTGTCAGGGAGCAGGGTCGGTCACCACAAGTGCTGGCGGACGACGGCCAGGGTCTGGGTGATCCCAGGATGGCAGCTGAGGCGGGAGGCATGGGCCCACTGCAGAACCTGGGAGCGTGCGGAGTCAGGGACGAACAGGCGGTTAGGGGGTCCGGTACCTGGGTCGGGCTGGTGCTCCTGCGCTTGGGTGACGAGGGACTCGATCTCCCAGGTGTGTGTGGCGGCAAGGCACAGGGGTGGAAGGATGGGTTCTGGATCCCCTGTCTTCTCCTCTGCCGCGAACACACGGGACAGGGTGTCAGGTTTGGTGTTCTTGGTTCCTGGGCGGTAGGATAGAGAGAAGTTAAACTGGCCAAAAAACAACGCCCACCTGGCCTACCGGGAGTTGAGCCGCTTCGCCGTCCGGATATAGGCTAAGTTCTTATGATCGGTCCAGACGACAAAGGGGTGGTTTGCTCCCTCAAGCCAGTGGCGCCATTCCTCCAGGGCTAGTTTGACGGCCAGTAGTTCCCGGTTACCCACGTCATAGTTGCGCTCGGGTGGGGTGAGCCTGCGGGACAGAAAGGCACAGGGGTGAAGCTTACCATCGGTTGGGGATTGCTGAGAAAGTACTGCTCCTACCCCCGTGTCTGAAGCGACCACCTCTACCACGAACTTGAGGTTGGCGTCGGGCTGGGCCAGGACTGGGGCTGATGAAAAGCGGCTCCTGAGGTCGAGGAACGCGGCCTTGGCCGCTGGGGTCCACTTGAAGGCCACTGCGGTGGAGGTAAGGGCTGAGAGGGGAGCAGCGATGCGGCTGAAGTTACGGATGAAGCGCCGGTAGAAGTTTGCAAACCCGAGGAGCCGTTGGAGCTGCTTCCTATTTACATTTAGTCATTTAGCAGACGCTTTTATCCAAAGCGACTTACAATTGTTCAAACACCGACGGACGCAGCCATCAGGAGCAATTAGGGGTTAAGTGTCTTGCTCAAGGACACTACAGCATGCTAGCAGGAGGAGCCTGGGATCGAACCAGCAACCTTTGGATCACTAGACCACCAGCTCTACCTCCTGAGCTACCATCCCCTTTTGGCTGGGGTTGGCCACTCCAACACGGCGGCCAATGATGAAGCCTAGGAAGGAAATGGACGGAACATGGAAGACAAACTTCTCGGCCTTAACAAATAGACGATTCTCCAGGAGGCGCTGCAGCACCAGGCGTACGTGTTTTACGTGGTCGGAGAGGGATTTGGAGAAAATCAAGATGTCGTCGAGGTACACAAAGACAAATGAGTTGAGCATGTCCCGGAGGACACCGTTAATTAGGGCCTGGAAGACCGCTGGGGCATTTGACAGACCAAAGGGCATAACAAGATACTCAAAGTGTCCGAGCGAGGTGTTAAACGCGGTCTTCCACTCGTTCCCTTCACGGATGCGGACCAGGTGGTAAGCGTTGCGGAGGTCGAGCTTGGAAAAGTGGGTGGCACCCTGAATGGGGACAAAGACTGAATCCATCAGGGGCAAGGGGTACTTGTCTTTGATAGTGATGTTGTTAAGTCCCCTGAAATCAATGTAAGGACGGAGGGTCTTGTCCTTCTTAGCCACAAAGAAGAACCCTGCGCTTAGCGGAGAAGACGAGGGGCGAATGATCCCGGCAGCGAGAGAGTCGCGGATGTACGTTTCCATGGCCTCCTGTTCGGGCCGGGAGACGTTATACAGGCGACTGCAGGGGAGGGGGGTGCCTGGCAGGAGGTTGATTGTGCAGTCGTAGGGGCGATGAGGTGGTAGGGATAGCGCGCCCTGCTTGCTAAAAACAGGGGCCAGGCCAAGATATTGTGAAGGAACCGAGGACAGATTGGGGCTCTTAGGGTCCCCCGGTGGCACCTCCGGCGGCGGGGTAGAGGCTGAGCGGAGGCAGTGGGCATGACAGTGTGTACTCCAGGAGCTCACGCTGCCCGAGCGCCAGTCCATCGGAGGGTTGTGGGTCTGGAACCAGGGGTACCCCAGAACCACGGGGTTCAGTGGGGAATCAGTGAGGAAGAACCTTAAGGACTCACGGTGGTTGCCGGAGAGTAGCAGCTTGAGGGGAGCTGTCTGGTGGGTAATCCGGGTCAGATGTGACCCGTTTAGCCCCTTGACCTCGAGCGGTGTGGGGAGAGGGACGGGTGTCAGCCCTAGCTGGCGTGCTAGTCCCTGGTCGAGAAAACTCGCATCCGCCCCGGAATCTATGAGAGCGGAGGAAGAGAGTGTTATATATCCCCACGAAAGGGTAACTGGGAGCAGCGGATGGGAGAGAGGGTTGGCGCTGGAGCGACCGGAACGTAACCCTACCGAGGAGTCGCCCTCTCGTGGCCGGATCGGGCAGGTGGCTCGGAGGTGTCCCAGCTGGCCGCAATACAGACAGGCGCCGGTCTGTATGCGGCGTGTTGGCTCCTCGGGGGAAATCCGGAAGCGAAAAAGTTGCATTGGCTCGGCATCGGAGACAGTCGGGGACTTCTGAGGCGCCCAAGAGTAGCGGGCGCTGGAGACCGGGGTGTGACCGCTCAGGCGGGAGGCACGGACTGGAGTTTCGCCCCCTTCCTCTCGCGCTGGCGCTCCCATAGCCGGTTGTCCAGGCGGATAGCGGTCTCCACTACTTGGTCCAGGTCCGTGGGCTCGTCCCGCCGTGCCAACTCTTCCCGCAACTCGTTGTTCAGGGCGCGCTGAAACACGTCCTGCAGGGCTCCGTCATTCCAGCCGCTTTCTGCGGCTAGAGTCCGGAACTCGACGACGAGGGAGGCGACGCTACGGGAACCCTGGCAGAGGGAGAGGAGTCTTCTGGCTGCCTCCTTGCCGTAAACTGGGTGGTCGAAGACTCTCCTCATTTCGCGGGTGAACAGATCGTAGGAGAGACTCACGGGGCCCCCCTGACTCCAAACCGCGGAACCCCAGCCGAGAGCCGCCCCTCTCAGGCAGGAGATGAGGAACGCGATGCGGGCACTATCGGAGGCTTACGACGACAGCCGCTGCTGAAAAACCACCGCGCACTGCACGAGGAAGGCGCGGCAGGTGCCAAAATCGCCGTCGTAAGGTACTGGAGCCGGAACGTCGGGCTCAGGGGGGACGAGAGAGGCGGTGGGAGCCCTGGTGGGGGATGAAGGGCGGGTCGGAGGAGCAGGGGGGAACACGGGGGCCGGAGGAACCTGCAGGCTGCTGACGGCCGCCGAGATGGTCCGGAGGTGTTCCGTGATGTCCCGGAGGGCCTGGTCATGTTGCCCAAGCAACACTCCTTGGTCCCGGAGTGTGCGGGGCGGAGCCCTTCTGTGTCGGCTGGGTCCATGTTTTTCTGGCCAGACCGTGCTGTCACGACCAGAGCTGGGAGAGACCCAAACGCACGACACAGGGAGACGGAAGGCAGGCAAAGGATGTTAATTAGCCGGGATGGTCTGGCAAGGAATGACTAGGAAGCTGGGACTAAATACTGTGCAGGTAATTGATCCCAGGTGTGTGCAATCGGGCTTGAGTAGGGAGCTGCAGATGGGGCAAGGGCGGCCTCTAGTGGCGCTGGGAGGCCGTGGGCCTAACATCTAGAGTAAGTGGTTGATCTTCAATATCATCAAGGAATGAGTGAATGTTTGATATATTAGATTCATTATCTGAGTGATATAGCTTATTATAAAAGTCTCTAAATATTATTTAAAGACATTTATGATAAGCCATATCACTCGGATAATGAATTATCTCTAAACATTATTTGCCAAATGACCCTAAAGTATGTGGTGGGTCACATATGCGTTGTTTATTCAGTCTGTTCAGCATATCTCAAAGGAACAACTTTAATGCTATTATTGCCTCTTTGGATGCCGAAAAAGTGTTTGACAGAGTTAATTGGACATATCTCCTTTCAACTCTCAACAAATTTGTCTTTGGAGAGTCACTCAATAGATCAGAATCCTCTACAACTCTCCATCTGCTTCTGTCATCACCAATGGTTGCATTTCACAGTGTTTCACTCTACAACCCGGGCACAAGACAAGGATTTCCGCTCTCCCCTTTACAATTCACCATCTTTATTGAACCCCTCACGGCAGCCATTCGTCAAAACAGTAATATCGCAGGCATACAAACAGGAAACTCTGTTCACAAAATCAGTATGTATGCAGAAAGTATCTTGTTATACATACAGAACCCAACATCATCCCTGCCGGAGGTGTTCAATCTTATATCTAAATACTCAGCTATTTCAGACTATTCAATAAATTGGACTAAAACCACAGTCTTACCACTCAGTGGGGGGGACTGCAATGCTGCAACCCAGAGACTTCCCTTAACCATCACAACGGGCAATATTAGATACCTTGGTATTGATATCTCTACCATTCTGTCAGATTTGTTTGCTCAAATCCATTGAAGAAGACCTAATTCGATGGAAAAACCTACCCATCTCACTAATTGGTAGGATGGCAGCAGTGAAAATGAATATACTTCCAAAAATAAACAATGTATTTTCAATGACCCCAGTGCAACCAACAGTACATTGCTTTAATACTCTAGACTCATTAGTCAATACATTTTATTGGAAATACAAGAAACTTAGCATTAAACTAGCAACCCTACAGAAAAAGAAATACTGTGGAGGCCTAGCAGCCCCAAACTTTAGATACTACTATCGAGCAAACCATCTTCAATTTATAATTAAATGGTTACAACCAGAGCAACAATTAGCCCATGGATGGCGAGACATTGAACAAACAGAATGTCAGGAGTTATAATGATCTGATCTCCCATTCCTTACTGAATAAATAACCCTAACCCTAACCCTAACCCTAACCCTAACCCATAATTGCTTAAAAAACCCATTTATCTGTCAGCCAGGTGGAAATTCCTCAAACTCAGTGGTCACACACTATCTCCAAACAAATTCATGCCAATCTTGCAAAACCTAGATTTTCTGGTTTATAACAGACCAATTATTCATCTCAAACACATTTTTGAAAACAATTTGCTTATATCCTTCTCAACCTTAAACCACGGCTTCTGTCATCATGATCTCCGCCTTCTTCTACTTTCCCCTCCCTCTCCTTACCTGCCCCATTAGCCCAACTCTATTCACCTGCGCACACAGCTCTTCCAGATCTGCAATCTAATCCCTATATATGCCTCTCTCACCAGTCACCCATTGCCAGATTGTCTTCGATGCTTGCACCAGACTCTCCAGCGTTCTCCGGACTGATTCCCTGCTACCGACTCTGCCTCGCTCCGACCACGTATCCTGCCTGCCCCCCCCCCCGCCTGTCTTCTGTCTGCACTCCTCGTTATCGAACCTGCCTGTCCCCGACGACATATCCTGCCTGCTCCCTGCCTGTCTTCCGTCTGCTCTACAAATAAAAGACATTACCAAATATCCCTGCCTGTCTTTGTGCTGCAATTGGGTCCTAACCACACCCGTTACAGCTTCCTTCAATTACAGCAGTCTCTAAAAGTTCAAATCAAATTGATGAACAACATCCTACAACCACCCCAAATGATTGAACATTTCACTCACATCGGTCAATTGAAAAACCCCTTTTCCAGACTATACAAACTTTTATTAAAAGCAGATGACACATTATATTTACCTACAATGGAATTGGAAAGAGACCTTGTTTTTCCCACCGATATCAACCTGTGGAACCTTATTTGCAACAACACCTTTTCTATGACCCGCAACTCCAAAATGCAACTCATTCAATATAAGGTCTTGCACAGAGCTCATATCACGGAACACAAAATGTTCAAAATGGGGTTTGTGGATGACGACATTTGCTCTCACTGTTCCCTTGATACCAGAGATGAGGGCTCTGCGGTTGGGTGGATGGCCTGGCGGCTCTGGCGTCGGGCAGGTGGGGATGGGGGGGTTGGCGTTCTCCTGGGAAGTACCCGCAGCTGGCGTCCTTGTGTTGGATTGGGGCGTGGTTGTGGGTTCTGGAGCTCGGGGCGGGGGTGTGGGTCGCTGGTTCGTGTCCCCAGCCCCACACCCCGCCGGGGCTGGTTGGGCGTTCCGTCTTGTCCTGTCAACCAGGGTCCTGAACCTGGCCGCCTGTGCTAGGCGCAGGGCTCACCATGTGGCCTCCTTTGGTGGGAGGCGGTCTCCTGTCGTCACACCGGGCTGCTGAGGTGCCTGACCTCTGGCGCTATCGGTGCACGGGGCGCTCATCGCTTGGGGGTTGGGCTGTGCGTGGGGGTGCCGTCTGCCGTCCTCTGTTCTGTGGTTCGCATGCTCGGCGGCTGGGGGCTGACCAGGGGCCTGATGGAGGCGCATGGCAGACCTGATCACAGTAGGTTGGCTGCGGGAGGTGGGCGTGCTATGGCACGGTCGGGTCCGGGGGGAGGTGGTCCGCATGGTTGCTCCCCGGCCTGCTGCGCCCCTGGATCGATCCGGTCGCAATTCGCCTATCTCTCCCACTGCCAAAACTCATACAAAGCACATACACCACACAATAGGCCTAGGGCCTGCGGGATGGGTGGGGTGCAAGCTATGTGTACTATATTTTGATTCATCTCCACCCCTACTTAATGTGCTTGTTCCGGTAATGTTACTGCTTCCATTCACACAAACTTCCATTCACAACCAAATTGATATTTTCCCGTAAATGATACTGAGAGTGGGGAAACTTATGGAATGACTTTTATGGAAAACATCGACATTGGCTCCTGTTCCCACATTGTCCAATATTGAACATTGCCAGTTAATTTACAGCTTTCAGTGCAAGCAGGAAAGGGGCTTAAGCTCATTCTGTTTTGAAGAGGGTGGGCAGTTAACAGCTTGATGTGAGGCTGTTAGTTTGTTGAAGTTTTGACAAATTAAAGGAGCGCAATAATTATTTATTATTATATTAATATTTATTTATATTTATTATAATAATATTTATTATTTTGTTATGTTTGGTACCTTTCAAAAAAATAAATCTGCCACCACTCCAGTGCCTTAAGGCCACATTCTTTCCCACACTAGGACTGTTACACATCCGGTAACCTTACAGAGGCCTGGCCTAATTTTTTAAGATGAGGTGGTTACCAGTAAAGCTAATTGGAGAGAGGAAGAGGATTTATCAAGTGATTTTGCATTCAGCTGAAGAACTTGGCCATTATCGAAGATAATGATATCTTTGTCTTTTCTGACAAAGTTAAGTTTTAAGATTTTTATAAATACATGTTGATACCAATGATAATTTAATCATCTATTCTCCAGAATTGTATTCCTCACAATTAAAGCAGTATTATGAATATAAACATTACATTCTCCTCCTGTATGTCATCTCTTTCTATATCTGGTAGCAGTGGCCGGAGAAGACAGCCGATTGGGAGGTCATCTACCAAGACAGAGCTGGAAACACTTTATTATCTGGAAGACGTACATCAAACATAGGCATGCTTAATGAACTAGAAATATTGGAGTGATGAGCTTGAATCCCCCCATTGGATAAAAGAGTAGAGCCCAACAGGTGGATGCAGAGGAGGTGGAGGCAGCAAGCAAAGCAGGAAGCAAAGCAGGTTGGGCAATAGGGATTGCCGGCCTAAATATGCTGGCCCATAAGGGCGTGTAAGTGTATGATGCTGTGAAGTTGTTTGACAGAACACGCTCATTTGTGCTCAAGCAGCTAAAAAGAAAAGAACTGAGAAAACAGTGTTCATTTAAATGAAAAAATGTTCACAGGTCACTTTGTTATCATGGAGAATGCCAGTTGATGGCAGGATAGTTTATGTATTATTTTATGAAGAAAATGTAAATTACAGGTATTGTAATGAAATACATTTCATTAGACCAGTAATTTCTTATACATTTTGATACATTTAATGGGCATGTATTTCTGTTTTGTATGTTTTGTAGATTTGATGAACTTCTTCTTAGAAACGAATGAGTGACTCATTTGGCTTTTTCCATTAGTTGGCAGCGGAATTAAATAAATAAACAGTCGGAAAAAACTCTTTTTACTGAATGACTCATCAAGAAGCAAATCTAAACAGAAAAGAGCTGAACATTTCATCATCAGAATGGAATATCAATCACAATATTTGAATGAAGCTGACGGATTCCTTTCGTCTGAAGCCTGGTGACACCTGTGAATACTAAGGGGCAGACACCAGAGATTAAGACAATTTCTAGAAGACGCCGATAGGAGACAGGCAATAGGTAACCTCTATAATGTCTCTCACTAGGTAATTTTGTGAATAATGATATTATTCTCGAC
Organism: Zeus faber; assembly: GCF_960531495.2. Classification (NCBI taxonomy): domain Eukaryota; kingdom Metazoa; phylum Chordata; class Actinopteri; order Zeiformes; family Zeidae; genus Zeus; species Zeus faber. Next base: position 2,119,823 of record NC_137192.1, read on the forward strand.
TTTGAGGGTCAAGGAATGACAAAATTTGAAATGTGATGATTAATTGTGATTAAGCTGTTGTCCAATTTGCGAAGCTTGGACTCCCCCTAGCATTCAAAAACAGGACGTGACTAACCTATTAAAAATCTGTGTTATTGCTCCAAATTCATGAATTATATCATGTATTACCGGTTTGCATTTTAAGAGCGCTCTGCATGGTCCACCCACATCCTATTCTCACTCCAGCAAGAATAATCCACACGCTATTAAACTCCCATGCAGTTCGCCAATTGTGCCAATATGAAATTAATTCTGTGGGTGCCTGGTAACAACATTTTTCTTTCTTTTATTTATTCAAGATTTTTTTGATGAACACAAATGTAATACCTATCAAATGATTGAACGAGATGGATTGCAAAAAATTCCGATTATGGTAGGGGGTTTAAACGCACCCACAAAGAAAGGGAAAGCCTTCCCTCCACAACGGACCAATGGGAAGCCGCTCAATAACTCCTCGACCAATGGCTGTCAAAGGAGGTCACTTCTGGTTCTGCCCCCTTGGGGTGAACAAAAACAAACGATAAGCCATAGGGCTGGTTAACCCAAGCCATAAACTGACTTTTAATTCATTTTATTAATTTTTATTACAAACTTGGTGGCCCCCTCTTAACTATAATATTAATTATCGCTCCTCATCACGCTACATTAAGATGCTACCACTGTGGATGAGATAATTTCAGAAACATGACTAATTCTGTAAAAGAAAATGTGTCCCTAATTATATTTACTATCACATGCCCTTTCGAAATTTAGACTTTCTAAAACATTTTGATGGTGCCATTTCAAAATGTACGACATTTCAATGTCACAGGCACAGTTAAACAAAATGTAAGGACAATTTTGCAATATAAAAATAAGCACCAAATGTGAAAAACAGGCATATTACAACTTCACTTGCATCACTGGTCTGGGTTACGCTGTATTGCTGTTCTGTTCGTTGTTACTGTATTGCTGTGTCATACTGTTGTATACTGTACTGTATGTCTCCATACACACTTTATTCACATGCACTTTACTGCACATATCCGTATATACAAATAGCCTATTCCATATACAGACCTCTATTTCCTTTACTTCTGTTTTGTACCCCCACTCCGTATAACCTTTTTGAGTCTTATTTTATTTTTATTTTATTATATTTATATAATTCTATTCACTAACTGCATTCCGTTTTTGGAATTAGTTAGTGTCAGTTGGTTAGCTCGGTAGAAATTAGGTTAGCTATTATGTTCGGTTTAGAACTTATCGTGCATAATCTCCGGATGCGTAGCAAAGACATTTCACTGCATATATGTATGAACGTATATGTGACAAAAAAAACCTCTTGAAATCTTTAAATCTGAAAAAAAGGCATATTACAACACATATTACAACGACATATTTTTTTCAGTAAATGACGTTTAGTGACCTTTATGTTTGACCGCCAGGTGCTCCGCTCGCCGTGCAGGGGTGTCACGTGTACATGTGACATTGGAGATCACTCGCTGCGCGGAAGTCTCGGGTCTCCTCTTCTTACGTGCGTATGTGAAGTTGAAGGTCACACGCCTGGCGTTTCCTCTTGTGCATCTCGTGCCTCACATATTGAACGATGATATCACAAATTGCCTCGCTTAATTGAACTGGATGGTGTTACAAAGCACCTCAGCTCCACAGAGCAGTTCACTGTTCGCTTGTTTACTCAAAGTTTACAAATATTATGCGGGGTCACGTGTCCAAATTGCACCAAATTCAACACTGCACGTCCTTGGATCCCCAGCAATGCCCCCGCCAAGTCCGAAGAAGATTGTAGCGGTTGTCAGTGACTGTCAAGATAATCAAAGGACATACATTGGTTTTCACGTGAGCTCCCATAGCGCAGCCTCTGAAGCCTGCGAGGAAAACACCTCACAGCATCCAAGGTACTTTGACTGGCCAGCAACGTTCTCAGCTCCTTATTACGCTTGCACAGGCTTGGCGAACAGCTTTCCTACCGCTCCGTGGACAAATGGCATCAATTCCCTCTGGGTGAGACGCGTTCAGGTTGCGTGTTTGCTGTAGAAAAGGGATAGCATAATATACAATGGCTTTCCCACCGCGGCGGTGATTCAGTGGGTAAATACACTGGGAGAGTTACAGAAGATTACTCAGAGCCATTGTAATTACATACTGGATATACATTTTAGGAGTTGGAGTAACGTAGACATTAGAGGTGTGGAAATAGCCTCAAAAAAGCAATCTCGGGTTAATCGATTTTTACAGGGTGTGCGACTTAAGCCGACAAACACAGCCACAACTAAAGGCAAGGGGAGGCAGGGTATCAGAGTATCCCATTATTAATGTCCTCGTACTATATGACGATGATGATAACAGTGGGCAATGGAAAGGAAAAAAAAGGGCGGAGATTGCTTCATTACAGAAGAGTAAGGGCCGGCAATGTCATTGAAAAAAATACCGTTAGCATTAAGGTTATTAAGATAGTGTGTGCTGATACTACCAAGGAGATCTGTAAGGGCCCATGTGTGTGCGATTTCGTACTTGTGTCTTGCTTTTTTTTTGTCGTAGTTTGTTTTATCTGTCCCAATGTTACCGACTAATGTTGTAATACAGTTAATTCACCCTTTTTCCCCCTTTCCTTTTCTCCTGTAGCTTATGATAGTTATGATAATAAGATAACTATTGGTCCTCATTCCCGACAATCTGAGCAAAAATTTGCTATTCATCCATGCGTTCTTACTTGACTTACTCTTACTTCTTACTTGTTTTTGCTTTTTTATACACAAACTTTGTCCTCTGTAATTATTTTCTGTTTGCCTGTCGAAGACTCACTCCTTCTCTCTCCCGCGTGCTCCCTCGCTCTTTAGCTAACTCAGTCACCCAATCGAGAATGAGAAGATTGTTCATTCAAAAACCAGTGTCTCGTCTGGTGCATGAATCAATTCGAGACTCGTGAATTCCCTGTGCGCCTGGCACAAAATGACACCTAACAAAATGGACAACTGACTCTTGCTGCAGTGACTTTCGAATCCTGATCATTTCAAAGATTTGCTCGCTACAAACTAATCGCTCAACTCTTCTGTTGCTACTTGCCCTGCTGTAAGCACTTAGTTTGTGATAGTAGCCTACAATTTATGCAGCCATTTTTGAGCTTCCTGGGCTTACCTAGTAATGTTGGGACTGTGTGTGCATTTTATTATTTCTTTGGCTTCGCCTGAATTGTCCGACAGAATAATCAGAATTTCATCACTTTCATCGTTCGAGAGCCAGTTCATGTTAGGTTTTTAGTTTTTTTTTGCATATGTTAGGTGTTTTTGGTACATTTTGATTGCTGTTAAATACAATAACATTTTCCATTTCGTTCTATTCAACATTTCACGTGGGGAAGTATTAAAAAAAATGTCGGCACACAATTATTTCAGCAAATTACATCAAAACCCATAATTTATTTTTTAATATAGCAATACCATGTACATATTAAATAACACTATCATAGAATGCTTTGATATAGCTTTTAACAAAAAAAAAACGTTTTTTGTTTTTTTTTCTGGCTTTTTCAGTGTTACAAAAAAGGAGGGTGCACCCACCCATCCAAAACAGGCGGTTTAGAGGAAAATTACTGAGTGATTTGCAGAAGAGACACAAACTCTATTGTGCACCCAAACATTAGAACCCACAGCCTCCGGAGAGTGGGAACTGAACCAAAGGGAATAACATTTGTAACATCACAGTCACTGCCTTGAAGTCAATAGATGGCGTGATAGGCTAAATTGGAATGTGATGATTAAACGCAAACCCCGTGAAACACATTTGCCTGTTTTCAGGCTCAGAATAAAAGCAGACAACAACAAAAAACAATGCTGTAAGGGACTTGAAACTGAGACGGAGAGAGAGAAAGAATGAAAAAAAGACAGCAAGAAAATGACTTCATATGAAAATATAATTTCCTCGGATTGTACTGCATACATACAATGTCGGAAATTGGAAACATTACGAGTGTACTTTTTCCCAAAACGTCAACACAGGAATTTTATACAATGTCTGTGTGTGCATGTGTTTACAAGTTTGTCTTTACATCTTCAGTAACAGAATCCCGATTATCTAAACCAGGCTCATCTAAACTTATCAGTCAGACTAACCAGCTGTTTTTGTTTTCACCTTTCCTGGCATCTATGATGTTAAAGGATCTACAATTTTCCAACACAGGCCTTATGAAAATCCTGGTTCCCGTCATTTATAAGAATGCTTTGCGAATACTATTGCAATGAAACAAAGAAGGTAAACTTGCATTATATTCACGCGTGTCTTGGTGTATGTGTTGCACATTGAATAACATCAATATCACGTTTTGTTTAGAGCTACTTCTTGCAATTATGTTGGCTATAGTCGCCCAAATTACTGTTTCTACTCTCTTGCATTAACGTGTATGTAGCCAAAAGAGCCGAGAGGAGTCAATAAAACAGTTTGTAGTATAATATATACAGACTTGTTGACTATAATGTGAGTTTCTAATTTTTGGAACACGGGATTTGACTTTAAACATTTGCCCCTTTGAACTACATTTAAGCACAATGAAAAGCTGTGCAGGGCACTGATTCTCACTAGTAAAGTGTTCACTGATGTTGTGCTATGAACAGTTTCATCATAACATAAAGGATGGGAACCACATTACAATAAGGCCCGGAATGACAGATGACCTATCCTCAACCTATCCTTTAAGTGTTACTTGAAGTGTAATGTATTGGTTCTTTGTGACAAAGCTTACTTGTTTTCAATGTCTGTACGTCCAATGTGCCTGAGAAAAGTTACTGTGAGGAAATAATAAACAGGATAACGTGTTAAGATAGTGATATGAGCTTGTTTTTAGGCGGAGGATTGCATTTTTGGAACAATTTTCCTTCCGATTTGTTTGCGTGCCATATCAAATGATCGTCACTTCCATGGGGGTTCGGATAAAGGATCATCTTCTGTACATCACTGTCTTACTCAGTCCATTTAATGCAACTGGCTCAGCGTGCGAGTATTTAGTCCATTAGAGGAGTTCCGGCGACCACCCAAAGACACGGGATTTGAAAGCAAATGCACTAGTAGAGTGTTTCAGGGGTACCGTAGCATGGGGGGCTGTGACAGTGTTTGCGTGGGTGTGTGTGTGTGTGTGTGTGTGTGTGTGTGTGTGTGTGAATTTAGGGGCGGATAAAAAAAAAAATAATGAAAAAAAAAAAATCTCTCGTATGGAGATGATTCAACTCTTTGGTAAATGTTGAGGAAGTCAAACTGCATTCATCCGGCGACACGCAGAGAAGTATCTTGAACAGGATGACAAGCTTGAAGTTGGTATTGGAAAACAAAACTAAAAGAGGAAAGTACAGCCAAGTTTATCCACTCAAAATGAAACTAAATGAAACGTATTAATATATATATATATATATTATAAAAACGTATTATATCCTCATGGAAACCCAATGGAAACTAACCAAAATACTGTTAATTAAATGGCCCAAAACAAAATACACACACACACACACACATATATATATATATATATATATATATATATATATATATAAAATATATTTTCTATTTCCACGTCTTTGCTTCATTCTTAATCAAAGGCTTTCTCCTGAATTCATGGGAAACCGCGGGGTTGAATCCACCTGAATTTTTCTGTTAAGTCCACTGAAACATGGTCAAAAGCAGGCCGAAACTACGGAGGCGTAAATGCTTTCACTCGAGAAAAAAAAAAATTACGAAAAAAAATATTTTAAAAATAATTATTCTCTGTTTTTCCTTCATGAAAACTTATGTCGTTAGTTTGAAAAAACAGTCATCTCAAATTAATGTATAACGCTTCTGTACGAAAGAAAGAAAAAAAAAATTGGAAAACCAGGGAAATTGGGAAAACACATGTCACACCAAATGCATGTGTGACGTGATGACGGGTGACTGTGTGTGTGGAGGTGAAGTACTTCACTTTTTGGACTGGTGGACAAATCATTCAAACTGCGAAAGGGTGAGAATGATGACGCTGAAAAGTCCAACTATATACAAAAGGCCTCAGAAACTCCCCCATTGGATTTCGAAGTGCCCCACCTAACCTATAATCCCTTGTCTGTCGCAGAAAGAGAGAGTGTTGTGTCACACTTCCACCGTGTGGCGTTTGGATGACGTATCGGCTGTGACTAGCTGTGTATTTGACGGGCTGTTTGCCAAACTAGCAGACCCTGCCTGGTGTGGAGCAAGAAAACGACCAAGGCCCAAAAGGAAGGCGGACGTGAAAAAGAAAATCTCAAAAGTGAATATGATAAGGATATATTTATATATGTATACATACAGTATTTCCATATATTAAAAAAGGCATAATAATAACCATCATCATCATAATATGAATCATACAAACAAATAATAAAAAGTTCACAGTTGCAAGTTGTTAAACCACTTTCGATATTCTGACATGGCGTGTAAGTGGCTGAAATAGAGGATGAAAAATGAGGTTGAAAAAAAACAACAAATAATAATAAAAAATAATAAAGTAGAACTGATAATTACTGGAAGAGAGGTTTAGAGTCGCTGTGATATGAGTGGTAGTGTGATTTGACATGAGCAGAGCAGAGCAGTTGAGTGTGGTGACCAGGAGGGGGAAGATGGAGATGTTTTTTTGGGGGAGGTTGGCCTGGAATGTAAAAATAACAGCAACTCATGGACTGAGTGAGTAGGCTTTAAGTAGAGGCAGTAACACTGACATTGAATAGTGCAAACAAGAACGGACAGAAAGTGTTCATTGTCACTCACTGTCTTTTGTGAAGACAAATCTCAAAAAATTAAAAAAACAAAGAATTAAAAAACAACGCAGGTGCAAACCCCTTCTGTAGGAGAATGTTAGGACTTAAACAGCAAGGGCAGCGGCAGGGGGGGGAGGGAAAAAAAATAAATATCAAAAACTTTTCAGTGTAAAAAAGTAATCAGGTTATTCATCTTAACCAAGAGTTCTGGCGAAAAAGGCCTCGAAAAGTCTCGTCCACAATAGTTCCGTTTGACATTTTACAAAGTGAAAGAGTGCCTCCGTCGTCAGGGTTGGGGTGTGGGGAGGATGGTGGGGGGGGCGGCTCCCGGTTAAGGAGTCCGTCAGACGAGCGACTCCAGGCTCTCCGCCTGGTCTGACTGGTTAGACGTGGAGGTCAAGGTTCCATTTGTGTCCCTGGCGAGAATGGCCGAGCTGTTCTCCTTGGTGCTGACCAGGCTCAGCAGGGCTTTGTAAAGGTACTGGTACTGTTCCTGCAGACAGAGTAAGGAGATAGAGAGAGAGAGAGAGAGAGAGAGAGACAGAGAGAGAGAAGAGAGAGAGAGAGAGAGCTTTATTTAAACTTGTCAGTTAGCAGACACATGCAGCGTCCGGAATGGCGTACTACGTTTGACATAGAAAATGTCTATGGCATATTTGAGTATTTATTCCATTTTTCGAACTACTTGCAATTCTGACTGACCTCGTAGTAAATCTACTCTTTGATATAAAAAAAAAACACATTGTTGATATCAAAAACAGAGATTCTTGATCAATGATTCAATTCTTTATATCAAGCATATATTTTTGACATCAAGTAAGCACTTTGTTGATATCTAAAAATTGCATTGTTGATATCTAAAATTGTTATTAAGAATGTTATTTCTTGATATCAAAAATGCAACCTTAACTAGTTATTATTGTTATTTTTTGGGCGGGAGCAACCGCAGGATGTACGTAGGCGGTGTTGCTGAAAAACAATTCAGCAACACAATGGAAGACCTGTCCTGCGGCAAATTCAAAGAAAAATCAAACTAATAAGGGTAAAGTTTTGTACACACACAGACCACTTCAAAACAGGTCCAGATCAAAAACTACTATACTTGTAGATGTCAACCCTGGACTAGATTATAACAAGAAGCCTATACTACATTTCAAATACCATTTCTGATTTGTGAAACCATTTATTATATTTGTTAAAACAGGAAAAAGGTTGATTTAACTGGATTTTTCCACACTGACCAGATAAAAGCAGGTATATTTAAAAAATGACAGTACTTATGGTTGTCAATGCTGGCTTAGACTATAATAACACAAATATATCGCATTTGTATTTATTCTATTCATTCTATTTGTGAAAACAGGAAAAAGGTGGTTTTCATTATTTTTTCTCCACACAGACAATTTAATGTATACATGGACAAAAACAATGAAGAAACACAGAGGAAAGTACGTCCTTAATCATTTTTATTTTAAAAAGCCTTTTCTAGCTCATCTGGGAATGGGACAGTTTTGATCATTTACATTCTTGATGTCACAGTTGCAATTCTGCATTGAAAGCAATGGGAAGCGGTTTAAAATTTTGGATATTAAGAATTGGTAATGTAGATATCAAGTATTTCATTCTTTATATCAAGAATGTCTGTTTTTAATATCAACAATGTTTTTTGATATCAAAGAGTAGATTTAGAACTAATTCAGTTAGAATTACAATTTGTTTGTAAAACTGAATAAATGCTCAAACGGCTTTCCATAATGGAAAACCATTTTAACATTTAATCCATAGGATGGCCGGTCACTTTTTAATAGTTACTAGTACTTGTATTTTAGTTAGTAGTTGCTTTTCCAACAGTTACTAGTAACCATTTTAGTTTTACTAGTCAAAATATAGGTACTAGTATTTATGTATTAGATACTAGTAACACTGTTACTAGAAACAATTTGGACAATTTTGTCATTGAATCCTATGGGTCTCCTGTTTGAGATATACAATATTTGCCTCCTATTCCAAATGTTACTAGTATCTATTTCAATTTTACTTGTTACCAGTACAATTTTTATTTATACTAGTAACATTTTAAATGAAACTATGAACGAGCTGTTTTGACTAGTAATTTCTCATGACGGGTAAAAAATACATTGCTACTAGCAAAACAAAAAATGCTATAAGTAACAGCAGGAAAAGGTACTAGTCAGTAATGAATACTATGAAGAAGTACTAGTACTCAATTAATAGCGACTAGTACAATTGAAATTGATACTAGTAACATTGCAATAGTTAGTACTGTAGTAACAATTTCAACTAGTATCTAATAAATAAGTACAAGTACCTAATACCTTTTGACTAGTGAAACTAAAACAGTTACTAGTAACTGTTGGAACAGCAAATAGTTACTAAAATCTAAGCACTAGTCACTTTTAAAAAGTGAGTATTTCGTCCTATGGATTAGATGTTAAAAAAGCTTGCCATACATTTCAGCATACTTTAGTATATGACTAAAAAGAATGCTGGCTTCTCTGACATACCACATCGTCATACAGTGTAATCCGTACTGCTTATTTTCAGCATAGTTACAAGTTACAGTAAGTAAAGTTTAATAAGTTCCATTTAGAGTAAAAAGTTACATTTAGAGTTAAAACAGTGGTGCAAGTAGGTCGTACCCGAGGCGCTGTAAAGCCTTTGTGGGCCGATGTCTGACTTACAATGTCTGTGAAGACGCCGGGCCTCATGAGGTTGATCATCTTGGCCACTTGATAGACGTCCACTGCACTTTCACTCTCCAGCTGCTGGGACAGGGTGGTGAGGCCGCACAGCATGCCCGCCGACACCGCTCCCAGCCTGGGTGAGGGAACACACAGAGAGCGAGAGAGAATTTGCATTTACGATCGATGCTGGCAAAGCAAAGCAGCTTAGCTAGTTAGCTAGTTATTTTAAATTGCTATGCTAGATCAGATCATCTCCTTGGATTTAATTTAAATTTTGAAATAGAAAGTGAATGGTTTACCAATGCCAATTAGTATGGTTACCTATAGACATTATGGGAGTGAGTTAAAGAGTCAACTTGCGTCACTCACTCAAATAACACCTGTCATATATATATATATATATATATATATATATATATATATATATATATATATATATATATATATATATATATATATATATATATACAATATAATTAATGACATTTGTTTTCATATTGTTTGTGTTAGTACTTTGATGATGAAACAAAAGTCTATGATACTGTATCACAATAAGGCCCTCTGATATTGAAGGTGCAATAGACAACTTTTCAACTTTCCTTCCTTCATTTTCATACCCGATGGCGGTCTGTATTGCATAGTGATATGGAGGCTAAATGCCCATGGTGACCATGGAAAGTTGAGCAAGTGCAGACTGGAGACTTGAGTGAGAGCGACAGAGAAATCTGAGCGTAATGAACAAGAGTTTGTGAAAGGGCATATGAGTATTGCATGTTAATGTGGGTAATAGCAAACAAGCAAATACATTTATTGTGGCCAGAATAGATTTTTGTTTGTTCAAATAATTTATGTTCTTGCAAAATATATTTTTTTGTGCTCAAAATCTGATCGCTCGCTCAGCAATGGGGCACAAATATAACGGCATAATTTGAGAAACGTCCTGTTCCTAGTCGCTTATGATACAGCCAAAAGTGCTCATTTGCAGATGTGTAAAAGAGTCAATAAAACCTGATAAAATGCATGGTTTGTGATATTATTATAATTATATTTTAAGAATCTTATGTATTCATATATACTGTATATAAAGACTGACTATATTTTGAGCTGCTCATTTTAGAAAAAACAAGTTAAACAGGTTGTTTAATGCTTAAACGTTGCCCCATTACACTGCATGTAAGCACAGTGAGAATCTGCAGCAAAACTATAAGTTTCTCAAGAGTAAAGTTCAGCGGGGTTGTGCTATGAACAGTTGGGAATTATGAGAACCAAAATTTCAACAAGGCCCAGGTTGAAACATACCAAATTCATCCTTTAAGTCGAAAAAAAAAAATAGCTTTTCTATCACAACAGTGAGTCATTTGGAATAAATCTAAATATGATGTGAAAATCCTGATATGTATGGGAGAACTGGATATAAATGACTTTTAACGTGTTCAAATATATAGCCGTTGTTAAGATAACGCCCAAATAAACAGGCTCTTAAAGTGACTTCAGCTAGACTCAGCCCCTTTCTATCAGTTGAAAGTAGCAATAACAGCCATCACGGTGCTATAAAAAAAGACTTTCAGTGCCATCTTCCTTGTCCTTCCCCTTTGCAATTGCTGTTATTAGTCAGTGTCACTGGCATCTTTACCTCTTTTTCGGGGGGAAAAAGTGTATAGGGTATGGACATCACTGACTACACTACGGTACATGGTTGATAGTATACCTGACAAAATGTATATGGGGCGACACAAGTATTTCAGGGTACAAAGTCGTATATTGTTGAACAACGGTAAGTACATTAAACGTCATTCAAATGAGATGAGAAGATCTTTACTCCTTGCACCTTTCTAACGGCAAGTTACAGGGATTCCCTTGCGTAGTCCACGCAATAGATATACAAAACCAAGACCAAATAACTGCTCTCTGGATACAGCTTAGGGCTGTATCCTGATAGATGCATTGAGCCTCATATTTCTGTCTGAGGTTTATTGAAGGGACCAGTATTGTGGGTGTGGTGGCTCAATATGGGAGTGGGAGATCCTTGTACATGAGAAATCTCACCTTTTAAATGACCCAAAATCAAAGAGGTGTCATTAGGTTTCAAATCTTCCACGACCCTTCAAGGAATGCAGGGTCGCTATTACAGTTCGGGGGGGTGAGGGGGGGTGTACATCAGCTAACGACCTCTTCTTACTGAATGACGAGTGCCAAGACAATTAGGGTACCCTTCTAGATGAAAAACCCTTCAGTGTCCGCAAGCTGGAGGCACCGTAGCAACCAGACGAAGGGCTCAATTACTAACTCAATTGTTGAGGACACGACAAGCAAATCTGCATTATTCAATGAATAAACATGAGCAAAGCTGGTGGATTAGAAAGTGGTTCAAGAGCATTAAGGTGTGTCAACACTAAATACATCATCATTATATTGAATTGGGCAGTTCGCTTGTGGTACCTGCTTGAAGGATGGGGGTGGGTACTTAGAAGTCACCCTTCAGTGGCTGGTAGGTTATAGGTAAAGTGTGGACCATCTGGGTAGTTGCAGGCTACATCCTTGCCTTGCTCTCTGAAAACATTCCACAATTTTTTCGCCCGCTCGTGGTTAAGGGAATTGTTTCTATGTTGAATGGGCTTCTCTGGCACAGAGTGTTGTAGAAGTTACAGAGGGCAACTTCAGGTTTTCGTTCTATGGTACATGGTGGAGCATGGCGATTTTTCATGTTTTATGGACTTGTTTTCCAGCCTCTGATCGAAGAAGTGAGCAGGAGAAGTGAGCCAAGCCGGCCAAGATTTATAGCTTGTGGTCAATTTGTGTGTTTAACAAAACCAATTTTGTCTCCAAAAACTAACAAAGAAAAGCTACTTCAAGTCACATTACCAAACAAACATGTCTACAAGTTTGCAGTTGGCAAACTTAAAGCACGCCACTGTAAAAAAAATCCTCTCAATGTGGATATGACTCAGCTTCTGAAGTGCCATCAGCCAGCACTTCTGCTTTCATAGAGGGTTGGTTGCATAGGATAAGTGTGAGTAATGAGCGGGGTCACTGACTCGTCATGTACGATGGTGGGGCCGTCGCGTGTGGAGGCCTCCTCCTTGATGACGTTGATCAATTCAAAGGCGCTGCTGATGGGAGCGTCGGGGTTGGGCCACTTGGGGCACAGGAAGTGGCGCACCTCCAACACATAGTCATCCTATTGGACACACAGATGGCAGGAGAAGACATTTTTTTCTTTAAATGCAATTTTGTACATCTACTTTTATTTGCTTATTCTTACCCTGTTCTTTTTTTATTTATTTTATTATTTTATTATTGTACTTTGTAAATGTATTTTGCTTGTTCGCTTTGCATTTATTGTAACAATTTGATGTAACCACCTGCATGTCCTGTATGAAAGGTGCTATACAAATAATGGTGATTATTATTACAATTTTTATAATAATAATAATAATAATAATAATTATTATTATTATTATTATTATTATATTACTCAAATGCCATTTTAGAACATTGCATGTACTGTTTCATGGCCTCACTTAAATTTTTACTAATGCAGAGTAATTAAATGTAATGAAATGAAATGAAATTCTACTTCCACCACTTACTTACACTCCAACTTTTCTAACAACTTCTACCACTAATGAGGTGTGGCTTTGCGGAGATAGGTCTGTCAGACAACTTGATGGCATCACAAGCTTCCTCGCCCTTCTGGGCTGGCGTATTTAAGCAGCCAATCCCTCTTGCCCTTCCTGCTTTGCTTCTTGTGTTGCTGCGCTCCCTTCATCTCCATATATTCTCTCTCACTCCCTCTCTGCTGATTTCTCTCGCTTTCACTCTCAACTGACCTGCGTGGCCTCAAGGATGAAGTCGTGGATGCTGATCTGCTCCTCACTGGACAGACACAGTCGATCTTTACTGATGAGGGTGACAGTGAAGGCCTCGCAGTTCATGGCCTCCTCCCTACTGGGCCAGTACACAAACTCATCTTCTGCCTGGGGAGGGGAGGGGAGGGGAGGGGAGGGGAGGGGAGGTTAGGGTTAGTACTCAAGATCTTTAGTACTCATTTTAACCACCCCACTCTTAATACGGCAGGCATTTCACTAACGGCACACACACTCTCACTCCTGGTGCAACAATATTAACACATAAAAGTAATAACAATCCATCATAACACATGTAAAATGGCTAACTAACACTAACAACGGCATAACAATTAATATTACTGTAACTAAGAACAACAACACAATCCCCTTCCCCAACAACCCCAAAACACACAATAAACAAAGCATGCTGGGAAATCTCCGCCCCACCTCTATTCCCCAACACGCTACAATAAATAGGCTTAATATATATATATATATATATTCTTTAAAATATATGGTTACATATACAGTATATGAAGTCATTTAATTAACAGATATATGGTTTCTATTATAGATGTATATATACTGTATATATTTATGCATGTGTGTGCGTGCGTGCGTCTGTGTGTGGGTGTGTATTTTGCTCACCAGGCCTTGGTTGGCAGGCAGCATGACAATGATCTGTGCATTGTGGTCCCAGATCATTCTCCAGAAGTCTTTGGTGGTGTGAGGCAAAGGATGCTGGGTAATGATGAACTCATTGCTCCGGGAGTAACCCTGCCGGATTTCACCATGAAATAGACAATGGGTTGATAAATGTTTTGAATTATAATAAAGTATTATAAAGGAGTATAAAGTATATTATTATTATTATTATTATTATTATTATTAATAATAATAATAATAATAATAATAATAATAATAATAATTATACATATACATATACATAATATGTTTAAGTATATGAACAAACAAACTTCTGCACCTATATGTATATGTATATTATACATAAACATATAGGTGCAGAAGTTTGTTTGTTCTAATACATAAACATATAGGTGCAGAAGTTTGTTTGTTCTAATACATAAACATATAGGTGCAGAAGTTTGTTTGTTCCAATACATAAACATATAGGTGCAGAAGTTTGTTTGTTCCAATACATAAACATATAGGTGCAGAAGTTTTTTTTGTTCCAGCCTGCTTACAGCGTAATTCTATGATCCTGTGGTGTTTGCGACTGTGGGTGAGTTTCCTATGGTTATCATTCTAGAGTAGGGCTGCACGATTATGGCTAAAATGATAATGATGATTATCTATGTCAATATTGTGAGCACGATTATATATAACGATTATTAATCCATTTTGGGGAACATAATTATTTTATGACACTTTATAAATCAACAGAAAGCTGCCTTCACAATAATAACGTATTTTATAAACAAATAAATATTTACATAAACTAAGGTAAGTGGTTTAACCGACTTCAATTTTAGAGGATATAAAATGAAATAAATTGTGTGTAGTGGGCTACATATTATTATTGTAATTGTGACAAATCTTTGAAGCATCTGGAAGTGAACCCAAAAACACAAAAAGTATGGAAATATTTCAAAACCCATGCGCAATAAATACATGTTCCTTGTAATATAAGATAAGATAAGATAAGATAAGATAAAGCTTTATTAGTCCCACACCAGGGAAATTTACAGAAATGTACAAATATGTAATTGCTAATGGTTATTGTTACCAGTAAATATAATTCAGGAAGTTTGTATACATTAATATCTCTAGAATGTCTATAAATTCAGACGATGTTGATGTTGTTGGGTTTTTATTTTGTAGAACGTACTCTGGTGTGTGCCAGTTGTCCTCAATAGTATATATATTTATTATGTTTAATACGCTATGCTCTATTTAATCCATTTGTGTTCTGGTAATACTTCAACATTTTTTTCAAACATAATAAAGTTTAATAGTAATAAAATACCTGTCACTTTGTAACTTCATATTGTTAAGAGTTTGTATCTTATATTCCTTTAGTTAAAGTCCAATCGTGACTATATCTGTGACTGCAGTCAATTAGGTGATCTGTGTACTCATGTGTGCTGTGTGTGGTGCCATCTTGGTGAGGTGCCGATTGTTGATCACAAACTCTATCCATAATACTGAACTGATCTGGATGAAATTGTATGACGCCATGTTGGAACTGCCCCGAATACACGAGACTGCAATGCCATCATGTGACCTGTGCAAGCTGTCATTTGTGAATGCGTGTGCGTTGCGGCGATGATAAAACATTTTTACTAAATTATTCCACAATAATGGACCAATCTGGATCAAACTTGGACGACGGCATGTAGGAAATACATATTACCCTGCATACAATAAAATATTATTTTATTAATCTTGTCTGTGAGTGGGGCCAATCCATGACATCCATAGTATGGATTCCAAAGATTCCATGGACGATATGAGTGTAAGTTACATCAAAGGAGGTGAAAGAGAGCATCAAATAACAAGATAAGACAAGACACTTTATTTTATATTATATTATATTATTGCATAGATAATGCAATTTTGGCAACATTTCCAAATTTTTAGCTGTCCATCTGTCCGTCAAAATGTTCTTAATTCTGTCACCCGTAGATTTTTTTGGACCGTTTTCTGACAGCTTTGAACCACAGAACTTTCTCTTTGTTTCTTTCCATCCAGGGGGGAGCTATAACAGGCACTGACCATGATGTAGGAGGCATTAATGTAGTCAGTTCCTTTAATACCGGGCAATGGTGCCAGTCCCACCCTCGCTCGCTCCGCTGGTCAGAGGGGGAAGAATTGAGAAAGAGAGAGAGAGAGAGAGAGAGAGAGACATGGTTATTGGTTGAAGAGATATACTGTGGTTATTTAAAATTAACTGCATTTAATGTGATGATGGACCACGTTAAATAATATATATAAATGGACTTTGTTTTTAAAATGATTCAGTTGGCTCTTGGAAATATGTCTCACACATTTTCAAAATTTGAAGATCATTTTTTATCACAATATTTTCATCCTTTTCTTTTTTCTTGTTATTTTTAATATTTTCCCAATTGTTGTATTTTTGTTCTTTTTTTGTTCTTCCTTCTTTTTGGCAGCGTATTTGAATAGACACGGAAAACCTATCTAGTCGCAAAAAAAGACACATTCAATTATTTGCCTTCTCCATACATACACACAATTCATAAGGCTATGTTGTCATTTTAGTTGATTAATTTTAAGTGTGAATTATCATTTATAGTGGCCATTTTAATCATTACTGTTGGAGGTAGTTCAAGTCATTACATTTGTGTTCAATGAATGAGGTGACTTACACGGCACAACCGAAGAGTTTCGATTCTTCTCCTTGTTGCACTCTTTCTGAGCATTGAAACATTCAACAAATCTGGCATTGCACTGTGTTACCAACTGAAAAGCAAAATGAAGACAGAGATTAGGAGAGAGTATCAACAGCAATGGCGATGAAATAATAATTTAGTTTTATAATAATTTTTATTTTATTATTCATGTTATTAGGATGATCTTTTTTCATGTTCATATTGATAAACATCATAATGGAGTGACCAATGGCGCTTAAATTTAGCTTTTGTACTGTTCACCGAGGTTGCGCTATGAATGTAACTCTGTCAAAAATGTTGTCCATTATTTGATTTTTATCAGTTTGTCTCGTAAGCCTCAATATGTGACGTTGATCATGAGACTATGCAGTCAGAAAACAATAAATGAGGTTGCAGAGCTAGCAACCGTACCACACTTCCTCACCCTTATGGGCTGGCCTATTTAAGCATCCAATCCCTCTTGCCCTTCCTGCTTTGCTTCCTTCTTTGCTGCCGGCTTTGTTTGCTGTGTTGCTGCACTCCCTTCACCCCCTCTGCATCTACCTGTTGAGCTCTACTCTTCTATCATATGGGGGTTAGGGTTAGGGTTAGGATGGTTCAAGCTCATCACTACAATATTTCTACCTCATTAAGCATGCCTATGTTTTCGCTAAATCTTGCCAGGAGTGATGAGCAGTAGAGCCCAGATAACCAAACTCACAACGATGTCAAATAAATTAAGTTAAATTTAAGAGTAAATGAAATCTAAGAGTTGTCTATCAGAATTGTTTTATTAACAGAAAGCCCTTAACACCATAAATGATATAAACATCATAATCAAGAGTAATTTTTAATCACTACATATAACGTACTGTATGTAAGATATACTTGTATGTTTTTATTTAAGTATTTAAAGGTTTAATTTAAAGATATAAAAAATGTTTTTGGTGATGTATAAATATGGTATGTCTGACTGTATAGGGCAGTATAGGGCAAGGTTCTTTTTTCTGTTCACTGGATGGGTGAGCTGCATAACTCCAACTCCCTTTAATATTACAGTCACCGGTGTTACCTGACAAGTTTGACTTTGAGACATTGAAAAAAGGTCTTCGCCCAGGCCACGGTTGTCACCGACTATGCATTTATTAATTATCGTTAAGGTTGCGTTTTTCTTTTTTTTACAAATACAACAGGCTGCACCTCCTGGAATAGAAAAAAAACACATGTTCTCTCGACAAGAAATAATGAGCATTAATGAATTACCATGGCAATCAAGGCTTTTGCTTTGGCTCACACTCTCCTCAATCTGCTCCAAAACCAGGGACTCAATCAAGTCTGGTTTGTTGTGAGAATAATGGCAGCAATTTAATATTCCCCAATGTCGCCAAATACACCCAGCTGCCAACCACTGCCCTTTGTCACAACGGAAAAAGTTCTAGTGTCTGTAGCTTTGGCTGCACAGAATACCAAAATGGTATTTTAATAGTGACAAAGAGAAAAAGAGGGAAAGAGAAAAAAGAGAGAGAGAGAGAAAGAGAGAAAGAGAGAGATAGAACTATTGTTCTACTACATGTTCCTGCATCGCAGTTCCCACTCTGGACCTTGGATGACCTCCAAGGAAGGCCGAGTGAGGCGGATTGCAGGGTTCCCACAGAAAAAAACAACAAGAACAAAAAACATGAATGAATTGTGGCAGAGAGAGAGAGAGAGCGAGAGAGAGAGAGAGAGAGAGAGAGAGGTACTGCGATGACACATGCTGCTTTCAAGCCACTTCAGGCTGCCTGCATGGTGAAAATGATTATCTTTATGATCATAAATAGCTTTAGCCATTGAAACTACACCAACATTGCCAACATGTGACTGCTCCTTCTCCACCAGGCTTCTTAGCCTCAGTAGCAGATGCTGGCCTTGTAATGCTGGTCATTTGATACCTAAATATTCATCCATGCTTGTGCAAACTAAAATAAAACCAGTATATTATCGATATATAATGTGTATATATATATATATATATATATATATATATATATATATATATATATATATAAACAGTATATGAATCCCAGGAATTCCCAGGAAACAACAGCACTCTTTGCTCACCTTGAACTGTTTGTCGAGTCGCATCCGACCGCTGCGCCCCGGCGTTAGGATGCGGTTGACGTAGCTGTGCAGCTGGGAGGCTGCCACTTCTGTCTCCTTCCCCAAGATGGCCTCCACCAAGGCGTCATGAATGAAGATGTACTGCTCCTACATAAGCAAGTCCATGCACCGAGGAGTCAGCATCAGAACACACACATGCATAGAAGTGAATGTTCCTGTGGGATTGTCGGGGACATGGGTGTTTGAAGTGCAACTTCAAGTGAAGATAGCGCTGTTGGTGGTAATCATCCTAGAGGTTGAAAACTAGAAACAGGAAGCTTTGCCGCATCCTATTGGCATCCTACTACAGCCAGCTTTATGCTTCGATGGTTTCCGCTCTGTGACAATTGCAAAAAATTGTTTAAAATGAAATGCGATATTGTATGTGATATGTATTTTTTTTAACATGTTTTGAAAAGTAAGACACTGACAATGACAATGTGAGCTTAACATGTGTTTTTTGGAAGCCTAAAAGGCCTTTGCCCCATTGGACTGCATTTAAGTACAACAAGAAGCTGCAGTAGTGCGTTTCTCAATATTAAAGCGTGCAGTGAACTTCTGTTCCAAACAGTTAAAAATGATGGGAACCTATATTTCAATAAGGCCTGGGTTGAAAAATTGCAAGACCATCCTTTAAGAAAGTTGCAAAGTGAGTCCCAAAGTGTCTTTTGAAAGTTGAACATTTTGTTTTTTAAAGTTATTATCTTTATTTTCCGCTCTGTGTCGGAGACATACGCATGCACACACACACACACACACACACACACACACACACACACACACACACACACATACACACACACACACACCTCAGTCTGGACTAAGTAGTTGCGTTGTGTGCGGATGTGTTTGAGGAAGCCAAGTATGTTGACTGCGCTTTTGTCCTTGATCTGCTGCAGCATGCTGTCGATGACTATGTAGGTCCCCGTACGACCCACTCCAGCACTGCAACACACAACACACAAACAACAACAACATCAATGGCATGCAATCAATTGATAAAAAAAACCCAAAAAACTAGAATTCAGTAAAGTAATTGGACCTCATTCATTAACATGGGAGTAGAATTGCTCTTTACTTTATGTTGTATTCAAGATGTGTGCCAGCAATTTGGAATTAGCATAATAGCACGCCCTGATTTCTCCCCATAAGTAAGTTCCTTGAACTGGCTCAGAGATAGAGAAGTGGATGGGGCCAACCTGTATCACGCACTGAGAAAGTGAACCATGGAACCAAGGTAAACAAAATAAAAAACTTTATATAAGACAAAGAAATGATTAGTAGAAACTTGATTAGTAGAAATGATTGTTTCAGAAGTTGAAGCCAGAAAATGGATGACGCTTTGATGCGCAAGCGGGTGTAACCTGCTTCGCAAAACATGATGGGCATCCTAGCAATGTATCTCTTCTGTCTGCTGCTCTTCGTTATAAAGGAATTTGATTTGTTTTATACATTATAATATATATAATTGTATACATATGATTTATAAATAATATTATATACTGTATATGCATGGCATGGCATGGCATGGCATGGTGTAAGCGCCCATTTCGCTCTGAAATGTTTCCTGGTAGTCAACAGTGTAGAAGACAAGAACATGAGGTATTTTTGCATGTTATAGTGTATACATTTTATAATATTGTATATTTTCCCACTTTTACAAATTGTGGCTCTAATATGTCAATTACATGTTATTAACATTCGTCTTCATCATTTTCTCGATGTCTGAGGCCTTTGTGATTTGTGCAGATAAGTAGTCTGAAACATTTCTAACTTGTACAATCAGTAGGAACAAACTCAACTCAGAACCTATTGATGACATTTTGCTTCAAATGTGCATATGCACGATTTAAGCACAGATTTGTGCGGCACTTTCTTCATGAATGCGGTATATCATTTCAAGCTGTGAAATCTGCTGATCTAAGTATTAAAAATATTTAAAAAATATGGAGCCATTTTTTCCCCCAAGTTATAATAAGGAATAGGTCATTTTTCATCAAGGTTCTTGTTTAATGTATTTATTTTCTCAGTGACTTTCAAGGATATGACCAAACTTTTGTGCTCATAAAGTATCTGGCGATAAACAAGTATCAAATTCATGGACTGCATATGTAAGCATAGGTATACAATTTGAAAGTGAAATGCTTTGTACTGTAGGGGAGGTCATTTGATTTGCATACTTTGTCCTTTGATGAATCGATTAAGGACAGGTGCCCGATTTCGACGTGGGCCTCTGTAAACTTTGTGTTTCCATGCCTAATGAGAAGCAACTTGTCAGCCAGCCAGTGGCTCTGGAAACTCGATTAACCGGAACCATCATTGTGGTTACCAATTAATAATCCAAGCTAGGGCGGGCTAATGGGCACATTTAAAGGTATGTATATGCTTGTGGCAGGCCAAGGGGGTGTGGTCAAGCCACCGCTGCAGACAGGCGGTGCAGGATCCCATCCCGAGGCCGCTCGGCTGCTGCGGATCGGGCAAATCAACGGAGGGACACGACTGATTCGTCCGATCCTAAACCAGGAAGTAATATCAAGTCTGTTGTCCACGCAGTGAAGAACGGCGTGCTTGTGGGACATGGTGCGGACTGGGCCAGACGAGCACTCTACCCAAGCTGCCGGACACGTCACCGTGGGAGCGCATCTAAGTCCCTCTCTAGTGTTTTCATTCTTTCATTCAGACATTTTTATTATTTGCCTGCTAGCCTTTAAGTTGTCTATTTTGCCCAACCTGCACTGTTTCACCTCCGCCTGCATCCTCTCTCTCATTCTGGGCCAGAACACACCTCTATAAGTAACGACTTAACAAGATGGAGCAGCGCGAGGCAGAATCCTGGACGCCTTCCCTCTTGGAACAGATGGTGGCGGCCCCAGTTCTGGGAACCAGGGGGTGCTCGGAGGCTCCGGGAGAGCCAACAGGCCATCCAGGTCCTCCTCCATCCAGGTCCTCCTCCTCCTCCCTGCACCAGATCGTCGAGGTGGCGGCCACCAAACAGTTCGTGGACAATCTCCCATCCTGCGCCGCTAGATGGGTCCGTTGCCACCAGCCAGCCTCCCTCCAAGCCGCCATAGCCCTCGCTGAGGACCACACCGAGGCCTACGCTCACACCGCTGCCTACCGCACCGGACCGGAGAGGGGCCCACTGAGGGAGCTGCGGGACGCCGACCATCGGGAACCGCTGAGGGGCCTGCGCCTAGATCCAGCGTGGGAGTCATCGTGGGACCGGCCAGTACCAGCGCCGTGGCCCTGGCGGCCATCACCATCCTCCTCCCATTCGGGGCCCCAAGAGGGGCCCAACTCCCGCCCTTTCCCCCACCAGAAGAGGGAGGACCACTGGAGGGAGACCACCTCCTACCCCGCGACCTCTGGACCACCGGAAGCTGGGCAGACACCTGGGCAGGTATGCTGTAGATGCGGGCGACCTAACTGCGACTTCCAAGACTGCCCAATCATGGAGGTTGGCCAGGTCGTTCGGGTCGCCGGTCTGCCGAATCCCTCCCCGGTCAAGAAGGGGCCTACTGTGTGCTGGTAAGGTTACAAGGGGGTAGACATCGGGCTTTCCTGGACTTGGGCTGTTCGCAGACGATGAATCAGCAACACCTTGGTTCAACCGGGTTGGTAGAGGCATCCTGGTAGAGGCATCCTGGGTGGATATTTGTTGTGTGCATGGGGGTATTCACACATATGCGATAGTGCAGCTCGAAATTCGCTATAAGGGGAAAAAGAATATGGTAAAGGCTACAGTCAGTTCTCGCCTGTCGCACGCCCTGATTTTGGGTACACATCGGCCGGGTTTCAATGTCTTAATGAGAGGAGCAGGGGGGTGCGCTCACTGTCTTTAGGTATATGTGAGTGTTGCCTGGCGCACGGGGTGGAGGTCACCAGAGCGGGGGAGCCCCAGTTGGGAACACCCCATCCATCCCATGGAGGATTTTCCTCTGGAACAATCACGGGACGATACGCTTCGTGGGGCTTTGAGCAGGTAGATAAAATCTATGGCGTGTTGGTTCGCCCAGATGCTGCGCTCACTCAACCGTATTTCGTGGTGATTAGGAATAAATTATATCAAGTAAACCGTGACGCTCAGTCGGGAGAAGAGGTTACCCAATCGTTAGTCCCTAAAAGCCGTCAGGGCTTAGTCTTCCAGGCTGCTCATTATATGGCCGGTCACTTAGGATACGAGAACACATTAGAGTGGATAATAGCCCGTTTATAATGGCCTGGCATCTGGGCGGATGTGTGGCGACGCTGTGCTGCCTGACCGGAGTGCCAGCTGGTGAATCCACCGGCTATTCCGAGAGCGCCGTTGAGGCCCATCCCCTTAGTCGAGACGGCGTTTGAGACAATCGCAATGGATCTCATCGGGCCATTAGACCGCAGTACTCAAGGATATCGATTTGTGTTAGTCCTAGTGGACTACACTACCCGATTCCCAGTAGCAGAGCCGCTGCGCAGTATTACGGCCAAAAATGTGGTGCAGGAGGTTTCAGGTCATCTCTCAGGTCGGGATTCCCAAGGAAATCTTGACCAAACAGGGCACTTTGTTTATGTCACGCACACTGCGCAAACTGAAAGCAAAGCTACACATGTTAGGGCAGGAAGCACGGGAGAACTTGCTACAGGGTCCAGGAACGTCAGCGCCGCCTGTACGACAGGGAGGCTCGATAAGACAAGGTGTTAGTACTGCTCCCTGTGTCCAGCTTGAAATTACTGACCAAGTGGAAAGGGCCCTTCGTGGTCTCACGACGCGTGGGGGAGGTCGATTATGAAGTGAAATGCACAAACGGGGGTTCCGGTTCTGCGTAGATTAACGGAAAGTAAACGCGGTGTCAAAGTTTGATGCCTACCTGATGCCCCGCATCAACAACCTTCTTTACTGGTTAGGTATGGCTCGTGTTTTTACGAAACTGGATTTAACCAAGGGCGACTGGCAGATTCCCTCGTCCCACAATCCAAGGAAAAATCGGCCTTGTCCACTCCGCAAGGCCTTTACCAGTTTTGTGTGCTTCCGTTTGGATTGTTTGGTGCCCCCGCGACCATTCAGAGACTCATGGCTTGCAGCATTTGCCACTGCATACTTATACGACTAGATTCTTCATAGCGATACGTGGGAGCGGCATCTGCAGCATGTGGACGTGGTGCAAGCATCCCTGAGAAGTGCGGGGCTCACCGCGAACCCAAAGAAGTGTGCCACGGACCACCACGATTGTGAACACGCCGATACCCAAGACTAAGAAGAAGGTAAAGCAATTTTTGGGCTGGCAATGTACTATAAAAGGTTTGTGCCAGAATTTTGCGGCACTGTCCAGCCCCTTGACCTACCTAACTCAAAAAGGTGCTCCAGATCCGGTCCAGTGGTTAGAGCCGTGCCAGCAGGCATTTGTCAGATTAAAGGCAGCTCTCTGTGGGGAGCCTGTACTAAATAGCCTTAACTTTGGGGGGGGGGGACAGCACTCCGGCCTAAGTGCGACGATGGGGGTTTGTGGCAGGCTAAGGGGACGTGGTCAAGCCACCGCTGCAGACAGGAGGTGCAGGCTCCCATCCTGGGGCTGCTCAGCTTCTGCAGATCGGGCGAATCAATGGAGGGTCTCCGCTGATTCGTCCGATCCTAAACCAGGATGTAATATAGAGTTTGTTGTCCCTGCAGGGAGGAACGGCGCCGTGCTTGCAGGACATGGTGCAAACCAGGCGAGACGAGCACGCTACCAAAGCCGCCGGACACGTCACGGCAGGAGCACCTAAGCGCCGATCTAGCAGACGTTTTCATTATTTTCCTGCGAGCCTTTAAGTTGTCCTTTTGGTCCACATGCCTCCTCGCTCTCATTTCTTGGCCCTGGGACAGTCGACCAAGTTATATAATAAAAAAGTGATGCACTGTGTCTTTGACAGCATGTGTTTAAGGAGCAGCTTATGTGTGCCACAAGTTTTTCGTTGTAATAGGGAACATTGCAGTGACCCTGACCCTGATTCTGAGAGACAACATTGACATACTTATATGTAATTTTATCTCATTTTATAAGTAAAATTGACGGACTCAATAACAAGGCAGTGCTGGGGTGCAAAAATATAAGTATATATTTGTGGCATTATAATAAGAAAAAACATGGTAATTAAATAACACCATAGCGCATGATTGAGAGAAATTTAAGGCGTTGATCGCTGTATTTTAAGAGCTCATTATTGTCATGGCAGTAAAGTCCTAAACTCGATTTAAATAATAAAATAATAAGCTGAGGAACAATCGTGATCCTTCATGATCTCAATTGATGACCCCAAATCTGAAAACGAGTATAATATTCAGCATTTTTATTAAATGCAACTTGCTTGTTTGATTTTTTTCTTCTACTTTTATTAGCGTATTCTTACTCTGTTTTTTTATTTTATTTTATTCTTTATCGTACTTTGTAGAATGCAGAAATGCATTTTGCTTGTTTGCTTTCCTTTTATTGTCACTATCTGACAGCCTTATTTTCATATAAAGCACTTTGAGTTATATGTTGTGTATTGAAGGTGCAATAAAAATAAAGGATTTGATTAGCGGCTGGACCCCTATTGTTTTTTCTCAAATTGTATTATTTTTAATCTTGTTGGCGTTTTTCAGGCTAAAAGTATCTGAAACACGGTAACTGCCGTACCCACAGACATGGTTGAGGTCTCGTTAGAACCAGGGTGTTTCAGGTGTCTTGATCAATATTGATTTACATTTGGAGCAGAAATGAGTGTAAAACTGTTGCAATTTTACCGGAAGTAGAAGAACGTTAGAGCGATTTGATTTGTTTCAGGACAGGGCGGTTTGAGACATCATCATCCTAAGTTATATATGTTAATATAAGTGCAAGCTTTGTCTCTTGGAAGTCATTCGCATCCAGCGACCTGCACTCTGTTGACTGCATAGTGTTTTCTACACATAGACCAGTGATACTCAATCTGTGGCTTGGGAGCTGAATGTGGCTCTTTTATGAATAGTTGGGGCTCTTTAAAGTGTTAGATAAAATAAAATTAAAACATTCTAAAGGAGTATTTCAAAGAATTTTGTCTGAAATATTGTCTGGAATGTAATGGGAAACTGAATTTCCCATTAACACATCAACCAACCTATGACGGCTTCGAGAGAGAGCACAATTTTTCCTGGTAGTGATCAATGATCTGTTAACTGAGTGATCAATGGCTGATCACCTGGTTTGTAATTGTATTATTATTTATTTGTATTTCATTATATTATAACCATATATAAGTAATAACCTGGAGCCACAACTCATCACCGGACCAACTGTGCCACGTGAGACCACCATGACCAAATCCTCCATCAGCTTCCATGCTACAAACACCACAACAGCCTCCATGCAATTAATAAATAGAAGAACAATTTTTATAGCAATCCACATTTTTTATTTAAGCCACTAATTTAAGTGCGATATTCCAGAGAATACGGCATCTACTGTGGCAGTGCAAAAACCCAGCAGTTGCAGCAGATGCGCAAGAGAGTCTGCTCATCGCTTTCGCTACGTAACTTCCGGTTTGCCGTCTACCATAATACATGTGAATGCAGCACAACCTATTCGAGTGCTCGGTTTGCAGTGTGCTCGAGAATCCATGTGACAGTGGGAAAACAATCTTACTTGACACCACGCCATGGCCATGGTTTAACGAAAGCTCAAGCTTTTAATAACTTTTCATCGTTAAGCTTTTATATATACTGACCAAGTTTCAGGTGGCTCTGATTATGTAGCAAGAAGCTGGTAATAAAAACATGGTAATAATAATATGGTAATGGTAATAATAATAAATTGCAATTATTGCATACATCATGCTTTTCATTCCTTAATTAAATATTACTAGTAGCCTTATTCTAAAAGGCATAATAGTTTGATAGAGGAAAGGGATGTCTCAGAAATTTGGCTCTTGCGAAGATATTGTGTTGTTAATGTGGCTCCTGAGCTGGAAAAGAAAGGTTGAGTACCACTGGCGTAGAAAGACAATCCAAGGCAATGCTCCGCTTAATGGAAACTCGGAAAACCGTAACTACTGCTGCGTTTTCACACTGCAGGAAGTTTGAAGAACCTTTGGAGGAACCGTCCCCTTTGTGTCCGCACTGCATGATCCAGGAATGATCGTAATTGTTAAAATACTGTTCTTGAGGGACATCAGTGACATAAGTGCATGGAGATCATGACAGGTTTTCCTCAGTGCGATGGACACTTGGAAACCGGTAATACGTACCAAACATGACTAAACTGGAGCCTGTAGATCGCTGCTTGCAGCTATACTTATACTTCATGATTATTATTATTACTATTATTATTATTATTATTATTATTATTATAAGTGACGGAAAAAGAGGGTAAACGACTAACACAACGGGTTCTCAGTCAACTATGTCACTGATATGTCAGCTGTTCTATGGATCTGTATGGGGTCCATGTTGCTTCCTTAAAACAACAACAGAAAGTTAAGAAAATTTAAAAACGTATCAATATCCAACGCTGGTGAAGGTGGAGCTTTCTGTTGTTGCCCCTAATTCCACTCAGACTTTGGACCTTATAAAGACCTTAAATATTAAAATGTGATATAGAGATGTGTGAGATAAACAACATTAGATGTATTTTTGCTTCCTCAAAATCTGTAGGGAACTCAATTCACTGAATGTTCATTAGTAATTTCCTCTGCACAGCAAATCCATGAAGTATCGATTTTGATGCTCGCTGGAGAATTTAATTCAGCAGAAATCTTCAGGATTAACTTGGGTTCCAGTCTAAATAAAATGAACCGATGCGTATTTTCAATGTAATCTGGGTTTTACATGCTCAGTTAGTAAACAGAATATTCCCCGATGGCAGAAATACATTACTGGCTAATTGCATCATGCACCGCTAATGAACCTTTGGGAAGAGAAAAACGAGCCACGAGCCACAAATGGAGCAATTCCTCTGTAATTTGAGGAGCATCTTGGACACAGAGCTTCTGAAGCCGATTAGAGCTCTTTTTTATTATTTTTATTCACACAATGTTTTTCAGGAAAAAAAAGGGCAGAGTTCGGATAAATGACGTAAATAGTGTTGGGTCTTCTGACGTTTTCCTCTGACAAAAATGATCGTTTATCATTAATAGCTCTGTTCAAAAGATGGGTGAGTGAGTGAAGAATTTTTTATTATTATTATTATTTGTCCGTCATTGTGCTGTTCAGAATACTCTCCTCTTGCATCGCTCATTTTTTTTCAGATTTTGCTTGATTAATTAGGAAGTCTGTGTTTTAATTTGAAAAGATGCCATTAAATTATATTATTTGATTTAAAATATACTTCCTTATTAATTTATTGATTATTTTTTTTATTTACAATTTCAATTCAAAGACATAAACTTATCCCATCCCCTCCCATCCCATGCAACGTTCCGTTCATGTGTGTGTTTGTGTGATCGGATTTGCTTCCCACACCATTCCTCCGATCGTCTCCAAACTTTGCCAAAATACTGTTCAGGGGTCTGGCCTTTGGATACGGTGTTTTTTATTTCATTTACATAAACTAATTAAAAAATAATTTGTTAGCATTACTAATTCATGATGTGGAATCTTGAACTGATGTCACAAAGAAGAAGGACGAAAGGGAGGAGCAAAGGCAGGAAGGAGAGAAGGAGGAAGAAGGAGGGAGTGAGGAAAGAATAAAGCAAGGTTGGATGGAAAGACAAAGGGAAGGAAGGGGGGAAGAAGGAAGGAAGGACAAGGGAGGAAGGAGGGGGGGAAGGGCAGAAGAAGAAAAGGGAGAGAGGGAGTAAGGAAGGAGGGAGAGAGTAAAGGAAGGAGGAAAGGAAATAAGGGACGAGCAAAGGAAAAATGGGAGAAGGGAAGTAAGGAAAGAGGTAATGAAGGAGGAAAGGGAGGAGGAGAGGCGGGAAGGAAGGGATGAAGGAATGAAAAAAAGAAGGAGGAAGAAGAGAAGAATGGAGTAGGAAAGAAAGGGAGCAAGTAAAGATGGAAGGAGGGAAGGAATCAGAAGGGAGTAAGGAAGGACTGAGGAGGAAGGAGGGAGGGAGGAAGGAAGGAAAAAGGGAAGACAAAAAAAAACCCAACAGTGATCTACAGCCACGATGCACTCGTAGATATAAACATTTCCCTGAAAGAACAACTTTGGGACATTTTATCCATGGATCCAGAGTCGCCCCCAGAGATTTTACGCTTTCAACAACAAGAACAACAAGAACAACAAGAACAAGAACAACAACAACAATGGAGCCGCTGTTCCACGGGTGGGCCCACGGAGGAAGCACCACGGTAAATGTGAGAGCATTCGGATCGGAATGAGGACACAACCTTACCCGCCACCTCTGCCAAGCATCATTCTTGCCAATGTCCAGTCCCTGGAGAACAAGATGGATGACCTTCGAGCGAGGATTACATTCCAATGGAATACGAGAAACTGTTGCGTCCTCTGCCTGACGGAAACATGGCTGAACCCGCTGGTGCCCGATGAAGCCATTCGTCCAGCTGAGTCCTTCTCCATGTTCCGCGCTGACAGGTCGGAGGAGTAGGGGAAATCCAAGGGTGGAGGCGTCTGCCTCATGATAAACAGCCGCGGTAATCCCAACAACACCAAGACTCTCTCCCACTCCTGCTCACCAATCCTGGAACAGCTGACCGTTTCATGATGTCCATTCTCCCTCCCCCGGGAATTCAGCACAGACATCATCACATGTTACATTACGCCGCAAGTGGACACCGACACAGCACTATCCGACCGACAGTGGACAGACAGTGGAGCGACAGATGGAGCAACAGGACACTAGACGCTTGTGGCAGGGGCTGCAAACTATTAAGAAATACAACAGCAGCTCCTCCCTAGCCACGAGTGTGGACGCCTCCAGTTAGCCCCAGTGTTCACTTGGATATTCAATGCCTCCTTGGCCGAGTCGGTGGTCCCTTCCTGCTTCAAGAAGTCCACTGTCATTCCTATCCCGAAGATCGCCTCTCCTGCCTGCCTCAATGACTACTGACTACCGTGCCCCTCCCCTTGGTGGTCTTGAAGTGCTTCGAGAGGCTGATTAAGGATTACTAGATCATTAAGGACAAACAGAACCACAGACGACATGGTCTCCCAGGTACTGCACACAACGCTCACACACCTGGATGGCCGGAAGGGGGCCTATGTGAGATCGCTGTTCATCGACTATAGTTCAGCTTTCAATACCATAGTCCCACCAGACCGGCTGTAAAGCTGCGGGAGCTAGGACTGAACACTCCACTGTGTGCCTTGATCCTGGACTTCCTCACAGTCTGACCCCAGGTGGTTAGGGTGGGGAGGCACATGTCCCGCTCCCTCACCCGGAACACAGGATCCCCCCAGGGCTGTGTCCTCAGCCCCCTACTGTACTCCTTGTACACACGTGAAAAAAACAAACAAAAAAAAAAAAAGTACACACATGACTGTGTGGCCAGGTCCAGCTCCAACATCATCATCAAGTTTGCCGACGACACTGTCATTGTGGGCCTGATCAAGAAGATGATGAGAAGGCCTACCGCAAGGAGCTGGTTGACCTGTCACTCTGGTGCCAGGACAACAGCCTCCTCCTGAACGTCAGCAAAACGTCCAGTGGTCGAATTGGTTCGTTCCAGCCGAATGTACCACTGGAACTACCCTCCTCTCCCTGCAGAACTTATACCCCAGGAGGTGATATAATCCACAGGGTTATTTTAACCCTGTGGATTATATCTTTATTATATATATCTTTATTTAAGTAATTTCCCCCTGGGATTATTAAAGTATTTCTGATTCTGATTCTGATTCTGATTCTGATTAATTAGTATTTGCTCTTAATAACTTAATTGGAGTTAGGAGAACATTTTTTTTCCCAATCTTAGGCAGGTTTTGAATCATGCATCGACTGCACTTTGTTGTGGCTGTTAAGGCATCTTCAGGGCAATTCATTTTTTATTTTTTAATAAGGATAATTTGATGTGCAAATTTGCAACACGTCCTTATTCATCCATGAATGAATGATACAAGAGGGGACCTTTTAGTATTGTAGTATATATATATATATATATATATATATATATATATATATATATATAAATATATAGTATATATAATACACAAACACACACACACACACACACACACACACACACACACACACACACACACACACACACACACACACACACACACACATATATACTACTCACAAAAAGTTAGGGATATTCGGCTTATGGGTGAAATTTCAGGATATACCTTAAATGCACTATAACCTTTACAGGTGAACTTAATTTGACCTTCTCTAAACTTTAAATGCACATGTCCAACTGTTCAATGTTTCAGTACTTTTTGCACAACTTGCTATTCTCTAACAAGGAGCTGAACGGCAAAATCCACAACAGGTGTTTGATCCATGAATCGACCAATACATTTCCTGGTTCAATTAGAATTGGTATTTAAACAGTCCTCTTCATCATGCTGTTCACATTTTGACATCATGAGACCAAGACGACACCTAACAATTGATCAACAGTATCTCGCCATTGTAGGCTTCAAACAGGATGTTCTAATAGGAAAGTGGCCACTGAGCTTAGAGTGTCACAGAGTGTCATCGGCAGGTTGCAACAGAGATACAGAGAGACTAGAAGAATCCCAGAAAGGCGCTGTTTCTGTGAACTTCATTGTGAACAGTGCCCTGCGGAACCGGATGATGAATGCCACTCAACTCCAGGCACATTTAAGGGAGGTGAGAGGCACCCAAGTGTCACGTCAGACCATTCGAAACTGTTTACATCAGCGTGGTCTACGTGCTAGACAACCTGCAAGGGTACCTGACAACACCACCAGGCACAGGCATCATCGTCTTGCATGGGCTAGGGAGCATTTACACTGGACGAGGAACCAGTGGGCCTCAGTGCTGTTCTCTGATGAAAGTCGATTCACGTTGAGCAGAAATGATGGCCGCCAACGATGTTGGAGATGTCAAGGAGAGCGCTATGCACCAGCCACTGTTGTCACCAGACGAGCCTTTGGTGGTGGTGGTGTTACAGTGTGGGCAGGTGTGTCTAGTCAATACAGAACTGCCCTACACTTTGTGAATGGTACAGTGACAAGCCCATACTACCTGAATAACATCATTAATCCAGTCATTGTGCCCCTGCATGAACAACACAGGCCTAATTTCATCTTCATGGACGACAATGCTCCAGCTCATCGAGGTCACATCATTGGGGAACGGCTGCTGGAGACTGGGGCACCTCAAATGGAGTGGCCTGCACTTTCTCCAGACCTGAATCCCATAGAAAACCTATGGGATCAGCTGAGTCGCCGTGTAGAGGCTCGTAACTCTGTACCCCAGAACCTCAATGACCTGAGGGCCGCCCTTCAGGAAGAAGTGGGGTGCCATGCCTCAGCAGACAATAAGTCGACTTGTGAACAGCATGAGACATCGTTGTCAAGCTGTAATTGATGCTTAAGGGCACATGACAAGTTATTGAGACTTTAACATTTTTTGTTGTGGTATACCCACCACTGTTGTTGGCTTTTGTTTCAATAAATTGTTTGAGATGATCACCATTGCATGCTTCTACTTAAATGCCCTACTTTCACGATATAATATCACTGTAGTGTGAACTTTTTACATTTTCCAAAAATTTCACCTGAAAGCCAAATATCCCTAACTTTTTGTGAGTAGTGTATATTTATATATGTATACTATGTATAGTAAGTGTATAGCGATTGGGAAGGAGTTTAAAGATAGTGCAGGGATGTTACCTGCAGTGGACCAGCATAGGACCCATGTCGGGGATCTGCCCGGCGGAGGACCTGCGCACAAACGTCAGGACTGGTAGGGTGTACTCGGGGACACCCATATCCGGCCACTGGGTGTAATGGTACTGCACCACAGTCCGCTCACTCTGCGCCCGACCCTTTTGGTTACCTTTCGCACCCTAGTGGAAACAGATGGTGGGGTTGGGTGACCGATTGAAGATGGCGTTGACCAATTGAAGATTGATTTGGGAGCACCCAGACACAGGACATTGATATAAGCAGACATTGTGACTATCTATCCATCAATCAATCAATCAATCTATCTATCTATCTATCTATCTATCTATCTATCTATCTATCTATCTATCTATCTATCTATCTATCTATCTATCTATCTATCAACAGTAACAAGAAGTGCTTCCTATCCAGGAAAGAAGTCCAGAGTCCCCCACCTCACACACACACACACACACAGACACGCACCTTTTTGACTTTAGTGTTGCGCAGAGTGAATCGGCGGACAGTGTAGCAGGCGTGCACTTTAGTGCTTTTCAGAGTCACTACCAGATTGCCGTACTCTTCACTGTTCTCTGTTGGCCAGTACTGATCGCATTTTCTCTGTAGAGCAAAAACACACCCCCACATCCCCCCCCACACACACACACACACACACACACACACACACATAGTTACAAATCTATGACACTGCCATGTACAGTATGTTTTACAACATTTGATACTGTGAGTGCTGCTGTGTTTTCATGGCATTGCGTTTGCACTTGTATGTATATGTTTGCAGAGAATGTGCGTGTGTTTGTGTGTTTTCGCACATACTCTGCCTTTCTCAACTAAGTTGGTGATCATTACGATAATGCAGGTGTTTTGCTCCCACACCATTCGCCAAAAGTCCTCAAAGGTGGACTTAAGAGGACCCTGAGCTGCGATATAGGCTTTGGGCTTGTTATAACCCTAATAGATGAAATGAGAGAGAGACACTGATACAGTGAAACAATATTAGGCTCACACACGGTAACACAAACAGCTGACCCCATGGAGACACTCACATCCACATAGTTTGCATTGATATAGTCGGTATGTTTGGAGTCCTTCCCAGCCAGTGGTCGCAGCTTCACCCGACTATGGTCATCTAGGGAGAAAAAAATAGTTTAAGCAATGTGTTTGAGTTAGTATTTATCATACAGCTGTTATTTTGCTCCAAGAGGGAGTTCAGTGATTCAATTATACTGAAGTTTTTATAGTAATAGTAGTAATTCAACATAACTAACCAATCAGGATGCAGTAAACTCCCCAGTTAATGGGCGAAACAGGTAACCTGCTGGACAGGCTTGTGAGCCATTCATCCAAAAACACATTTTTTGCCAAAAACGCAGACTTGTCAGCCAGTGTTGCAGACTTTGACTTAATTCTTCAAAGAGCATAGCTTGTCGTAATGAGAAGCAGTCTCCGACTCTCTCTGGTAGTGTGCTGATGTACTCACAGGCCACGATGTTGATGTATCTGTTCTTGTGCTTGTTATCAGGGTGGTTGGAATGTTCTGATGTGATCTTCATGTCTGCAGTGCACCGCTGTACCTCCTGGGTGGGGGTAGAAAACACACATGGAAGCGTTTCTTTCTCTCAACCTTTAAAGTAGATTACTTAATTACTTATAAATCGACTCTGTACTTAGGGTAAGAGTTAGGAATTTTCATATGTATGTATGCCAGTCAGATTGATGCAGAGCTATTGTTAGTGGTGCATGGGTTGGCACCAGCGGCTCCACATAAACCAACCATGTGCAATGTCACTTTATTGCCCAAACTACTATTTAAATATTTGAAGTGCCACCATAAAATGCACTTGCTCCTTTCAGACCAACCCAGAGAAAACACTTTTGTGGGCACTATTTTTCTATTTCTAATGAAGACAATGAGTCATTTGTGCATACCTAAACATTGATGGTATTAACATTGCTTGAAAACAAGGGTTATTTATCATTTTTGAAAGCGATCAAAACTCAACCCATTCCAATAACATGAAGATAGCAGATCACCAAGATGTATTTCAGTTCCTCAATCGCTTACTGCTTCTCACATGCAAAAGCTGATTTCCAGGAAAAACCTGTTAGTGTGCAGAGATCATACTTCCTCTGATCATACCCTCTGTCTTCCACTCTTTTTTTTTTAAACTTTTGACCCTTGATGCTATATGCCAGTATTTAATACCTCTCTTGCTATGAAGGGCAAGATAGTGATGTATTGTGGCTATTGTGTTTCTGTCAGGGTGGGTGCAGGAGAGTTATATTTAATATCTTTTAAGACATTTTTAAGGTAAATTTGAGCAAAATTGAGGACAAAGCTTAAGGTAGAGGTAACGCATTAACTATATGATTCTATGACTTGGTACTTTAGTAAATCTAGCCACTACTTTTCAGACAGGTAAGTACAAGGATTTCCTCTGATTTATCTCCACAGACAACAGGTTCGTTTAAAGTGAGTGGGAAAATCCTAATATTATTAGGATTTTCCCAGCAGGTAATTATTATGTTCAGGTTTTTATAACATCAGAATTGTTGACTCTGAGGCTGAAGAACTTAACATTTTGACATAAGAAATATATGGATTAACAAAATCTGACAAAATGTTCATGTTGAAATTAAGCTTACCTCATGAATTCAAGCATTTTTTTTTTTTCTTTTCATCGCAAAACGTTTGCCATTTCATAACTGTTCTCCTAATGTTCAATATCCACAATGCTCCCCTCAAAAAAATTGGCAGAACTGTGCTTGCAAATGTGTGTCGCCGCTTAAGGTCCAGTATTCTGCCAAGCAAACAGCTGTTGGCCACTGAGGAAGCACATTTGGCTCGACTCTGTTCCCTTTTCTTCCGCAGCTTGTCGGACCAGCTGCCTGGATTTAAGCCCAATAAAACATGTTCAAATAGCAACTTGAGATTGGACAACATCAACATACATATAACCCAGCAATCATAATTGCATATCTGAATACGACAAAAATACCAAAGAAAAAAAACATTTTTTGAATAGTTTTATTGAATAGTTTATTTATAGTTTTTATAGTTTATGTGGAATAAGCATATAATTTTGTTATAGATTTCGATTGACTATTTTACCCAAAAATATGAAAACCATGATGGAGATTGGTTTGCCTTCGGGTATATATAGCAAATGACACCATTTTTAATTTAACGGGAGTTCTTCTTTGAACACTGGTGCATTTTCTGGGTGGCAATTTGGAGATTGCCAGACACACAGTTTGGAGGGCCCACTCTGAGGGTCTGCCCACCCCAAGGTCCCAGTCAAACTGCACTGCCTACACTGTCTACTGTATATTACCGTACTGTATATTACTTATAGTACCTTCTTTGTACGAGAAGACACACTCAAATACACAACACATAAGCATAAATACCATATAAGTTCAGAAACCAGCACCAACTATGTAGTAGAAGAGCTAAAATGGGGTAAGGTAAAGATCTCAAGGGTTTTCAAGTAGACCAACTTGTATGTTTTTTGAGGTGGGAAGGATCGGAAGACCCAGGGGAAACCCAGGCGGGAGACACGGGGAGAATAGGACCTGCGATTGGAATGCACCAGGATTTCTGGTGGTGCTGGGGAGATCAGAACGTCCACTGAATGGAGGCCTTTTTCCCTAAAGCCTAAGCCTTTGTTGGGATGCAGCTTGTTTACGTGTTCTGCCATTAACCAGTGCGCAGCACTGCACATTGGTTAATGGCAGAACAGCCATTCCCCTCGCATCGAGCTGCTGGCTAGATGCGAGGGGAAGTCAGGTCACTAGGCTGACTCTCCCTGTGCTCTACACCTTCACCGGCTGTTGCCAATTAAGCTGTATGGCCAGCGGTGGCTGGGGAGAGTTTTCTTAATGTCTGTTTTGCCTTTCAGTGAAGGGAGAGCCCGAGAAAGCGCTTGGAACACACCCCTTGAGGTCTGGCGCCAGGAAAAGTCTCGTTTTTATGACTGTTGACATTATATTATTATTATAGTGGCACCTGAACAGGGACATGAATGACGAAAGCGCGCCGGATGGAAGGGTCCCCGCTGGAGAACATGGTCGGCTGTCTGGCCAGGATGCAGGAGGTGCAGATTGCGGTCCTGCAGCAGCGGACCCAGACGCTCCTGATCGTGTCTCGTACACAGGAAGGGGAAGCCCTCCAGTCCCGGCCCCCAGTCTGGAGGCGGCCCTCGCCCTAGCGGAGGCCGCCATGGCGGCCTAACCCTAACCGAAAGCACACAATACCCCTAAGCAGTGCCGTTGTGCAATATCTCGGCAAAAAGTGTCACGCACTGTTTTAGGTCGGGGTTCAAAAAGAGATCATGACCGACCAGAACACCTCCTTTATGTGACGTACACTTAGGGTGCTATACGAGCTGTTGGTCGTCTGCTCAATTCGGACCAGTGTGTATTAACCGCAGACTGTCGGCCTTGTAGAGTGGTTCAATAAAACTTGGTTTGTAAGTGCATGACGTTAGCCGAAATTGGGAAAGTGGTTGGAGCCTCTGTTGTTTGCAGTGCAGGAGGTACCCCAGGCCTAAGTCGGGCAGTGGAGGTATGTGGCAGACAGGGGTCGTGGTCGAGCCGCTGGCTCTCTCACTGTGTTCGGCACCGTCACCAGCTGTGGCCAGCAAAGTCTTGTGTTTATGACTGCTGATATTATTATTATTTCCGCACCCTAACCCTAACCGTTTTCTGTTAAATCCTGAATAAAACCTGGCGAGCTTGTGAACTATCTCCAAACCCGTGTCTCCCTCAGTCATTCCGCGGAACCAGCGTAGCCGGCCATCTAGAAGCTCTTTTTGGAGTCACAGCACACAGAGGTTACTCTTGGGGGGCCAGGGGGATGGTAGCTCGGGCGGTAGAGCTGGTGGTCTAGTCATCTAAAGGTTGCTGGTTCGATCCCAGGCTCCTCCTGCTAGCATGCTGTAGTGTCCTTGAGCAAGACACTTAGCCCCTAAATGCTCCTGATGGCTGCGTCCATCGGTGTTTGAACAATTGTAAGTCGCTTTGGATAAAAGCGCCTGCTAAATGTAAGGTAATGTAATGTAATAATGTTGGGATGTCATGTCTTACACGGAGCCAGAGCTCCGTGTACAACTGTGGGAAATGTCATGAAACACTCGTAATATTATATAAAATATTTGCATTTTGCATGTATCATTTCACATTGGCTGTATTGGCTAATCTGAGGCACATGGTCAGAGCAATTCAATATTTTATATGTAATTTAATATTTACAGCCTTGGTTACAGCAAGTTTATGTTGCCGTGCTACAAAAACAAATTCTGTCAAATCCAACCCTTTATCTATTATTGTGTTAGCCAATATATTAACTCAATTGGTATGTTTCTATATAATACATTATTTGTTATTTAATAGACATTTTTTTTAAATGTTTGTCCTGTTGGACTGCATTTAATCAATGAAAAGCTGCAGCAGAGTGGTAAGTTCCTCAATAGTGAAGTGTTATAAAATATACAAACTAACATTTTAATAAGTCCTGGGTTGAAAAATATCAAACCTATCCTTTAATAACTTATTTTTTTACAGTATATAGCTTTCTTTAGCTGGATTGAGGGAGAATGCCTTTTATCCGCCACAAGGAAGCACACACAATTGCGTGGTAGTAAACCCACTCTTGTTCATTCTTTTATTTGTGTAAATAGCCATTATCAATAACTTAGCCGTCGCAATCTGATAAGACTGTTTGTGTGTGTACACGTGTGTGCTTCCACACTTCTAACAGGGCGCAGAGCTTCCCAGCACCATCTTCCACGACAATTAAAGGAAGACCAATTAAAAATGACCCGTATGCACACACACACACACACACACACACACACACACACACACACACACACACACACACACACACACACACAAATGCACGACAGCATTTTCAGACGTGTCAGACTGACACAGAGGGTCTTCAGCCCGTATGAAATTATTATCTATAAAGGTCCAGGTTGACTCCGTCAGAAACTCATATACAAGTAATATATATAATAATATTATATATATCATATTCAAACAAAACACATAAATGTTGCATCCTTTGTGTACCCTGTCAGGGGCGTTAACCGGGAGCCGTAAAGTTTCACTAAATGAACAACAAAAATGGTGGAAAAGGCAAAAAAGCTGGTTTTGTTAACCAGGGTAATTGGGCCCAGGATCAGTGTGGTGTACAACTGTTGCTCGTTAGACCAATCAACGAGCAACAAGTAAAAACCCCATCCCCACACACCCTTGTCATGTCATGATGTCCATCTGATTTGGGCTTGTTCCAGCTTGCCCACTCTTTACAATAAACTGGCGTGTTTTCTACTCCATCGTCTGTGTCTCTGTGTCAGAGGGCCCTGAAAATGCTACTCGGATGGCGTGTGGAAGGCGAAAATGCCACATTGATGTAATGTTAGAAATGAAAGAAAGCAAAAAAAATATGAAACATTATAATTTATTTTGTTCACATGAGACTGATTCTAACCTGTATTCCTAAAGATCAGGCCGCCAGAGGTGATGCCCCCAGCGACCATAACTTATCTCCAAACAGCCACTTCACTCAAAATAGGGATTAAAATTGCAGCTTCGTGGCTGCGAGGCTGCGGGCCCGCTGCACCGAGAAAGTCACTCACCTCAAAATCCTCAGAGAAGCCGTGCTGGTTGTTGGAGTACAGTTCCGAGACGTGCTTTATAAACTGCTTGACTGGAACGGCATCCATATCATCTGTGGAGACAGGTGCAGAAGGTTAAAAATTAAAGTGAAAATAATTCCCAGTTTTTTCCATCTTGAAATATCAGTTGAACTTGCACGCAAGCTCACATCTCCCCGGATATTTTTTCTCAGCTATAAAGAGGGCCGGCGTAAACAGTGGCGCACGATAACAATAAAAGATGCCCCACGAAGGCTCCCTCAAAAAAAAATATTTTTGTTGCTGTTGTTGTTTGTCTTTTTTTTTTCTCAGCGATGACATTGGCAACAGCAGTGGAGTGTGTGTGTGTGTGTGTGTGCGTGTGTGTGTGTGTGTGTGTGTGTGTGTGTGTGTGTGTGTGTGTGTGTGTGTGTGTGTGTGTGTGTGTGTGTGTGTGTGTGTGTGTGTGTGTGTGTTGGTGGTGGTGGTGGGGGGGCACTCAATTTACTCAGTGTGAGGGAGTGGAGGCAACATTTTCACAAAGTGGCATGCAAGTGCATCACTGACAGCCAAAAGGCCTAACTCGACCCAGATGATTAGAGTCATTTTAGTGTGTGTGTTTTGTGTGTGAAGCCATCATGCTGAGAAACAGAAATGGCTGATAACTTGTATATCGCTTCTTTCAGCTTAGTTCTCATAAAACATTTAAATGTGCATTCAAGGAGACGCACACACACAATGACATGGCACTTAAAAAACACACTTCATTTTTCCCTCCTCTGCTTGCTTTACTCAGCAAGACTCGCGCAAATGCGACAATCGCATCTCTGACGGCTCTCCAAGCAGGGAGACAGACCTTGAAAAGGCGGCAGTCTAGAAACTAGAAAACCACAGAGAAACCAATCACATCCTAATTGGGATTAAAATGGCAGCTTTGAGATATGAAGCTTT
The DNA here is from genome assembly GCF_960531495.2 of Zeus faber. Taxonomy (NCBI): domain Eukaryota; kingdom Metazoa; phylum Chordata; class Actinopteri; order Zeiformes; family Zeidae; genus Zeus; species Zeus faber. The sequence goes on from NC_137192.1 coordinate 2,160,011, forward strand.
GAATGAAACCTGAAGGTAACGGAAGTGCGTAAGAGTCTCCCTCTCTCTCTTCATGTGCCGGTCTGTTTGTATGTGTGTGTGTATGTGTGTGTGTGTGTGTGTGTGTGTGTGTGTGTGTGTGTGTGTGTGTGTGTGTGTGTGTGTGTGTGTGTGTGTTCATCAGTGTGTTTGTGTTTATGTTTGGAGGGGTCCCTGTTAACTGGTCCACAGCCTCTGGCTTTTAAATCCAGCAGAAGGCCTCAAAGAGGATTATTGGATGTATTAGGCTTACGGTCTGGCCTTATTCAGACAATGACCACAACAAACATATGGTTGTACTTTATGTTAGCATGCTCTCTGCAGATGGAGCTCTAACTGACTTATGGGTGCTTTATCTCCCCCAAAAATAATGATTTGATGAGTGCAGGTTAGTTGACTTCCTCATTTATGCCATAATCAGGTTTCGACGCCTGAGCAGATATATGGATATAAGAGACAGAATACCACCAGCATCAGTGCGGGTTGGACTGGATATCCGTGTGGATATAATTGTGCCCAAGCAAACTGGGCATCCTTTAGCTAGCTAGCTAACCTTTAACCAACTGAAATTCCCCCAAACCAGTCTGCCACACACTCTCGCAGGCCAGCCACACGGCTTCCTATCTCTGCTTGCATTCATTTTTGCAACTGTCACCAACAGGACACGGTCCCTCTAACTGCCCCTCTGAATTTCCATTCTCTACTCAGACTCCAAGCTCTGGTGCATTGACTTTGCTCCTTCACCCTCGCAGTTTGCACCACCATCACCATTGTCCTCACCATCGCCAACCAGGAGTTGACTGAGCTGACCCGGGACGTTCACCCCCCTCTATCCTTTCCTAAGAAGTAAATGTCTTACTCTGTGATTCTGCTAATATTATTTGTTCTCAATGTGTGTGTGTGGGTGTGTGTGTGTGTGTGTGTGTGTGTGTGTGTGTGTGTGTGAAGAACAGTCTTCACGGCACTTTGTTTCAATAAAAAATAAATCAAGATGGGTCCTAGATGGCATTAAAATGTGACCCACTGCGGGTTTTAGGTACATTTGCTACCCTTTAACTTTTTTATTTTTTCACACTATGTGAAAGTGGAGAATCAGAGCTTCAAAACTAGGTGCGAATTTGTGTGAATCAAGCAAATATTTTTAAAGCCATGACTTGTAAATGATGAGGTGGCGGCAAACTGTGCATCTGAGATAATCACCCTGAAAGTTTTCCCCACACTTGGCTTCATTCAGCCAGCTCCCAGAATGCAAATGGGTTTTGAGGACCAGCAAAGGCACATGGCTACTTGCCACATGGCCACTTGACACCCTGCTGAATGGGGCAATCTCTGCATTGTTCTTGTGTTTATAGAGAATGTTGAACAGTGTCATCAACACACAATATCTTTGTTTTTAAAAAAGTATTAATTTAACAGTAAGAATAAACATGCTTTATACAAGTGGAAGTATTTAGAAGTTAAAAGTGCGGACAACACAACAAAACACTGGTATCTGCACCCCTCTATGGTGAATGAGAGAACGTAATGTACAGGTTATCAATGAATGCAATAATGTAGTCTGTCAATAAATGAGTCTCTGTATATCAACATTGGTGTGTCATTAAATGTATCAATGTGCATATGTAAGTGGGGGTGGTAGCTCAGGAGGTAGAGCTGGTCGTCTAGTAATGTAAAGGTTGCTGTTCAATCCCAGGCTCCTCCTGCTAGCATGCTATAGTGTCGTTGAGCAAGACACTAAGCTCCTGATGGCTGCGTGAATAATTGTAAGTCGCTTTGGATAAAAGCGTCTGCTAAATGTTTATCCTTCTGTTTACAGAAGTGATGTCAGTTTTTGTTCTTCTTGGGTTACACCCCCCTACACAATAATGAATCCGGGTGTGTGTAAAACAAGTACCATTTAAAAGTTGAACTCTATCAAAATGGTTTCACTTTGTGACTTCACATCACATGGAATATGGAGGGATGATCTTCACCTGGATGGTCGCTTTAAAGGAAACGTGTGTGTGTGTGTGTATGTCTGTATGTGTATGTGTGTGTGTGTGCGCACCAGTCTTACCAGTTTGATCATACCCCCCCACACACATTGTCTAAATCACAAGTTAACATGTTCAAGCAACATAAAAATCGTCTCAAATGTCACAAATGTGTGTGTGCCCAATATAAACAGTATATGTGTGTGTGTGTGTGTGTGTGTGTGTGTGTGTGTGTGCATGTGCTACTGCTCCATTGCCTCTATCACTGAAACAGGAGGCTTCTGAGAGCAGCAGGTCAGCTGACCACTGAACTTTGACTCCCCCATGGGGTTAAGAATAGCCTCAACCAGGAGGTCTCTCAAAAACACTGGGAGGAAATGTTTAACTGGGTGGGAAAGAGGGAACGCAGTGCGGGTTGTTTTGCCATCATTTGTTCCTAATTAGAGTTTTGGCATCAATTGAATACATCTTTTGATGTATTATTGATTATTAGTGGATTATCAAGGCTGGACAGGATTAAGAACGAGTACATTAGAGGGACAGCTCAGGTTGGACAGTTTGGTAAAAAAGTGAGAGAGGCAAGATTGAGATGGTTTGGACACGTGTGTAGGAGAGATGAGAGTTACATTGGGAGAAGGATGCTGAAGATGGAGCGGCCAGGCAAGAGGACAAGAGGAAGGCCAAAGAGGAGGTTTATGGATGTGGTGAGGGAGGACATGCAGGCGGTTGGTGTAAGGGAGGAAGATGTGCGGAACAGAAGGTATTGGAGGCAGATGATCAGCTGTGGCAGCAGCCGAAAGAAGAAGAAGTTCTCAGTTTTATATACAATATACCTCGACGACCACTATGACATTATAAAAATAATAGCTAATTGGTGTTGGTTGTGTCAGGTGTATGCAATGAATAAAGGGATGTGCAAGGTAAGTCCAAGAGGCATCTGAAATAGGGTGTTAGCATCAGGGAACATCTCAGAAACAGAACTAAGATCCAACCCAGGCCTTATTAAAATGGTTCCCATCATTTCTAAATGTTTATACAGGTACTCCTCACCTAAAGACCGAGTTTTGTTGCTAGGACCAGGTCTATAAGCGAATTGGTCGATAAGCAAGGACCCGTGTTATTTCACGGTAAGGGGGCTTGGTGATTGCGAACACTAGTGTAGGTAATACTGAAAGACTGCGGGAACGAGACTGAGACTGAGAACCGTAATGCGCAATGAGATGCTTGATGCTGAGACGCTGCACACAGAGCGCTCACGCCAAGGTATTGTACGCAGTGCACTTACAAACTGGTCAGAGAGCTGGTCGTAAGTCCGAGCGGTCGTTAAACAGGTAGGTCGTTAGGTGAGGAGTACCTGTAGTACAACCTCATTGAATGTTTTGTTGGTAAGAAACCAGATCTATTACTGAGCTGTGGTACAGTGCCCTTCCAAGGTGCTCACCAGCCAAAAGAGCAGAAAGCGGAAGTCGAGCCAAGATATATACCCGCAGGGTGGGACGGAAGCACAGTATCATCACTTCCTCGGCCTTTCAGGTGTGAATGCAGAGCCTTTTGATTGGATTACGTGATTTGACGATCTGTCCCATGAGTAATAGATCTGGTCCCTCCTCAGGGAACCGTGGTTGCCTACGCAACCTAGATGTTTCTATGGCCGAGTAGCTGCACACAAGCCTAAGTTCACCATGCGCAATGCCAAGCGTCGGCTGGAGTGGTGAAAAGCACATTGAACTCTGGGGCAGTTGAAACACGTTCTCTGTAGTGATGAATTATACTTCACCATCTGACAGTCTGATGGACCTGAGATTGGCAGATGCCAGGCTGCCATGCCATGCCTGCCTGAATGCATAGTGCCAACTGTAAAGTTTGGTGGTGGAGGAATAATGGTATGGGCTGTTTTTCATGGTTTGATCAATTCCAATGAAGGGAAATCTTAATGTTATAGCATACAATGACATTCTAGATAACTGTGCGCTTCCAACTTTGTGGAAACATTTTAAGGGCTTTTTCTGTTTCAGCATGATAAGGCCCTGTACACAAAGCAAGGTCCATCAAGAATTTCCATAAAGCCTGAGCTCAGTGATGCCCCATGTTCTAAAATCTCGTGGAAAGCCTTCCCAAAAGAATGGAGGCTGTTGGGGCAGCAAAGGGGTCACCAACTCCATAATTCCCATGGTTTTGAAATTAAATGTTCAACAAGCACATACGGGTGTGGTGCTCCACATACTTTTGGACATGAAGTGTATGTTGGTTGAAAAAAAATGGTTGCAAATTGTCTATTTTTACCAGTTGTTTTCACAGTTGTATTAACTCTTTTGCACGCACAAATACATCATACAAGGAACATGTGATTATAATGTGTATGCTGTTTTTGAAAAGCACATTCAATAGTTAACAGTGTTCAGTAATTAATCCAAACTCAGGATGTGTCTTATAGCTTAGGAATGAAGATGCACTATTGGTGTGTCCAACAATTGAAAAGAAGGAAGAAAAAGAACAAAACAAAACAAAAGAAAAAATAACTTGTGAGAACCAGAAAGTGGCAGAATTTTTACCTGGTATAGGAATAATGGGGATGTTCTCATTGGGCACCACTCTGGGTGAATTGCTGTCCTCCACATAGAAATGGGCAGTCTGGAAGCAGCGCCTGAGAGACAGAGTGAGAGAGAGACAGGGGAAGAAAAGCTTATACATGTGATGCATCTGGCATCACATACCAGGTACTGGACATTGTCCAGCGTACTTAAGAATGTAAGTAAAAATAGTAAAGCCGCACCACTTCCAAACTTCCTTTCAAAGCATTGCAATAACTTGAGTTGATGGCAACACTGCATAGAAACTTTCACCGGCGTCTTACCATCACAATGTATTGTGGGATACCCTTGTCAGATTTGGAATATCATCTTGGTACTTTTCCAGACGTGCCAACCTTGGGAAAATATTTTGAGTAGCATAATAGTGTACCAGGGAGTCTCGGTTGTGCTTGAGTTACTGGAGCTTAAAGACTCCATCAGTTATTCACACCGTAGCCGTCTCGTAACGAGGTTAATCACATCCAATGCGAGCTACTATGGCTAACTATATACAGTATACAAATTGATCTCATTAGGATATACCCCTTGAAATGTATTATCTCGTAAAGTTACCGAACATGTTTACCAACTAGAGATGCACCGATTGCAATTGTCTGACCTGCAGATTCCGATTTCGATAACAAACACATCCCATGATCTGAATATGCTCAAGTGATTAGACAGCTGCACATACAGACTACCACTGCAATTTTCAATTACCACAATAGTGAGCTTGCTGATTTTGACAGTTTATTATTGTTAATCATTCACTAGGGAACAATAATAGAATATGAAACTGTCACTGAGTTCCAATAAAATAGAATATGGGACTGTCACAAAGTTTCAGTATAATTCAACCTGTAACTCTCCCTGGGTTTTAGTAGGACGCAACATATAACTCACATGGAAATGTCCAGCTCAAACTTCAAATGATAGTCTCTCACTTTAAGTGGCAATATAGATTTATATTATATTTATAGGGTACTTTGCAAATAAATTGCAATCATTACAGAAAAAATGAAGTAAATGGCTGACTCTTCTCGCTCTTGTTCACTGGAAGTCCTCTTTCACTCCCCGTGCATTAAACCAACTGAATCAAATCGAACGACAGGTTTTACTGAGTGACTTGTCAAGAACCAAGTCTCAAAAAATAGTCAAACTTTTCACTCTCTTTTTTTGAGTGTCAACTACGCAACTGCGTTACATTATGTTGGTATCGGGTTTGAGTATCGGAGCATTTTTTACGAGTACAGTACATGAGCACAGTATCCGCCTTAAATTTGACCGGCACAGAATCGGTAAATATATCTGACACTGATCTGCAGGTGAAAACCGACCAATTCCGTTCATGTTCCTGGGCCATCTCACGTTTAATATGTTAACATTGCGGTCACATTTTTGTGCTTTATTATAACTCTCCCACTTTCCATTTTATCTCAGCAATGCAGCGTTACACCTCGGTGGATAGTGAAGTACCACTGGATCAGTGGATGTTAAGTGAGAGGAGAGGGGTGGGTTTACAGAACCGCAAGTTGTAGCATCTGGTCCAATCCGAGGTTTGTAGCATAAACGGTACTGTTTTGTATTGATTGATTGATTGATTGATTTCCATCATAAAATTACAATTATATATATATATATATATATAATTCAAACGTTGTTTGACGTGGTTTCAGCTTGCATTTCGTACCTGCGTATTTTGACTAAGAATTGCGTAGTTGGTACACAAAATGTGTGCCGGTTGGCAGATCTGCTTCACATACTAACTGCACATGATATGGCTCGGACATACTATTTTGGCATTATTGACAGTATGCATCTGCTCATTATGGCAAATTGAAAAAAAATCAACTCATAAATTTGTTTAAGATTCACCACAACATTTAACATTGAGGGAAATCCTATATACTGTAAATGCTTTAATTAAAATTTACTAGCTGCCCATTCACCTTGTGATGTTAGTTAGTTAGTTGGCTTATATACAGTACTATGCAACGGTTTTAGTGAGTGAGGATCCTTAAAAAAAACCAATACCATGAATAGTTTTTGTTTATCAATTAACGACATACAAATTGTGGTAAAAAGAAATAACCTTAATCAAATCAATATTTGATGTGATCACCCTTTGCCTTTAAAACAGCACAAATTCTCCAAGATACACTTGCACAGTTTTTTAAGTTACTCGGCAGGTAGGTTATGCCAAGCATCTTGGAGAACTTAACTCTCTTTCTCGTTCTTCTGGGGATTTGGGTTTTCTCAATTGTTTCTTCATGTAATCCCAGACTGACTTGATGATGTTGATATCAGAACTCTGTGGGGGCCATACGTCTAAGACAAATGCTGTTGTGAAACATTGAAAGTACCTATAACTTTTGAACAGCACTGTATGTAATTTTTTTGAATTTCCATCTAAATTCCTCACATGCACACACACATACACACAGTTCAAGGACAAAGGAAGCATCTTTAAAAAAAAAAAACCCAAAGTTAATCCTACAAAGGTCCAAGGTGGATCAGTATTTTGCCAGTGGAGTTTCCAATGCACTCCATGTCCATGCACTGCAAGTCTCCGAATATGCCCAATACTACAAAAGTTTAGATTATTAACATTCCTCTATGGATGACTTCCAAATCCAAATCCAAAAATACAGTACATACATTACAAATACAGATATTTATCACTCTAAGGTTATGTACTGTATATATAACACAGACATGCAGGGGAATTGATGGCAACTTGACCGTTGTGCGGCGGTTTTACACTGAGAATCTTTGACGTGGAGCCTACGAAATTACTCAGAGAGCGCAAACAAAAATCGCCCTGTAAAAATACATGTAACAAAAGGCATATGCTGTAAATTATATGTTACATCTGACATGTGCATATATATATATACTTTATACATAATATTTTTTTTTTCTGAGTGAGATCCTCTTTTTAATGTACTGTATATATATATATATATATATATATATATATATATATATATATATATACATATACTCTGTTGCATCCATATTATTTGGGTAGAAATTTCTTAGTTTATGAACAAAGAGAAAGATAGTTTGAAAACAGAGAGGTGATGTTAATTCAGACGTGTGTGAGGGTGGGTCCTGTGTGACACGTTCCAATATTGACAACGAAGTTACTCGTGGTCACCGTGCGGGCAAAGGTGCTTCTGGTCGAGTGTGTGTTTTTGTGTGTGTGTGTGTGCCTGTGTGTGTGTGTGTGTGTGTGTGTGTGTGTGTGTGTGTGTGTGTGCGCGGGCGGGGGATCTAAGCCCTACCTGTATTTAATGCAGAGCAAGGAGCAGAAGGCGTTCATCCTATCGAACGGAGAAGAGGGAAAGAGAGAGATGGGGCGAGAGAGAGCGGGAGGCAGTCGAGAGGCACCTGCATGTTGCCACTGAGTGAAGGTGCGACAGAGAACAACAGAGGAAAGAGGGAGGAAGGGAAAGAGGGAGGAAGGGAAAGAGGGAGGAGGAGGAGTTGGCACTAGGAGTGGGATGGGGAGGGCGGTGGGGATCTTTCCTCCTCTCTTTCTCCTTCTCTTTGGTCTGTGTTGTTTTAAATCCCGCCCCCTCTCTCTCTCTCTCCGCTCTCTCTACTTTTCCCACAGAGGAAGATTGGTTGGTGGTGGTAGTGGTGGTGGTGGGAGGGCCCAGTGGACTGCTGTCAGCCAGTGGCGACACAGCAGGGGGAAGGACCAGCAGGAACACAAGGTCATGGCCCGGGCTTTGCTCCTCCAGAACAGGATTAAATTACCCAGCACGCCTCGCCTTCCACACCTGCCACCAGGCCCAAGTGTGTGTATGTGAAGTGTGTGTGCAAATGTGAGCGGGCGGGGTGTGTGGCAGGGCCTGGATGATAAGGAAGGAATTTATTCGTCATAATACTCTGTAGTATGGAATTTGACCTCTTGAATTACAGAAGTGACAAAAAATTCTTGCAAAAATGCTCTATGGAATCTGACCTCATATCATGAATTTACAAAAGTGACAAAAAATTCCACATTGACCTGTAGAGACACTGCACAAAGTTGGAAACGGTAGTTTAAAAAAGATATAAAAATAATAATAATAATACGTAACTTTTCAGACTGCTCCTCGAGAAAACACTTCCGCGGTCATGCCATTACTTGTCACAATATAATAACAACTACAATTCAATCAATAAAGTACAATTTTGCTCACAGATAACCAACAATGATTATTGATAATTTTGGCTAGCCCTAGTGTGGGGGCAGGTTGTGTGTGTATATATGTGTGTGTGTGTGTGTGTGTGTAAGTGTGTATGTGTTGGTGTGTGTGTGTGTGTGTGTGTGTAAGTTAAACTGTAGGTTGAGTAATTCACCATGTTGGTTGAGTAAGTCCCTCCAGTGGTCAAAGGCTGCCGGTGACCGCAGGCAAGACTACTTGTTTTTATTAAGTTGGGGTGGAAGTAACTAATAACTTCCGTTTACCTCAGTTCCTATAATTGAGTATTGTTTTGTTTTTCTATTAATAGGCGTTAGAATTATTTTTTCCGAATATATGATTCTACTCATACAAAACTATTCATGATGTGATTACTTATAATTATCAAGACAATGACTTCATCATTAAAAAAAAATGCAGCATTGAAATTATTGAATACATATTTAAGGCGTTTGATTATATCTGATGCAATTTTCGGCTAACTCTTTGAAATATCCAGACACGGAGATGTAAATATGTGAACAAAGTTTCAAGATTTATCAACTCTTACCCCTGGGCCACACCAGAAGCGACACATCAGCGTCATGGCAACGCTTCAGATACGCTGCCGTCACAAAAGCGTCACGAAAGCGGCATACAGCGAGGCTCCTAAACCCCTCGAGTTTTTTTACGCCTAGGTTCTATTTTTCCGGATGTAAACGTTTACTGGAGCATAGATTCCCATAGAGGTCCATTCAAAAGATGTATTAAGTGAAAATATTTAGTTACCAAGGCTGGTATGGATCAACCACATATATAAAATCACTGATGTGCATTCCTAACGTGGACTACTGAGTTAAATTAACAAACAGATTTTCCCCCACAACAAATTAAACCTCACTGAAAATATTATCATTCCCGCAGGAAAACCAATATCACGGACAGGAATAGACTTTATATTTTACTTCATACTTGGGAAGTAGATTTATAAACTTTAATGGTCTGGTATACCGTACATGTCAGCACCACAGAAGTGGGACAGTCTACTTGCTGCTTGGAGTCAACTACATGTGGGCTCTAGTCGAATTGACTTGTCAAGCAATAGATTTTTGTAGTAGAGAAATCTGTCAATTTATTTATAAGGTATTATTAAGCTATGATTGTTTTATCAAATGAACAAGAATATATCCATTGCATGTTTCTCTTCATCCCCCCGAAGAATCGCCACCTTACCGCGGTGGAGGGGTTTGTGCGTCCCTGTGACCCTGGGAGCTGTGTTGTCGGGGGCATTAGCCCCTGGTAGGGTCTCCCAAGGCAGAGTGGTCCCAGGGGAGGGACCAGACAAAGAGCGATTCAAAGGACCCCAATGTAAAAACACCAAAGGCAATATGGTACCTCGCCCGGAATAGGGAAACCTGGGCCCCCTCCTGGAGCCAGACCTGGGAGGGGAGCTTGCCGGTGAGCGTCTGGTGGCCGGGCCTTGACCCATGGGGCTCGGCTGGGCATAGCCCGAAGAAACATCATGGAGCCTCCACCATGTGGTCCCACCACCTGCAGGGATAGGCGTTGGGGTCGGGTGCAAGGCAAGGGCCTGGGTTTGCTGATCCTCAGCATCGCAGACTAGTTCTAGGGACGTAGAATGTCACCTCTCTGGTGGGGAAGGAGCCGGAGCTGGTGCGGAAGGTGGCACGGTACTAACTAAATATAGTTGGGCTCACCTCTACGCACAGCACTGGCTCTGGAACCAAACTCCTGGAGAGGGGCTGGACTCTCTCCTATTCTGGAGTTGCCCAGGGTGAGAGGGGCCGGGCAGGTGTGGGGATACTCATGAGCCACCGGCTGAGTGCTGCTATGTTTGAGTTCTCCCCAGTGAATGAGAGGCTCGCCTCTATGCGACTACAAGTTTTAAAGGGGAAAGCTCTGACTGTTGTGTGTGCTTATGCACCGAACACCAGTTGAGAGTATTCGGCCTTCTTGGAGTCTCTGGGTGGTGTCCTGGAAGGGGCTCAGCCTAGGGACTCTATAGTTCTACTGGGAGACATCAACGCTCACGTGGGCAATGATGGAGAAACCTCGAAGGGGGTAAGTGGGAGGAACGGCCTGCCTGATCTGAATCAGAGTGGTGCTTTGTTATTGGACTTCTGTGTTAGTCATGGATTGGCCATAATGAACACCAAGTTCGAGCATAGGGTGGCTCATAAGTGTACGTGGTACCAGACCACCCTAGATCAAAGATCAATGATCGACTTTGTGGTAGTGTCATCAGATCTGTGGCCGTATGTCTTGGACACTCGGGTCAAGAGAGGAGCAGAGCTGTCAACTGATTATCACCTGGTGGTGAGTTGGATCAGATAGCGGGGGAGGTTGCCAGACAGACCTGGTAAACCCAAATGTGTAGTGAGGGTGAACTGGGCCCCTGTCCGCGAGGTCAACAATTTCCACCTCTGGAAGAATTTTTCGCACATCACAGGGGAGGTTGGGGACATGGAAGCCGAGTTGGTCTTGTTCAAAACCTCCATTGCAGAGGGGGCTGCTAGGAGCTGTGGTCAGAAGGCAGTCGGTGCCTGTCGTGGCGGTAACCCAAGAACCCGTTAGTGGACACCAGCGGTGAAGGAAGCCGTCAAGCTGAAGAAGGAGGCCTTTCTGGTTTGGCTGGCCCCCTGAGTACTCCCGAGGCAGCAGACAGGTACCGGCAGGCTAGTAGGGCTGTGGCTTCGGGGGTCACTGAAGCAAAAAGTGGGGGTGTGTGAGGAGTTCGGGGAGGCTAGGGAGAAGGACTTTCGGTTGGCCTCAAGGAAGTTCTGGCAAACTGTTCGGTGACTCAGAAAGGAAAGCAAGGCTTGGCTCAGGCTGTGTTCAGCCGGGGAGAAGAACTGCTGACCCGGACTGGGGATATTGTCGGTCGCTAGAAAGAGCACTTTGAGGAACTCCTGAACCTGACCAATATGTCCTCAGGGGAAGAGACAGAGTCTGAAGACTCAGGGGGAGTCTCGTCCATATGCCTGGCATAGGTCTCTGAGACAGTTAAAAAGCTCCTCGGGGGCAAGGCGCTGGGGGTGGATCAGATTTGCCCTGAGATGCTGAAGGCTCTGGACATTGTTGGGCTGTCTTGGTTGACCCGCCTCTTCTGTGTCGCGTAGATGTCGGGTACAGTACTTGTGGAGTGGCTGACCAGGGTGGTGGTTCCCATTCTTAAAAAGGGGGACCAGAGGGTGTGCTCCAATTATAGGGGTATCACACTGCTCAGCCTCCCTGGGAAATTTCACTCCAGGGTGCTGGAAAGGAGGCTCCAGCCGATTGTCAAACCTCAGATTCAGGAGGAGTAATGCGGATTCCGTCCTGGACGTGGAACAGTGGACCAGCTCTTTCCCCTTGCAGGGTTGCTGGGGGGGTCGGGGGAGTTTGCCCATCCAGTCTACATATGTTTTGTGGACCTGGAGAAGGCTTCCCCCTTCCCGTCCCTTGGGGGATCCTGTGGGGGGTACTGAGGGAGTATGGGGTACTTGGGCCGTTGGTACGAGCCATCCGGGCCTTGTACAACCAAAGTGAGAGCTGTGTTCGTATTCTCAGCACAAAGTCAATCAGGTTCTCAGTGGGTGTTGGACTCCGCCAAGGTTGCCCCTTGTCCTCGATTCTGTTTGTGATATTCATTGACAGGATCTCAAGGCACAGCCGAGGTGAGGAGAGTGTCCGGTTTGGGAACCTCAGAATTGCATCTCTGCTTTTTGCAGATGATGTGGTTTTCTTGGCTTCATCAGACCCTGACCTCCAGCATGCACTGGCACGGTTTTCAGCTGAGTGTGACGCGGTTGAGAGTTGACAGTCAGCACCTCCAAGTCTGAGGCCATGAGAGGCGGATCGGTGCAGCGTCAGCAGTGATGCGAGCGTTGTACCGGACCGTTGTGGTGAAGAGGGAGCTGAGCTGGAAGGCAAAGCTCTCAATTTACCAGTCCATCTACGTCCCAACCCTCACCTATGGTGATGAGCTTTAGTGACTGAAAGAACGAGATTGTGAATACAAGCAGCTGAAATGAGTTTCCTCCATAGGGTGGTTGGGCTCAGCCTTAGAGATAGGGTGAGGAGCTCGGATATCCAGAGGGAGCTCGGAGTAGAGCTACTCCTTTGCATCGAAAGGACCCTGTTGGGGTGGTTTGGACATCTGATCAGGATGCCTCCTGGGCGCCTTACTTTGGGGATTTCCGGGCACGTTCAACTGGTAGGCGACCACGGGGTAGACCTAGAACACGCTGGAAGGATTACATATCCCAGCTGGCCTGGGAACGCCTCGGGGTTCCCCAGGAGGAACTGGAAAATGTTGCCGGGGAGAAGGGGGCCTGGAGCTCCTTGCTCATCCTGCTGCCACCGTGACCCAGCCCCGGATAAGCGGAGGAAAATGGATGGATGGATGGATGGTTTATCTTCATTTAAGAATTGAACCACAAATAACTAATAACAAAAAATGATCAAAAAACACTTTATAACAGAAACAGCTCAATAAATACACATTTATAGATTATGGAAATCTCATGCATCCTCCTCTGGTTAATGGGACGAACCCGCCACCACTGCCATCCCTGGCTTTTCCCTCTGACCCACAGAGAAGAACCAGCACCACCTTCCACAATAGCCACAATGTATTTATGGATTATTAATTATTCCAGCAATAAAATGCTTTGTATTTAAGCCAGAAGCTGCTGTGTGAAATATTAACAATAAACACTAAACTCACAAACAGAGTTTGTTAATAAACAAACAGACTCCAAATGAAAATAAAATTAAAGGTTGAAAATGAAAGCAAAGATTCACTTACCCATTGAAAGTTGAAAAATTTCACAATTTGAAGTTTAAAGACTAGAGAATGCTGCTTACATGAGCGCGTCGTAGACAGAATGAAGTCAGACCCGGAAGAAATTGGGGAATTGTCAAATGACGCAACACTTTTGTGGTGACACGTGTTGGTGACCTGTCGCTAATGATGTCACTTGACATTTCACTGCTTATATGTATGAATGTATGTTTATGTATGTGACGAATAAACCTCTTGAATCTCTTCCGTGTGGCCCAGAGTTAAGACCCCATTTACACCTGCCATTAGCAGGTCTTTGGTGATCTGATCACAAATGAACAGCTTGAAAGCCAGTAGTAATTCCACCCAATGTGACCTCAATCCGGTTTGAGATCCAATCGCTCATAACGCATTCGGAGGTGCGCATATGGCCACGTACTTTTAGTAGTGTAAACACAAATATGTCCTGGGCCACATTGAAAGACTGTCTACTCAACTTAAGTCCTCTGCGTAAGCAAATGTATGTACTCAACAGCGTCTTATTCAAGGCTGGTCGGGAAATTGATAAAGTCTATTATTTCCAAGTAAAGTATTTACACAAAAGCATGCAGTTTTTCCTAAATTATAGTAAAATAGCAACTGAAAGTCACGGGGAGACATGCATGACGCAGCATGGACAGGTTTTCTAATCCGTTCATCCCATTACAAAGGGCACGGTGGCACAGTACTTACACTGCTGCCTCATAGAAAGCCTGTAATTGGCTTATCTCCCAATTACATTACAGGCCTTTCTGTGTGGGTTTTGCATTTGCCCACATGGGTCTCCTCCAACATAAAAACATGACCCCAATTAAAAGCATGCAAAACACTTTACTGTCCTATTCCTGACCAGGACATGATTTCACACCTGGAATTGGTCCCTGATCACTGACTGCTCCTGGGTGGCCCTGGAGGAAGGACGGCTGGAATGGGAGAAACGCAGAGGCAAATTTTCTCCAGCTACCACTCCCTGCGTATTTTTGTGGTCATCACCACTCCATGCATGCGTGTGTTGAATGCAGTTGCTTCTGTGAGACGAATAATAAATGATTCTTCTTATTATTCTTCTTCTTCTCAGTGACAGACAGTAAGATGACAGTAAGCACAATGGCCAACACAAGTGAAAGGCTTTGTCTAGACTGGCCAAGCTTTCAACTGAGAAATGTCTCACCTGGGATATAAACATGACTTTAATTAACAAATGATGGAGAAATGTGTTGGATGAATGTACGGGGAGGGCAAAGTTTATTTAGAAGTAGTGGGCTGGGACATCCATCCTTTTTTCCCAAAGTGTGCAACGTCTAATTTTTGGGGAACCAACTGCTTTTAGTTTACCTTCACACTGGTGTTTGCTGACTGTGTTGGAATTGAGCTGGCTAGGTGCTGTAATTTAGTAAAAAAGGGTACACTATCTTTGCTGAGATCATGTAATCCAATCGAAACACTCTGCATTCACACATGAAAGGCAGAGGAAGTGATGCTGAGCATGTGTCCTCTTTTCTTACTTTGCATAAGAAGAATTCACATGAGATCTTGTATTTCCACAACCACCATCGGTCTGCACCGCGTGCCTGGATAGGCAGAACGCCGAGGTGGCACTCCTTGAGGATGCCTTGGAGTGTTCACCAGTCCCTGTCTACTGTCAGGAGAGCGGTGGCACGCTGGCGCGGGGAGGACACAGACTAAGGAGCATTGTCGGAGGACGAGCCCGCTAGCATTATCACAGGAGCTGGTCCTGTTCACGCTGCCACTCCTCCTGGTGCTATCCTGACACCTCCGTTGGTCTCCTTCCCAAGTTATATCCCGGAGGAACCGCAGCAGGGGATATGCTTTGAGGCTGAGACGGAGTCGTTGGACTCGGACAAGCCGGGCGAGTCTGAGAGCCTCCCCAGCTTCCGGGTGAGCTCCAGGCACCAGCTCCCCACCACAGCAGTCCTGGACATGGCTGTGTCCATGCTGGACAGGGAGTTCTATGTTGGAGCCCCCCACCAGGACACACCGACCATCCCACTCTTTCACAAGGTACACACAGAGCTGACGAAGGTTTGGGAGAATCACTTTTCGGCTCACACACTGGTCAGGTGATTTGAGGCCTCCCCGCCGAGGAGGAGAATAAGAGCCGGGTGGCTCATCAGTCCTGGATCCCCTGCACGGCTTCCTCCCAGTAAGGTGGTAGACACACGGCAGAGACAAAGCTGCAGAGAGGGGAAGGGGGCAGCAGGACAGCTGCGGAGAATTTTTATCAGAGCATGTCACCCATGAGGCATCAATTGGCCATGAGCGGGCACGCGCCTGACCCATCGAGTGCCGCGCCTGTGGGGTGCCCGATGGGTGAGCGCGTACACATCAGAACCGTGGATCCACTGGTTGAACCGGATTGCGCACTACATCGGCGCATTCACAGAACACTCAAGTTTGAAGCTCGGAATTGACGCATGTGCACGACAAGTCCATGGATCCGGAGGATGGTCACCGAGGGCTACATCATCCAGTTGTCCATCCCTCGACCGCTTTCAGGGGCAAGGTTGAATCTGTGGACCCGAAAGGTACAGATTCTAGCAGAGAAATAGATTCTCTGCTAGAGCGATACAGAGCATGCCAGCGGAGGGAGGTGCTAGGACACTACGGCAGATACTTCATGAGCCCAAAAAGAGATGGGAACTTTCGCTTGAACCATCTGATGAAAATTTTATTTTAAATGCTGGCACACATCAAGTCATGAGGTTTATTCAACCAAATAACTGTTTTGTGAAGTTAGGTCTGAAAGACGCATAATTTCAAATCTCTATCCAACCCCGTACAGTAAGTACCTACGCTTTGCCTTTCAGGGGAGAGCCTTTGAGTTCCTCATATTCCCATTTAGTCTCTCTCTAGCCACATGGGTCTTCACAAAATGTGTGTAAACGGTGATAGCACCACTACACCAGTAGAAGGTGAGAATGCACAACTACCTGGACGACTGGGTCATCTGCAGCCAGATCAACCCTTTCTTACCTGGAGGTCTGGACTTCACTGTCAACATGTAGAAAAGCGTATTGATTCCCAGCCAATACACCCCTTTTCAGGCCATGGAATTGGACTCGGTTTCTATGATGGTCCGCCTTGCCCCAACCAGGGCTCAGGACATCAAGTCATGTGCATCACAGTTCAGATCCGGACAGTTACTATCGTGTCATAAACTACTGGGCATGATGGCGTCAGCAGCCGTGGCGCTACCACTCAGCATGCTGCGAGCCAGGATGTTTTATTGGTGGTGTACGACCAAGCCTCATCACCCAGTGAAAGACAAGCACCGCAGGGTGACGGTGTCACCGAGGTGCAAGAGGGCCTTGTCAATGTGGAGAAGTGCACAGTTCCAGGATCAACACTGGGGAGCATTTATATCACCATAACCACCACGGAGTGAGGAGCCGTCTACAATGGCGCAACAGCCAACGGGGGGTGGACGATAACACAGGCGAAGAACCAGATAAATGTGCTAGAGCTGCACATGGTGCTATTAGCTATTAACTCTTCAGTACCTCCTGCCAGCCCTCAGAGCCGACATGTTCTGATAACATGTCGACGATTGCATACATCAATCGCCAGTGCAGGTTCCTGTCCCTCCCCCTGTGTCATATGGCAAACTGTTTACTGCTCTATAAGTAGCTGAACTTCCTCTCCTTCCGGATGGTCCACATCCCTGGCTACCTCAACCATGGTGCGAACATGATGTCCAGAGGGAACTCCTGGGCTGCAGACTGGTGGCTTCACCCCCAGGTGGTGGGAGACATCTGGAGGCAGATCTGCCAGGCGGAGGTGGACCTGTTTACATCACTAAAGACAATGCAGTGCCCGTTATGGTACTTGCTGTTGGGGGGATTCTAAAATTAAGTTGAAAAAACCTTTCTAGAAGGAAAATTTTTCCAGATTCGTGTTCCTTTGTGGGGATTTTTTTTTATCTCTCAACGTATTTTCAAAGCTGAGTTTGATATATAAATAGCAGATAAATGTTAAACTGTGCAGTGCATTGCACTGCTGCCTCACAGCAAGAAGGTCCTGGGTTCGATTCCCGCCTGGGGCGCTGTTGGCACCGTGCTCCGGCGGGTTATCTCCCAAATAGGAGCCTTTCTGTGTGGAGTTTGCATGTTCTCCCCGTGCTCACATGGGGTTTCCTCCACCTCACGTCAGTAAGGACCCCCACCAAAAACATGCACCCATCATCGTCTGACCAGCGATGGACACTTATCACCTGGTCCCCGGGCACGTCCACGTATGCTGCCCACTGCTCCTGGCTGTGGCCCCGGAGGAAGGACAAGCCAGGATGGGTCAAATGCAGAGGAGCCATTTCACCGGCCACCATCAAGCATGTGCGTGTGTGTGTGTGTGCAAGCATGTGTTGTAGTGTGGTGTGTTGCGTGACAAATAAAGACTCTTTCTTTCTTTCACATCCAATTGTTACATTTATTAATAGAATACACCGCGCTCTCGGTGCCCAGGGCACTTGCGCTGGGGGGGCAGGCTGTGGATGGGGGGGCCGTCTGCCGCCCTCTGTTCTGTGGTCCACATGCTGGTGGCTGGGGACTGACCAGGGGCCTGATGCGCTTCGCCTATCTCTCCCAGTGCCAAAACTCATACTCAGTACATACACCACACAATAGGCCTAGGGTTTGTGGGATGGGTGAGGTGCAAGCTATGGATGTTGCGGGCGGCCTGCAATCTTGCCCGTTACGCTCCTGTCCCGACGTGCTTCTCGTCCGTCCCGCAAATTTTAATTCCACTCATATTAACTTAGAACACATACAATCGCAAACCAATCCTACTCCGAAAAACACTCCACCAGACCAGGGCCTGCAGGGCAGGAGGGGTGCGAGTGATTCGGGTTAGACTTGCTTAGAGGACTCGCACCCCCACACCCCAGAATTCTAACTGCAATCGCCAACAGCACACATTGAGCACTGGGGTTTTCCGGAATGGCACGACGCTGGCAGGTTGGTGTGGGGGCATGGTTGGCCCAGCCGGGTGGGCCCCTGCCAGCTGAGCTCGAGTCCTGGCAGCTTGAGCCTGGTGGTTTCTGGTGTGCTGCGACCTGGCAGGGCTGCGGAAGGCGGGCTGTGGCCTCCTTCCAGGGCCCCTGGGGGGCCGCTTGCTGTTGTGGGTGTGGGTTGGGGTGTGGGTGGCGGCTATTGGCCTTTGCTCCTGCTGCGCGGCTTCTCTGTGGCGGGTGCCTCAGGTGCTGGGGGTGGTGGAAGGCCCATATATCTGGCAGCCTGCTGGCATCGGTGGGGGGAGGGGCTAAAATTCGGGTGCCCTGGGCTGAGCATACTCGGCTACATGGATGGGCCCTCTGGGTTAGCGGCCTGGTGGGACGTATGGTTGGCTGTCGTGGGGTGGGCCTCGCTCTTGCACAAGGCGCATGCCCATGGGGTGGGCATGGGGGTCCTGCTGGCTCGCCTGCGGGGCGGGCGGTTAGGGCGGGGTGTCGGTCTGTCGGCGTGGTGCCTGACTCTGGGTCTGCAGTCCATGCCTGGTGCCAGCAGCCCGGGCTCTACGCCTGAGGCTGCATCATTTTCCTGCACATTGGGGTGGGTTGTATCTGTGCGCCTCAGGGTGCGGTGTCTCCTCGCGCTCCCTGGGACTGGGTTGTGTGCTCTGGCTTTCCTGCGGCCCTGGGGCTCAGGGGTGGCTACGGGGCCCTTTCAGCTGCTTGGAAGCGCCATGACATATACACTATACGACTTTATACACCAGAACCAATTGGGATAAGTCCTGTACACTCACCGGTGGACACTTCACACACACACACACACACACACACACATACAGGCGGTTTCATCACAGACGCTGTTTTAAATGCACCTCAGCAACCTCCTGGTTGCATCCCTCTCCTTTTCCCTCACACACTCCCTCATTTACTGCCATAACTATGACATGAAGAGGCCATATGCCCAATTGCTGTTACAGTTTTCCTGGGCCTAATTAACTCTGTTTTTTCGATACATGTTTTCTGATGGTTGTGTTTTTCCATATACATGTTGTTGTTTGGTTTGTTGGTTTGTTGTTTGTTTATTTGTCTCTGTGAAGACAAACTACTAGTTAGTTGTTTATAGACCAAAACATGGTAAAATAGTTCACTAAAAAGGGGGATTGATTGTGGTTATGCAAAAAAAAAAAGACACAAGATGAATGCACTATATAAGAAAGAACAGATCAGGCTCTACAGAGTATGCCGAGGAAACTCCTATTGGAACTATACTAAACTACTTTTTGGACCTTTTTGACTCTATGGCGGCATCAGCCATCTTCCATGGAGTGGTCTGCTGGGGCTGCTGCATCTCCACTGCTGACAGGAAGAGACTTAACAGCCTTAAGAAGGCCAGCTCTGTCCTGGAATGCCCCCTCAGTGGAGGTTGTGGGAAAAAGAAGAATGATGGCTAAGCTATCATCCCTGATGGAGAACATGTCCCACCCCATGCAGGATACTCTGACAGCACTGGGCAGCTCCTTCAGTGGCAGGCTGATTTACCTGCGGGTGTGTGAAGGAGAGATACCGCAGGTCCTTCCTTCCTGCATCTGTCAGACTTCACAATCAACATTGCTCCCAGCAGAACACACACAACAAAATTGATATTTCACTCATGTGCAATATCACTGTATAATGTATAGTTAACTGCATTGTCTGCTTATTCATTATATCTTGCTGTCTGTTTAGTTATTTATTATATTTTTAATCTATAATTACTAATTAACAAATCCTCCTTGCTATTGTGCTATCCCCTTTGCTGCTCTAAGAATGCAAATTTCCCCATTGTGGAATTTATAAAGGATTATCTTATCTTATTAAATAGCCTATATTTTATATTAAAAAAAAAAAAAAAAAGAAAGTGCAGTCCCTGATGTGCAATGTGTCAAGATATGTGCAATACACTTAGTACCATCTGGTTCTTATTTATGGTGATTTTTTTATTTTTATGCTTCTATATATTTTATATTGTTTAGAGTCTGTACTTGATATGCTTTTTATTTTCTGCTGTCCCCTTTTTGCTGCTAGAACGACATAAATTTCCCTGTTGTGGGACTAATAAATGTTTATCTTATCTTATCTATCTTTTCTATCAAGGCTAGATTCAATTCATTCAATTGAGAAGGTTTGACGCCATATTTTAAGCCACAGACAGTGTTGTACTGTGTTTATTTCCATATCCGTTTAATCTTGTTGTAATTGTTTTATCATCTCTGTTGATAGCAAAGTTACCTCTTAGGTATAATTCTGTCATAACTTGACATTCCTTGTTTGGACTAGACTACATTTCAAGAGACAGTTTTTGATATTATTAATATTATTACTATTACTATTATTCTTATTATTCTTATTCTTAATATTATTATTTGTTGTATTATTATATTATTAATAATAATATTATTATTAATAATAATAGTAACCATAATAACAATAATAATAACAACAACAACAATTATTATTATTATTATTATTATTATTATTATTATACAAAAACATATTGTTATTAGTAGTATAAGAAAATATATAATTTATACATGGCTTCATGTTTTTGCATGAATAAATTAATGATTGAATGAATAAATACACTAAAGGTTTGAGCTATCAATTGTGATTAAACCAGCAATAACCGACACAAATTCTGTATACTATATCAAATTAACAGCAAATTTGTAAAGTCGACTAATCTGTGGTAACCATTAGTTGTTATTATTTTGTTAATAAATGAAGACCCTCAGTCCCGGCCATCACTGTCCTTGCCTAAATTGCTTTATGCACATTTCAATCAATCGCAAATCTGAGAAGTCAGAATTTTACAGAAAGCATCAGTCAACACTATGAGATGTAAGTATGTCTCTTTCCTAGAAAAAATGGCTGATTGGAGTTGAACATACAACTCAAATCAAACTTAGCTCATGCCTTTTTTTCCCCATGAATTGGGGGAATGAGGGTGGGGTTAGTATAAACAGTGAGTTTTGTTATTACAGGAACGCTTCTGGCAGTGGTGGGTTTGTTTTTGGTTTACCACCCTGGACCCACCTCCAGTAGACGAGCACGGTGAGCAGTAGGACTAGGCAGAGGATAGTCAGGACCGACACCACAGCCAGGGGAACCAGCCACTCCATCCGGCCCAGGCCCGACCCGGCTCCGGGCCTCACCTGGTTGGTGACTGCGCTCGGACGGTCTGCAAGACAGCAGTCGACAAAAGCTGTAAAAGCTGGAATGTAATGACTTTTCTTTTATGTCTACAAACCTCCAAAACGGCATTACAAAACATTCTCCAGCATTTTGTATTCGCAATGACTCTCATCTCCAGGACTGTAAGAGACCGGTCTAGCTGTAATTAATATTCACAAGATGACCTTTAAAAAACTAAGGTCAGCTGAACAGTTGGATGGGGCTTCCTGATTTGATCTGATTGGCTGTATGTAAAATCATCAAACATAATAATGAATTAGGGGAAGCTCTTTAAAAAAAAGATCAATAGAAATACCTATTTCTACCTTTTATACATCAGCTATATATATGTTAAAACTCAGGTAAAAGACAAAATGCAGTGATTATATTATAATATACTATTATTATTTTTATTATTATTTGTATTATTAATATTATTATTATTATTGTTATTATTATTATTAATAATAATAATAAAATCATTATTATTATTACAAGGAAATATTCAAATTCAATTCAATTTCAATTCAGGGCATCCAGGCCCCAATTGAAACCATCAACATAAAATAAAACAGTGAGTCCATTCATTGATTCTGAGTGTACTGAATAGTCCACTGGCAGGAAATAGGAAATAAGCAAGGTCGGTACAGGCACTAACACAGTCTGATGGCTTGTATGGGAGTTAAAATAAGTAAAAAGAACGAGATATATAAGACAGAGAAAGATGTGAACATGGTCAAAGATGAGGGAGAGGAGGAAGAGAGGGAAAAGAGGGGGGGCTTGAGAGGAATAAACAAAAGACTGTCGAAAAAGAGTACATTGGCGGGAACGAGTGAGAAGGTTAAGTGCCTACACATATCTCAAAAGTGGCAATAAATGGTTGGGAAGAATGTCACGCTAGCGAGAAAGAAGAGAGGAGGAGGAAGAGAATGGAAGCGGACAAGACGTTATGAAATCCTTTCATCATTGTCTTAATCAATAACTCATCTCTCTCCAATATGAGTCTATTTGTGTTATAGATGCTCAGCTGTTTGCAAAAAAAGCCTAAACAAGAGCAGGTAAAAATCTCGCTTTTGGCCATTTTTTCTTTAGATCTTAAAAAAAACGGATGTATTCGGGGTCAACTTGTCATTAAATATATTCCGAAAAGAGCAATTTCCACTAGTGCCGAAGAGTCAGGAAGAACATTTTAATTTAAGATAAATTCACTTATGCAACCTGTGCCAGCAAGGTGCTGAGGCAATTCTGTGAATTCAAGTCATTAAACACAAATTGAAAGGTGTGGAAAACATTTTGTTTCCAGAAGGAAGGTATACAAATAAAATTGGGAATTGAGATGGATAACTGCTTTTAAACAGACAAAAGGCCAACAGCGGATGATGCACTGACAAATGTTTTTTTCTGTCAAAGAGAGCATTCAGTTTGATTATGATGAATCCATTTTTGTGGTTAAAGACTTCAAATCCAGCCTCAAAAGCATAGAAGGAAATAATCCAATGTATTGCTCTAGCTCAGCTCATTGTTGGCTCAGCAGATTATTGGCAAGCTAGTTTCAGAGTCGACATTTACGTGAATGACATACTGTGAGCCACCTCAAGCCAGTATTACTTCCTGCTTTTCCCACTCAATTTTTTTTCGAAGTACTGTAACGCCATGTCACCCAGTGGTAAACAAAGCCTTTTCTCACCAACAAGAGGCAATTAGCTGGCAGCAAGAATGGAGTGAAAGTGAAAGTAGCAACTACTCAAGCTAAAGTTTTGAGGGCGAGGATTATACTAAGTATGTCTCTCTTTTTTTACAAGTTGAAAAAATAAATCCATATTAAAATTACAAGTGCATTTCAAACCTTGAAAGGCACTTCAACAGTGAAACTCAGATTTTCCACTTTGTGCCAACCCTGTCTCCGTCACGTGTCCATTGCCATGGCATTGCTGATGCTGGTGCCCATGGCAACACACACACACACACACACACACACACACACACACACACACACACACACACACACACACACACACACACTCAGAGGCTACAAAACGTATAAATGGAGCAGAGGTTTTATTTCTCCTCGCAGCTACGTCAAGCCTTAGAGCTCATCTCCTATCACATGTTTGAAACTAGGCCAGCACTCAGATCAGGACAGAGAAAGCGAGAGAGAGAGAGAGAGAGAGAGAGAGAGAGAGAGAGAGAAGGGGAGCGACAGAGAAAAAGTGCAAGGGAGGAAAATACTCTTACACACATGCACACAGACGCACACAATTTTCATTGTCATTCGTCCTTGTTGCTGTGATTAAATGTGGTGACGTTGGAACTACGTTGGCCACATTGTGTGTAAAACACTCCATGCCAATGAAGTTTATTGAATTTAATGGAGAAATGGAGTTTGGTTACTTTGTATGTATCTGTTTCCACTTATACTCTGCTCACACCAATGGTTTTGCAACACGTGGATCAAAACTTCACACCAAGAAACGCTTAATTATGCTGAAGTTAACTGAAAGAGAGAGAGAGCGAAGGAGATGTAGTGAGAGAGAGAGACAGAGAGAGAGAGAGAGAGAAACAAAGAGAGACAGAGGGGAGGGGGGCGAAGGGGTAAATTGGAGGATAAAGATGGAGTGAGGAGAAGAGAAGGTTTGGAAGATGGATGAACACTGGGAAATGGGTAATATTACAGGCCGGTTAAACCGTAGGAGCCACTTGAAGCGGGCTGTCTCAGCAAGAGGTCTTTCGGCTGGCAGCTGAATGGCAACCAACTTCCAATCAGTTTCCAGCCAGCTCCCAGTCAATTACCAGGCAGCTCCCAACCGGCTGTATGTGTGCTGGTCCCCACCAAGAGCGATGGACTCATTCCAAGGGACCATGGTCTTAGGTCTGGAACCATCACGGTCACTTCCATCACAAAAGGTTTCTCTTGGAGAAGGTGCTAAATATGTTGCTCAAAACAGAGTTCTAAGAACAACGATCATTCCTACAGTAGTTCCTGTGGACACAACAAAAGGAACGGTTACTCCAAAAAACTCCCTAGAACTATGAAAAAGTTTGGTGGGAAAACGCACGATATAGGGTGTTTTGCGATTCAACAAGTATTCAATTTGTTGCGATATTTCACCATTATTTCATGTAAAATAAAATTTGATATAAAATAGTTCCCCGGTCCGCCTGAAAGGCTTTTGGAAATAAACTTGAAATGTCTGAGCCGCACAGTGCCGCACGTTCAGGATCAGATAGAATGGGATTGATGGATGAATAGATCCGCAGCGAAGTGCTCTTTGCCCAGGTGGAGGAGAGGGGTTCGGGCAGGGAGGTTCACTTAGCCCATACCTGTCAAAATGGTTTGTGGATTTGAAAATAAAGGGGAGTAACTGACAAGGTGTCCCTGTTTGACACGGTTACGTACGTTGTTTTCATAAGTTTCATTCAATACACCTACATACACACAAATACATCTACAATAAAAAAAAAAAAGATTCATTCATTCTTTAAAATCAATCATTCTTTTAAATCGGAGATGTGTATGTTGATTCTATTAAATAAACAGAAAATATGATCTGTTCCAAAGCATGTAAACTTTTCATTAAACAAACGGAAGATTATCCTAAGTTACTTTACGTTTTGAACCATTGCTTCCCTTGGTGGACAGATAAAGCATTGCAGCTGCTTTTCCACAAATGAAGCCTGGGGGCGTTCCCAGGCGCCGGCGCAAAATTTGGTCTATGAGGGGGATATAATTACAGGCAAGATCCGAGCAGAGACCCGGGAGTGACCCTGAATAGGTCAGCCATGCCCCAGACAGATGAAAATTGAGTTTACGTTTCACAAATATCAGAGAGAAAGAATTATAATGAGAGGAGACACCAAGGTCTCGTCCACAGGTATATGCCAATTTATAAAAACGTAGTATTTTCTCTGCGTTTTGACCTCCCATCCACACCAAAACTGTGTTTCGGGTCACTGAAAACGAAGCTTTGGAAAACACCTTCCAGGGTGAAGATTTTTCAAAACTCAGTTTTCTGTGTAATCGCGTAGACCGCTGAAACGGAGGTTTTGCAAAAAGGTGATGTCATGCCTACGATTTACACAAGTCCAATTGTTGTTTCACACATTGCCAGAAATGTACAAACAACGGCGAACTACCGGTGTGTTTATGTATGGCTAGTACTGTTAAGTTCAATATAGGGTATTTTCCTGCAAATATCATAAATAATATCAAATAATTTGCATCAGTTCATCTGATTGGAGGGGAGGAGTCCAGAATAGTGGATAATTCAAATATAAACCAATTAATCAATTAATCAATTAATCAATTGATTAATTAATTTATATGTATGTACTGTGTATATATATTTATATTTATTTTTTTATTTTTTTATATACACTTTTTTTTAGACGTTTCACAAAAAAATAAAAAAATAAACAGTATTATAGTCAGTTATTTTTGTGTAGAACAGGTATTTTTCGCGCATAAATAATAAGAAACGCATTGAAATAAATCCTCACCTCAGTCAGACCAGTGTGTATGTGCCTTGACTTTGTGAACCTGAGGTGACAGTGGGTGTGGCGCAATGCCACGCCAGTACGCTGCGGCAACGCATCCAGTGGACTTCTACCATTAAGCCCGGTTCATGTGTGGATATTGAACCATAGGGGGCGACGGTGTACCGTTGGATCCCTAGTAGAAATACATGGCGCCCAAATGTCAATGCACCTCTCCATCTGGTGTTCCAAGTACACCAATGCCATGCTGTGTTGTTGTTGTATTAGAGAAGAAGCACATCAATGTGCATGCTCCTAATGTTCCTCTGTGGTGTTTGACATAACGTTTTATGACCCCCCCACTGGACTGGCATGCTTATGTGATCGTTTTCAATCATTTTTGCATTCACTTGAGGATAGAGATATTTTCAAAAACACCATTGGTGTGGAGAGGAATGTTTTTTTAAACGGAGGGAGAAAAAAATGTTTTTAAAAATACCCTTATGTGACCCACTGCAGCAAAACTCGCATTGTCGTGCATTTCTAAAATCGCGACGAGCCACAAAATATGTGGAAAAAATCTTTCTAGAAGGAAATGAGATTTTTCCAGATTTGTGTTCCTTTGTGGTTTTTTTAATCTCTCAATGTATTTTCAAAGCCACGTTGAATTAAATAGTAGATAAATGTTAAACCGTGAAGTTAAATATTCCCGTTAAATGACATGGGGAAACACAGTTCACCTATCGAGACGCTGAATGGCACTGAACAGCGACGATCGACCGTTTCCTTTAAAGCGACTGTCCAGGTGAAGATCATTCCTCCGTATTCCATGTGATGTGAAGTCACAATGTGAAACCGTTCTGATAGAGTTCAACCTTTAAATTTTACGTGTTTTATACACACACCTGGATTCATTGTTGTGTAGGCTGCATAACACATGACGAAGAAAAGCTGACGTCACTTCCGTAAACAAGACTCGGAACTTCGGAACATTGAGGGTGATTATCTCAGAAACAAAGTTTGCCGCAACCTCGTCATTAACAAGCCATAGCTTTAAAAAATATTTGCTTGATTCGCTCAAGTGACACCTTGTTTGAAGCTCTGATTCTCCACTTTCAAATGATGTGAAAAAAAAGTGATACTGCACCAAAGTACCTAAAATCTGCAGTAGGTCACATATATGTGTGGACGAGGCCTGAGAACCCTATTGCTGCAGCTACTGCAAAACAAATTCAAAGATCTGCTTAATGGCCACCTTCAGCCAAGTTCACTTATTGCTTTTTCACGGAAATTTTCTCTGGACTTTGGCTGTGGTTGGCAATTAGAAATCCTGCAGATCCTCACCAACACTACGCTACTAGCTTGTGACCGTTTGTGATTTGTATGGAAATTGTACTTAATGACAGAGAGATGTTGTGTCTTGTGATCTGAGGGACTGCCTGTTTTAGCCTTAAAAGCTCAGATGAACTTTGTCTATATGTGACAAAAACAAACAGCAATAGAATCGCCACTAGGGGATCAACAAATAACAACTCAGGGTGGAACAGTACAAAACCACTTTCCGTCAGTAATCTTTTTCAGTAAAAGGGATGCATTTTTGGAATGCCCTACCAGCTGAAATAAAAACACAAACTGATCTAAAAACGTCAAATGAAAAGGTGAAACACTGGCTGAAATAAACCAAACCTGTGATCGCTGATACACATATGTATCACAATGATTGTAATGTGATGTAATTATTGTACGATCATGTAAAGAATGTCACTACTTATTATGTGCTTATTTTAACTTACGTATTTCTGGTGATGATGTGTAATGACCATTTTTTTAAGTGGAAAAGCCTAACCAGGGACAGAGGTCGCAAATTAGCCTCGGCTAGAAATCCTATATGCAACACATCTGTTTTTACGTTTTTGTAACCTTTTACAATGTTTTTTGCATTGTCCCTGACAAATAAATTAATAAATAAATAAATAGTCATTAGAGCTTTAAAATTGGACAGGACAATTTGACGAGCGTGTTCATTTTTTGTGCCTTGCTAGTGCGATGTCTCACTGAAGGGGTTGGCGATGTTCAGGTGAAGAGGAAAAGCGTTGAGCCTCTTCTCATCTCATATGCTGACAATTTCTCAATTTATAAGCCACAATACATTAGCTTTTGCTGTGAGCATCTGCGAGTAAAGAGCGCATGTGTTTGTGTTTCAAACTCAAGCATGTTGAATCCACATCTTTGTCAGTCAAATACCATCTGAAATTCCTCCCAGTTGTTAGAAGGGGGAAGAACATACAATACCATTCTTGTTTAACACTGGACAGCCTCCCTAACAGCACACGAGGGCTCACGTCCAACTCCTGCTCTCCTGACAAAGCTCTTGGATCGCAGGCCAACTGGACCAACCGCGAGGCCTTCAAACAAAATCCCCAGGCTCAGCAGCTGCTCACATGTGTTCTTCTCTCAGCTCAGAATCCTGCAGCATCCTGAATAGTCAGGCATTCCCTTAGGCTACAAAGCCCTCGAGGGTGCATTACACCTCATTCTGACTACTGACTTCACAGCAGTTAACACTGTTAACTCACTGAATGGTGAACAAACCAAGCATTAAAGTACATACAGTAAATTACGTACACATGTATAATCTACCTTATGGGCACTTGAAAAAATAACTCCCTTCTCTGTAATCTCTTAGAAGAATTGTAAATCCCTACAATTTGTGTTGAGAGAGTTGAGAGAAATTCAGATTTGTTTTCCCTAATTACCTACTTGACCAAAACAAAACCTGTGTACTCGTGTTCTCTTTTAACTTTACTGTGGTCTCTGTTGGTATGGGACTGTATTTTGTAAAAACTCTTTACTTGTAAATAATAAATCCTGCATTTCTGTAACTTTCAGCCCCTCCACCCCCACCCTGCTTCTCACGTGCGTGTGCAGGCACTGCCAGCCCATGGCCTCGGCTGTGTTATTTATTTTGTTTTTATTGTCAAGGCTAGAGTTTGAAGAAACTTAAACAAGTACATTTGTCCTGTATTTTTACATTTTCTGCCTTTAAAAATAGGTTTTAAATTCTCCATAAGCCCAAAATTGTAAATTAATTTTGCTTTAATATCTGACACGTCTGATATGGATCTTGTCGTTAAGATTTATGGCTAATCTCCTATATGATTTTTTAAATTTATAATTAATGTATGTACTGTAGGTCTGCGTTTTGACACTGTTAAACATTCCATATAATCATTGTGGTGAACAGAATATAAGTATAGAATATAACTCTGTCGAGCTAACAAAGCTGCCAGGAATTTAAATTTAGGAAAATCACATGGAGGATACACTGCACAGGATTTAAAATCCCAGGTCCAAATAACCCAGGTCCATGCAACTCTTGTTGGAACATTTTGAGGGATTTCTGTAGATTCCAGAGATATAAAATTAAGACAAACAGCTTTGTCCTGTGGATGAGATATAGCAAGCTAAATGTATTTACCTTTAGCTTGCTATGTATGTTTCACTGATATCTCATCTCCCTCCAGGATTGTTGGCCTACAGGCGTGGTTGCCCAGAGATTTGCTCAGAGAATCGCAGCTCTTACCACAGTCCTCCTTTGCTACCATAAGACACAGAATTTCACACACACTTGCTTTAATGTTGATTCAAATGGTAACTTTTGGCACAGGCTGAGAACAAAAGTCACAGAAGACACCTCCTGGTGCCCTGGAAGGTATTTTATATCCATAACACTGGTTTATTGTGACTTGTCAATGCTG